>NW_023270447.1:899846-1262294 GCF_011800145.1 Mirounga leonina | reverse complement strand
CCATCCATCCATCCATCCATCCATCCTTTCATCCATCCATCCATCCATCCATACACCTATCCATCCATCCATCCATCCATCCATCCACCCCTTCATTCAACAGTTGTTTGAAGTGCCTACTCCATGACTACTCTGACCTGGGAGCGAACAAAACAGACAAGATCCCTGCATTCCCAGAGGAAACCACCTACAAGGGGAAGACCATTAAACAAATAAGGGAACACATAAAAACACTGACTCGTCGTTATTTCTATGAAGAGAGGAGAGACAGGTGCTGTGCCAGGCGGGGGCAGTGTGGCCAGGAACAGCCTCTCTGAGGAGCTGACATTTCAGCTGAGATCTAAAGGTAAAGGATCCAGCAGGCAATGGGGAAGAGTGTGCCAGGCAGAGGGAACAGAAAGGGGGAGGCCCTGAGGAAGGAGGGAGCATGGCAGGCTCTGGGCATGACTGCAGGCCTGCTGGTGGGGAGACAGGGGTGGAGGGTAGCTACAAAAGGAGGTCAAGGCCACCCCACAGAGTGTGGATTTTGGGCCAAGTGCCGTGAGCAGCCACGGATGCATATTAGGAAGAAAATCAGCACAATCTCATTTATGTTCATAAAAAAACAAATAATAAACTCACCCTCTCTTCACGTGGAGACATAATACACAAAGCCCTTCTGCACACTTACCTCCCACCAGCTCCATGGACCCTGTGAACTTTGTGTCCTCAGCCCCACTGTGCAGATGCGGGAAGTGAGGCTCACAGGCCGGGGGACTGCCCACGCTGGGGGAGAGGCTGGGATCAAAACCCATTCCTCTTGCTTTCATCTGTTTTCCACCAACCACACCATCTCAGAGGGCAGCCGTGAGCTCCAAAACTCAGCCCCCTAAGCCGTGCAGCCACTTTGGGATGGCGCCGGCTCGTCTCAGAGCTCAGAGAGTCTCTCCTAAGTGCTTCCCACCCTGGTGGCTGCCCCGGGGGGACCAGCTGGGCCTGGCTCCTGCTCAGCCCCAGGCAGGCAGGCCAGAGCCTCTCTCCTCCGATCAATAAGGTACTCTCAGCAGTGGTTAAGTGTTTAGCCTCTTCTTTATTGAGATAAATTAAAGGCTTCATTAGGCAAAAGCTGTGATGACTCCTTTGGCCAAAGCCAGAAACACCTTCCCCCCCTCACCCCTGTGTGTGTCTGGAGCAGAAGCAGGGGGAGGAGGACCAGGAATTGCTGCCATGGAAATCTCGAGGCTCACAGTCCCTTGTCCTGAGGGGACCCAGGTGCCCTGAGGACGCAGAGAAGAAGGAGATGGGGATAGGGAGGATCTTTTCCAGAGTGTGACGTCCTCCCCTCCTAAGCACCTAAGGGCTCCGTGGACCATATGCCAGCCGTTGACACATATTTGGTGAGTGAATGAGTGACCTCATTTAAGGCTCTCGACACCCTGTGAATTAGGCTCCTCTTCTGTGAACGCTCTTCCTTCTCCTTCGGTGTTTCGGCCCTTTGTCCTGGCCTCAAGCTCTCTCTGTCATGCCACTGACGCCAAGCCCAAGGCTGCTCTTTTGGGGAACGCTGACGTTAGGCTCTCTGGCTCTGCCATGCTGCCCAGGAGGGGCCTCTGGGGGGGTGTGGTCGAGAACCTGGCCTCCAGACGCAGGCGACCTGGGTTCCAGCCCCACCCAGCTCACCATCAGATCACCGCATGACCTTGGGGGAATGCGACTTTGGGCCTCAGCCTCTCCTTGTCTGTCAAGGGGAAATAGAACGAGTAACCTGGGCCACAGTCCTCTTGAGACAGGTGCACCTCCATGAACCACACACACCATTACTTTGACCCAGGCGTCCCGGAAACCGTGGTCTCTGTGGCTGGGAAACTCTAAAAACACAGCTGATTGTGCCATGGGCAACTAATCCCGATGGTGAAGGAAAGGGGGGTTGCCCCTGGAGGCGAATGATGTTAGCGGGGATTTTCGGGGATGTGACTGAAAGGTGGACATTGGGTGGAAATGAATCGTGGCAGGAGAATGTAACACGGTGTCAGAAAGCCTCCATTTGGGGGTGATGGTGGCTGGTGAAAAATGCTACGGACACAGAAAGGTGGTTTTATCCACTGGAAGGAAGAGTGAGGAGTAGAGCCGAGCCTGCTGCTGGTGCAGATGGTGTGCTGGTAACAGACGATTGAGCAAAAGCAGGACAACTCAACTCCCGTGCGCTCTCTGCCTTCTCCACCCAGAAGAACAGGCTTTATCTTGGAAAGGCTGAGGCAAATGTTGGGGGGAAAGGATGCGGAGCTCGAGGGCGGGGAGGGGCGAGCGGGCGAGCGCCCAGCTGTCTTCAGTGGAGGCACCTCACAGGCCCACCTGGATCCCACCCCAGGAGACAGGAGGGATGCACAGATGGAGTTGTGGAGCATTGCCCATGACGGCTGAGAAATCATGGCGCGGCGCAGAAATACGGAGAGACTGAAGCCTGCAAACGGCTGTGTTGGTGTTTTTGAACACGGAGCAGGGGGGTTGGGGGGGAGGAAGTCTGAGAAGCCACAGACCAACAGGCTGGGCACCCATCAATTCTGCCATCAAAGTGCTGGCAGAACCTGAGAGCAGATATTAAGTGGACAGCTTGCGAACACTTGGAAAATAAGCCGTATTGCTCACTAGGCATGCGTCTTGCCAAATTAACCTGATTTCTTGTTTTGGGAGGGTTCGCTGGCTGGTGGATCAGGGGACTGCTGCATCATGATCTTAGCAAGATGTGTTCTTGTCCCAGTTCCTCATACCCTTGACAAGCTGGAGGAATGGGTGTGAATGGCAGTGCGGTCAGGAGGGGCTGAACAGACACCTTCGGGCACTTTCCAAAGATGACCAACAGCGGTCCTATGCCAGCAAAGGAAGTTCATGGCTTTCGCGTTAGAAAGCTCTCCTTTAGTGAAAGGGTAAATAAGTAAATGAAATAAAGAATGGATCGAGAGCTCGGTCTCCAGTGGTGTGTTCCAGAATTTCTCTACAACTTATGTAAAGCCAGAGGGAGGCAGCATGGCCTAATGATTGAGAGAGGAGACTGGCGACAGGTCCCAGGTTGATCCCCGGCCCCACATTACTCAGGGGTTAAGTGACCTTGGGAAAGTTATTTAAGTGGAGCCGCTACCCATATAAAATCGGTTTCATATACCTAACTTACAGGGTTGTTGCAATAATTAATGAGATGATTCAGGAGAGGCACTTAATGTTGTCTCTGGGTAAATGTAAATTCTCTATAAATAGCCAGTGCAGTGGGCACGTCTGGTTTTGTCTGCTAATGGCCTACCCATCCAGGAACTGTGCCCTCCCCACCATTACGACATAAACTCTGTCCAGAGGAGCTGCCATATTCTTACAAACCCTCCCTTCTGCCCCTGCTCCCACCGGGCATGGTTAACAGGTTCAGAATAAGCCATCTGACTCACGCTGGGCCATGAGCTCCTCTCCTGGATTCATTTGTTAACAACTTTACTGACATATAACTTATATATCATACAATTCATCCATTTAAATCATACAATTCAAAATTTTTAAAAAAGATTTTATTTATTTATTTGAGAGAGACAGAGTACGCATGAGCAGGGGGGAGGGGCAGAAGGAGAAGGAGAAGCAGGCTTCCCACTGAGCAGGGAGCCCGATGTGGGACTCGATCCCAGGATCCTGGGATCATGGCCTGAGCTGAAGGCAGAGACATAACCGACTGAGCCACCCAGGTGCCCACGATTCAATATTTTTCAGTGTATTTACTGAGTTGTGCTACCATCACGACAGTCTAATTTTAGAACATTTTCATCACCTCCACCCTCCAAAAAACCTCACACCCATTAGCAGTGAGGGATCATCCCCCCCCCACCCCTCAGCCCTAGACCACCACTAAATTACTGTCTGTCTCTATAGATTTCCTTCTTTTGGACATTTCATATCAATGGAATCCTACAATACATGGCCTTCTGTGTCTGCCTTCTTTCACTTAGTGATATGTGCTAAGGCTTCGAGGCTCATCCCTGTTGTAGCAGGGGCCACTATTTCAACCCTTTTGATTGCTGAATAATATCCCATTGTACGGATGTCCCGCAGTTTGCTCTTTCACCCATCTGTTGATGGACGTTTGGGTCCTTTCCATTCTGGGGCTATTACGAATACTTTCTGCTCTGAAGAATTGTGTATGCGTCTTTGTGTGGAAAGATGTTTTCCTTTTTCTAGGAGTCACGTGGCAACTGCATGTTTAACAGTGTAGGGGACTGCTGAACTGTTTTCTAAAGTGGCTGCACCACGTCGCATTCCCACCAGCACTAAATTAGGGCTCCACTTCCTCCATATGTTCACCAACACTTGTTACTATTTGTCTTTTGAGTCTAGCCATCCTAGTGGGTGGGAAGTGGTATCTCACTGTGGTTTTGATTTGCATTTCTCCTGCTGGCTACTTATATTGGGCGACGCCTTCCCTCCCCTGGAGTGCTACCTTTGCGATGAGACCAATCTCTTCACAGAGGGTTGACCCCAGGCTGTGGTCAGAGAGGGAGCAGGCTGACGCGGAGAAAGAGGTGAGAAGTGGGAAAGGGGCTCTGATGGAGTCCGAGTTCCTATCCTGATTCTGAGGTCCAGCTTTACTGTCGCATTCCCTGTGGCTTAACTGTTCAGTCCTTCTTCTGAGTCTGCGCACCAACAAATTCTTGTTTCTGTTTTAACGTTCTTCCACTCAGATCCCATAATAAGGACGACGGTGATGGTGTTGATCAGGGTACTGCTGCTGATGATTATTTTTACAATTAATTTCCTTTATTGAAGTATAGCTGACATATAATAGCCTATTAGTTTCAGGCATGCATCATAGAGATTCGATATTTTTATACATGACGCAATGATCCCCATGATAAGTGTGGTCGCCATCTGACATGGTACAAAGTTATGACCATATTGACTATTCTCTACGCTGAACATGACATCCCTGTGACTTATTTCTTTCACAACTGGAAGTTTGTACCTCTTAATCCTCTTCATCTATCCCACCTATTTCATCCGTTGGATACTCTGGTAATCAACAGTTTGTTTCCTTTTTCCATGAGTCTGTTTCTGTTGTGTTTTGTTTGTTCATTTGTTTTGTTTTTTAGATTCCACATTTAAGTGAAATCACACGCTGTCTGCCTTTCTCTGTCTGCTGCTGATTATTTTAAAGCAAGCTCTTCAAATTTCTAAATGACAGCGCTACTATGAATTGAGGTCTTTCGGAGTCAAAAGGATTTTAACAGGTTGTAATCATGGGTGAAACCAGCCAGATTAATTCCAACAAAGATGAATGACAACACCAGCATTTTGATTCAAATAATCAATGACTTGTATAGCTGATGGGAAAAACCAGCTTAAAAGCCATCCATGTTAAAAATCACCAGGGAAATTTAACTTCAACACAGCCACCAGCGTAATGCCCCTGCTAAAAACTATGCCACCGGACTGGAATGATGGGAGTACAGTGCCCAGAAAGAGGGAGTAGGTGTTTGTACTTGCCCGTTGGGACAGACCACCTCTAGGCTGCTGTGTGGAGTTTGGGGCATTATATATTCTACAGGAAATTGATTAACTGGATCACGTCCAGAGAAGGGAGGTTGGGATGGTGAATTGTCTGGAAGTCCTCTCATAGGGGAAACAGTCAAAGGACCAGGAACATTTGGCCTAAAGAAGAGGGGATGGGGAATGGAAGGGTGGATGGGAATAATGTACGGGAGCCTGCGTAGGGAATTTTATCTGCATTCATGGGTCTCACAGTAACCCCATCCTTAGGAGCATGGAGCCCATGTCCAGAGAGGACAGCGAAGTGTTTAATGCCCTCAAGCAGTGAGGGGCAGAACTGGCTGGGTTAAAGCCCAGGTCAGTTTGTTCCCAGTGCCCTGCTCTGTCCTTCACATCCAGCTCCTTGGGGGGCTGTGGGGGGATGGGGGTGAGGATGGTCGTGGGGAAGGGCTCTGGGGAGTCAGCTGGAGGTCACCCACTTCTCTGCCTCTGACGCCTCAGTGGCAATGGTCCCACGTAGGTTAAAAGTATGGACTCGGAGGCAAATCCTGGTCCTGCCACTTGTTAGCTGGATGACTTTGAGCACGTCACTTAACTTCTTCAACCACGGCGCCTGGGACAGATAAAATAATAGTACCTACACTTCACAGGGTTGTTGTGAGAGATTAGTGAGGTCCGATGTGGAAAATGCTCGATTCGGGCATACAGGAAGAACCTTATTGATGTTTATTAAACAAATCCAGGGCCCAGACCACCGGGCCTTCTAGACTGGGCATTAGCAAAAGCCTCCTCGCTGGACTTCTCACTTCTACTCTTGTTCCCTTTTAATTCCCAAAGAACCACATTCTTAAAATGCAAATCCAAGCATGTCCTTCCCCTGCTCAAACTTTAATAAATGTTGGTGGAATGTGTGAGTTAATGAATAAAACATACCTTGCAACATTGTTGCAAAGACTACATGCTTGTTACACAGTAAACACTCATTAAAGAGCAGCTAATTATGACCGCAACGTCCACGCTGGGCAGTGGCCTTGGCCCCGGGGCCTCCTGGGTCCCACCTGGGCAGGAGCTCTGAAGTGCAGGATCTCTAAGTCCTAATGGCATCTATGGCCTATTTTCTATGTGGAATTTTGAGGAAAGAAAGGGGTGAGAAAAGAAAAAAAGAAAATGTCATGGCCTAGAAAAAAAAATTCAAGCCTTAGCCTTATTTCCTTTTTGTCTTCCTTTTCTCCTGCAAATAAGGCCTCCCTTCCCCCACCCCTCATCCTGGCTCTGAGAGGGGAGGAAAGGAAGGGATGAGAAAAAGCCCCCCCAGGAGGGAGACTCCCAGGGACAGAGGAGCTATGGTGCTCACCCCAGATTTAGGACTCACACCCAGACCTCACCTGGGGCCACCCTGTGGCAGCTGTCTGCCCCTGGACCCCGGGGAGGGGGTGTTGCTCAGGCACTCAGTACCCCTCTGTCCACCCCTCTCTCCCAGCACATTCTCGGTAATCCACAGTGATGGCTGGGCTGTGGCAAGAACAGGGAAGCTTACCCTCCTAATATGGAAGGCTAATTAATTTGTATTAGGGTTTAGGGATAATTAAACTTTTTATCTGAACTTAAGCTGCACAAACCACCCGCCTTGTACAATTAATTGCTGCCTTCATTTCCTCCTCCAGGTGCTGAGAGAGAAGTGGGAGCCAAGCTCCCTGCTCTGATTCCGCCTGCCTCTCAGGCAGGGGCGAGGCTTCACATCTGGCAGGGAGTCCCTTCTTTACTGAAGGCCAGACACTGCCCATTCGGGGCCCAGCTGCTGGGAGCTCCGCCCAAGAGACGTGTCTTTGATGAGTTCCCGCAAGGGGGACGTCTCCACCTCATGGCACACCCGCTCCTGCACCCACCTTCTCCACTGGGAGGCGCCTGAACTTGGCTTCCTCCTCTGCTTCCAGACCCTTGGGACTGGGGATGCAGATCGGGGATGGAAGCTGCCCTGTGATGGGTAGGGTCAGGGTGGGGAGACAGGTTCTCAGAGCAGGCTGGGCACCATGGCAAGTTCCAGGGACTCAGACCCCTGTGGTCACCTCCTTGTCCAGGGCAAAGGACAATGGCAGACTACTCTGGGGGACACTAGAACACCAGCCTGGCTGATGAGTTCATCCCTTGACAAACCTCTGGGCAGCCTCTTTTCATGTCCAGATCCCCTCTCATGGAGGAGGACTGCTGTAACTGTTTTTCTTTCTTTTATTTGAGCTCTTATGTCATGCCAAGTACTGCAAATACATGATCTCTCTCCTTCCAGCAATCCTAAGAAATAGATGCAATTATTATGCCCATTTTCCTGATGAGGAAACTGAAGCGCAGAGTGGTTAAGTCATATGCCCAAGGTCACTTGGCTAGCCAGGGGCAGAACCAGGTCGCTTAAACTCCAAAGTCCCTACACATAACTACTAGTCCCTATAGCCCAAAGCCATGGTCCCTGAGGAGCCAACATGGCGGGCAGAAGTCTCGTTAGAGAGCAAGGGGGGCCCTTCAGAGCTGATTGCATCTACGGCAGCTGCCTACCCATACCTCTACGAATGACTTTAGCCCTATGCTCTCGATATTCAAGGAGGGGGACTTGGAAAATCAAATGAAAGCCTCATGTCACTATTCTTTTCTACCCCATGCCTCTTCCTCCATCTCCACCCCCCTAAAAAAATCAACCCACATCTCTGGTCGTGTTCCTGCAGCCAGGCACTCTCCTGGGTTCACCCACAAAGTGGCCCCAGTGGTGAGCCAGGAGCCAAAAGAATGGGTTGGCATTTGGAACCTCAAGTTTCCTCAGAAGACCCCATCTGGGGGTGGACCCGGAGGGGAGAACTGAGGCTCAGAGCAAGAGAACCTAATAATAATCACAGTAATAATTCACTAATAGTCTATTTTTATTAACATCAATATGCACCATTTGATCTTCCTAACAACCTTACGAGGTATCATTAGCCCCATTTTTGAGGAAACCGCAGCTGGGAGAGGCGGAGTAGAATGCACAGGGTCATCTGCTTGGCCAGGCCAGAGTGTCAGCCTCATGTGACTTCCGAATACCCTGCGCTTTGTGTTTGTTCCACACACACCCAAACCTGCACGGGCCCACGCGTTTCCACCCCTGTCCCTCTGGATCGATCGATTCATCAAACGCCTGCTGGCTGTTTACCCTGTGTCCCTACCTTTGCTAGTGCCGGGGAGTCAAAGCTAAATAGACAGGCATGTCCCCTGAGCTTACCATCTCAGCGGGGACAGACAAGTAAATCCCGACGGCGGTTCAAGGTCGTAATGCTACATGAAGAATGTCCGCAGGCTGTGTTGAGGAAGTAAAGCCTGCTGGACTCGGTCACTGGCTCCGTGTGAGGGTGGACAGAAGGGAGGAACCTAGGGGGCACTCGGGCAAGCTCTGCGTGGGTCTGCAGCCAAGCTCCCACCGGTCCCTTCCTCCCGCTGCTGCTTCTTGAACTTGCCTGAGCTCCCACCTGCTATGGGCTCCTCGGTGACTGCAAGCCTTCCGCGAGGCCCTTCCCTCTGCTGGAAAGGATTCTCTCTCTCTTTCCCAGGCTACGGCTACTCATCTTTCCAGATGCTGCTCAAATGACACCTCCCTTAGCAGCCCTCCCCACCCCCCCACACAGTATCACTCATTCCTCTGTCTTTCCACCTCCATCAGAACATTTACTCCTCCATGCAGAAACACACCCCCGGAAATGGCTGTTTTCCCCATTTCCATGAGTGCGGTCTGAGCACAGGGCTCTCTGTCTCTGCGTCTCTGGTGCCTGGCACGCGGCATGATGCATAGTAGGGATGCAAGAGTTCAGAGGGAGTAAGCAAAAGTAGCCACTCTGGTGTGTGTTCCACGGACTGGACCGGACCCCTGGGACTGGCTCCTTCTGGAATCAGACCTCAAGCTCCAGGAGGGGAGAGGCTGCATCCTCAGTACCTAGAACCATGCCTGACACATGATGTGCACTCAGGATATTTGTTGAACGAGTGAATGAACTATAAACAGATTTAGCAATGGGACTGCTGACTCTAGCAGACGAGATCATCAGGGAACCCTTCTGCTGCAAAACAGCTAAATCCGGAATAAAATATACTTTCTGATGCATTGCTGGGTTCACGTGCAGTAGGGGAAATCCATGTTACCCCCAATAAAAAGGGACAAACCCCAGGGGGAAATCACAGCTGGGAGGAGGGAGCAGTAAGCAGAGGAAGGAACACGGTTGCCCTGAGCACCTGTGCCGACAACAGCTGGTGAGTTGTGACCTGTCACCGGACCCTGAACCTTAGGGAAAGGAACTCTTAGGGTCTTCAAGTGAAGCCAGGCCCCGCACATGGGCTAAAGTGCTCCCAAGATGGTCGAGCTACCTGGCTTCCGGGAAAACCCGATTTAAGTCCTGTCCAGAGGAAAACACCCTTAACCCTGGTCTTCAGGATTCCCCCAGATTAAGATCACGTAAATATATGAGTTTGCTTAAAAAAAAAAAAACAAATCGTAAAGAAGCAAGGAACTGTGAATCAGTCAACAGAAAGAAACCAATAATAGATTTAGGTACTCCTCCCCGCCCCCCAAGAACTTCAGACACTGAAACTGATGGACACAGAAGAGTTCTGTACGAAATGGTTTTATGAAATAAAGGATGGAATCACAAAGACGAGCCGGCAATAGGACACTATCAGAAATCATCGGGCACACATGAAAAAGAACCAAGTGGGGTTTCTGGAAATGAAAAAATTAAACGCTGAGGTTAATTATGACTGAAATCAACAGCTTATCCCTCATGGGTTCAGCCTTTGGAGCAGACCTCCACTTCCCAGTCTCATCCTTGAAGACCCTCATGCGGACACCTTGTCCCTAAGCCCTCGTCCCCGAGTCTGTCCATATCACGACAGGTAGGAGGGCAGCAAAGACCGTGGAGCTGCCCACAATGGCCATGTCATCAAGAGAGGCCACCACTGAAGTCATGTCTCAGTGCTGAATGGGGCTTGTTTCCGGTACAGACCCAATCCCTTTTGCTCTCACGGCTCCCAGGAAAGACACAGCGGCATGGGCGAGTATGGAGAGGATAAGCAGACGGCAAAATCAAGACAGCAACCCAGTGTTAGAACTAGACAGGAACAGTGCCAACCAGCCAGCCAGCCACCTTCGTGTAAAAACCAGGGAAGGAGATGTAATCGCATTCACTGCTGGTCTCCTGTCAATGGGAAAATAGTCAAACGAAAACTGGGATTTGGTTATTTCTGGGGATACTTCCTATACGCCCCCTCAGCTGTTCCCTGTGCTCTGAATGGGCTCGCTCCCAGCGTGGTCTGCAGGGTCACGTGTCCAGAAGGAAGGAGTGGAAGGGCTGGGGTCCTGGAGACTGTGAAAGCACCCATCCCTGGCTGGACCAGGCCCTGGGTCTGGAGAGGGCACATAGGCTCTGGTCTGGGGCACCCAGGGGCCACGAGTCACAGAGGCACGTCCAAAGTCCCGGCCCCGATATCGACTGGCATGCTCTTCTGGAAACTGGGCCTTGCTCAGCCATTCTCCCCAGCCTCAGCCCCCAGGACACTTGTCCCCATTTACCCCCTCTGTACTCTCAGGAGTAGAGGTTGACAAGCAGGAGCCATGAGGAACAAAACACATGTCTGGTCCAAGCCCGGTGCTCCCTCAGAGACCTCGTCCCGCAGGCTTGCGTCATCTGCTTCTCTTTCTCCATATGTTCCTTACAACAGTCCCTCTCCCTGGGGCAGCTGCTCGGCCTTCTGCTACCCCCGGCGGGGAAGAGCTACCTCAACTACAAAGTGGAGCACGACAGGCCATGGCAAGCCTTTGGTGAGTGCCAGAGTGGGCACGTGTTGCAGAAGGCGTGGGCGGGATGCTGGGAGAGAGAGGGAAGGGCCCAGAAGGTCTGTACAGCTAAGGTGGGGGTGTGGCCAGGGTTAGACACCAGGTGGCGCACCAAAGCGGGGGGGAATGGAGCAATGAGGTCAAAGTCCGCGGAGGGACCGGGAGCTGCAGGCAGAAGCTGGTAAGGCAGACAAAGTCTTGGGGAGTGGGGGGTACTTACTGCTGATGGGGACCTTCTCTGGAGGTGGTGCTTGCTTCTGCTAGCATAGCTCGTTCTCGTGTAGCTGCAGCTGGGACGGTGGGGAGTGGGCAAGAGGTGAGCACCACAGGGCTGACAGGAGTCTTAGCCCCAGGCCCCAACAGGTTGAGGGGCCAAGCGATGTGGCCCCTGGACCCTATATACGGCCACCGGGTGTCCCCACTCGTCCCAGCCCGGCCGCACTGCCGAGAAGGTAAACTGAGTCCGCTCCAGCGATCCCTCCCCTCTACGCTGTACTGTCCAGGGATGCTTTACTTCATCCTGGGGGCTGTCCCTCCCCTCCTCACCCACCCCACCCTCCACGGACCGGGAGGTGTTCTCCCTTTTCCAGTAGGTCTTATCCAAACTGCACTTGGTCCCCACTGTCTCAAAGTCTCAGGTGGCACGGGAGTCCTCCCCACGGTGGCCTTCCTCACCCACTGGGGACCTCCCCTGCACAGGCTTTGGAGTCAGATAGACCTTCGCTTCAGTCCTTGCTCTTTCTACTCAGCTAAGACCTCAGGCAACCATGAGCTTCCTCAGTTTACTCATCTGACAACTGGCATAACAACAAGCTCCCTCGCAGGGTTGTTCGGAAAGTCAGGTCCCTAAAACTCTTTATAAACTGTTATAACTAGTTGTATATATAGTTTATAGTTACCACATGTATGTAAACTATAGTTATCCACACATATGTAACTATTTATAATTACATAACCATGCATAACGAGTCGTAACTCAGCTATACCCGAGAGCTTAGTCATCCTTCTGCAAGAAACAATCTGGGTCACGGTTGGACTCCTCACGTTGTCAGTTTACCTGTAACTTGTCCCTGTAAGTCCCGGTCCTGCCGTGGGAGCCACAGAGTCTGTCTGTCCCTCTGCCGGCACGACAGCCCTCCTCCGAGCTCCCAAGTCATGCTGTGGCTCCCCATTTCATTTGGCCTGCGCTGGAGGTCACTGTCCCACACCTGCCTTGTGCTCTCATCCCCGGCAGGCCCCATGTGCGAGAGAATGCAGGTGCCTTGTGAACCTCATGTCACCGTCATGAAGATGGGGTCTCTCCCTTGTGTGTCACCTCACGCAGGTGCCCCACGGACTGGCCGTGGGATGTGCAGAGGGACTGTTGCGATGCTAGCCTAGACTCAGACTTCGTTTCTATGGCAGGTTTCCCCTGGAGACTGTAGCAGGACGAAATCCCTGGGTCTCCCAAGACGCTTAACTATTACCTCTAACCTCTCAGGCACTTAAAGTCCTGTTCCGGGGCCTGCAGCCAATTTCATGTTTCTGCCGAGCTGTGGAAAACCCAGAAGAATCCTTTGGCATCGTACACGCGGCCAGCCCGGGGCTCAGTGCTTCTGGGTCTGGTCTGATGAAGCTCCCTATGTTCGCTGAGCCTTGATCACACCCCTGACCTGTTTCTTTTGCTTTGGAAAGTGGGAATGAGCTGCGGGCTGGGCTCTGTCTTGCCTGACCCCACTTAAGGCGGCCGGGGAAGGAAAGGGTGAGGAGCCCGCCCCCCCCCCGGCTCTCAGGAGGTGCCTGGCCTTCCACGCCTGCCTGGAAGGAAAGGAGCCTGGCCTCTGGCCTCCATCTGTAGTCTCTGTCTCAGAGCTGTTGCCTCTCTCTCTCTCTCAGCCTCCACTTGCGGTGAGATGCCTCTTGGTGTGACACCCTCGAACAGCCCCCTCCTTGTACGTACCAGCCTGTCTGCCCTCTGCCCTCACCCCTGCCTGTCTCTCCATGCTAGCCAGTGATAGCAGGGGCTCTGCCGGCCCGGGCCACCCCTGCTCCCTCAGTACCCACCACACTGCCTGCCAGGTAGTGGGCTCATCACAGGGTTGGTGAAGAAATGGATGTTTCCCTGCTTCTCTTTTAGGCTCTGCCTCTTTTGGACCCATATGTCCAAGCTGTTCCAGCCAGGCCTTGCCTGGGCTGAGGTCTGCCAGGAACAGCAACGAGAGTCTTGGGGGCGGTTAGAGGTGGTCCTTGGGGCTGCTGGTTGAACATGCGTGTGCGTGTGCTCGTGTGGGTGTAAAATAGCATTCCCCACCCCAGATGGACACATCGCTTCCCCCTCACCCCTAGGAGGAATACTCGGACATTCACCACCACCCATGCGCTCAAGCCAGGTCAGAGCGGGGAGAAACCTCAAATATCGTATGTTCCATGTGTATCAAAGAGTTTATGGGCGAAATGACACATATCTGGAATTTGCCTTAAAATACTCCAGGAACAAGATGAAGCCAGGTGGGTAGGTTCATGGGTCTTCACTGACCACTTCCTACTTTTGTACATGCCTGAGATTTTCCATAATAAAAAGTTCGAAAAAAAAAAAACTTAGTTAAAAGAAGAAACATCTACTCCAACCCCTTCATTCTCCAAGATGTCGGAAGCCACTGCTCATTTTTCACGTATGACCAACAGCCCTGCAAAATCTCTTGTTGTTACTTTAATGTTTCATGGGAGGGTGGGGTTTGTGTTGCCAACTAGATTCTTGCTTCTTGAGGGCAGGGCTCTGTTCTTTGCTCTTCGGGGTCCTCCCATAGAGCTTAAAACGGAGCTGGGCCACTTGGAAAGTACTCAGTAAACACCTGATGGCAGGAGATGCCCAGCCCTTGTCCCTTGGGCCAAGGCCTCCTTCATATCCCCATGTCCTTGGCACGTCACTCCTTCTCCACCTTCACTCCATCCCAGCTCCTCTCTGGCTTTGGCCAAGATGACGGGGGATGCTTTGGGCAAGGGCTCCCCTGTTTCCGTGGAAATCAGAGCCTTCTGTCTTCCCTGGCAGCGTGCTCTCTGGGCTGTCAATATTTAATTTAAGTAGATCTGAATGGAGGGAGGCTCGTGGGCTTGGGCCCTGCATCTCCCAGACTCCCCTAAACCCCAATGTGACTGCACACATACTGCGTTACAATGGAGCCTCTGTATTCTGGACCCTCCCTTTAGAACATTTCTGCCCTGTGCCCTTCAATTCACCTTCGGAGGTGTGGGCTCAGGGAGGCTTCAGCTGCAGGGGAGGGGACATGCTGGCTAGTCCCATGGCTCTGCATGGCTCCCCTGGTGGGCAGCCTCTGTGGGAAACACAGGTGCCCCCAAGCGAGGGCGATGGGCCAGGAGGATGTGAGCAGTGCCATCATATGAAGGCTTACCATGCGCCAGGCCCTGGCCCCAGGACTTTGTGAGCCTGCACGTATTTAATTCCCCCAACGACCCCAGGACAGGTGCTGTGATGACCCCCACTTTGCAGATTAGGAGACTGAGGCTCAGCAAGGTGAAGTGACAAATCCCCAAATCACACAGGGGAGAGGCAGCCGAGCTGGAATTCGTGCCCATGCTCTTGAGCACTGTCTTGCAGTGAGGGAAGGATGCTGGACCCAGAACACACGGCCCAGGCCACCGGGCTCTGACAAGGCTGCCCTGCCCCCCTTGTCCCCCGCCTCCCCGCCCTGCACCTGCCTGCCCTACCCTCTATTGTGGCGCCTTGAGGGCCCCTGCACCCGGCTGATGGGCCAGGCGAGCCTGCTGCAGGGCGAGGGTGTATCAAATAAAGGGCAGAGGGCTTCTCGGCTACAAAGCAGAACCGGGTGGCATAAGGCAAGGGCGGCCCGAGTGACACGCAGGGCTTATTTATGTGCTTTATCTTCATCAAAGGGCCTCTTTAAAAATGACTCAATCGACTATTAATCTTGATGAAACATCAACCCCAAGGAGGGGGGGAGCGTTAGAAAATCTGCGAGAGGAAAATGTGTGCATCTCAGCCTCGGCCCCCTGGAGAAGGGACGCGTGGGGACGCTGCGGGGAGGAAATCTTCCAGGGCCTGACAAAGAGCCACGGCTACAACCTGGGCATGCACCCAGAGCCAGGCTGGTCCCCTGGTCCCCTACCCCTGCCCTGACCGGCTTCCCAGGCCGCCCTCCCTGTCTCCTGGCTGGTGGGGTCCCCACTGACTGAGCCCTGTCACCATCAGACTGTGTGGTAATGAGCCTCCTATGTGGATGGTGTGGAAATTAATCTTAGAAATACTACCAAGTGCAAAAGGAAAGTCCTCGAGGGGCATAAATCTACTCCCTTTAAAAAGCTTGGCTCAGCAGAGGCCTTCAGGTTTAGGGAGAAAGCAAACTTGACTCGAGAGCGAGATTCGAGCTGGGAGGGGAGGGAGGCCGAGGGTTCAGTCTGCTGTTGTGCTCAGCTCCGGGTGTGCTGGCTCGGATTCCCCCTGCTGCTGCAGACAAAAATGCAGCAACTGGCTTGTGGGGGGAAAGTAATTACAGAATGTGTTTATGTTTTCATAAACTCAGAGGTCTGGGACCAGAGTGTTCTGGAAAGGCTGCTGGGTGACTTCCCGGTGGCAGGAGAAGGATGAGGAGGCAGGAAGGGAAGAGAGGAAGGTGGGTGAGCAAGCACCGTGGAGTCCCCCTTAGGCCTCATCTGAAATCCCCCCTCTGGTCTTCCTCCCGGGCCCTTCCCCCATGCAAGCCCAGGCCCCCCATCGGGCATTCTCTTTGGGGGGCCCATCTGCTCCAACTGGGGTGCTCGCCTGCCTCCTGTGGGGAGCAGCTGTCTCCCCGGGAACAGGGTTCCCCAAGGGAGCACAGAGATCCCCGCTCCAGTGGACAAGCTGCCTGCCATTTCCACTTGGGGATTTTTCTTCTGACACAGACGCTCGGCTCTGCGGATGCAGCTGCTCATGGGACTCCCTGCCTGGCTCTCCCATTTTCCTGAGCCTTTCATGGACACCTTAAATAGCGTTCCCCTCCTCTTTTCCCTTTCCCAAGTGTGGAAGAGTGAGCAAACTATGGGCCCGGGGCTCAGAACAGTCTGGATTCAACTTTTGTATCCTCCACTCGGGGACCACTTGACTTGGACAGTTTCCGACCCTCATTTTCTTATCTGTAAAATGAGAATGTTCCTATCTGCTCATCTCACCCGATCACCGTAAGGGAAAATGAGAGAAGGGACATCTGCTTCCAGGAACAGAATGCTAACAATTTGAATAAACCTCTCTGCTGGGGACCAATACAAAAGCTGGATGAAATACCGCAAACATCTTAGATCATCAATGAGGAAGCACTGGGCCATAACCTCTAAGGTGAGAGCTCAGAGCGGTGAGCCCAGGACTTGATGTCACCCTTGTCTTTGAAAAATAAATTAATCCAGAAGTCACAAGTGTGAAAAAGAAGTGACAAAAATGAGGTGCGGATTTCGCAGTATCCCCTCTCCCCTCCAACGTGGGAAGCCTGAGTAAATACTCTCCACCTCTCTCAAAGTCGGGGTCCTGCAGAGCTTCACCCGTGGAATAAAGATGAACTGAAAGTAATATTCCTTCCTATGAACATGTGGCCTTGAATTTGGGTCCAGGAATCCAGACTAAGGGGGTCCTGGATGGGCAGCATTCCCAAGTGTCTGGCAGAAGCAAACTAGAATCTTCTCTGCTCTCATCCTAAGCTATGGATTATTGCTTCAAACGATATTTCCATACATTGTCCAGCACAGAGTCAAAGAACACAGGGAAAGATGACACCATGAGTGAGAACCAGAAGAAATAACAGATAACAAAGAGAGGCACGTACCCTTGAAATATTGGGATTATCACCCACAGACAGCTATGTTTACAATTCAAAGAAATAAAAGGCAAGCTTGAGAATTTTGCCAGGGCGTGGAAACTAAAAAGCAGATCTAGCACTTTTGAAGAAATCTAAATAGAAACTTTAGAACTAAAAAACCACAACAATCAAAACTAAGGACTTGATGGGTGGAATTGAGTGTAGATTAAGCACAGCTGAAGAGAAAATCATTGCGCTGCAAGTTGGAAGGAACTATCCAGAACGGAGCACACAGGAACAGATGAGAAAGTATTTGTGCCTTGTTCCAAGCCTGACATATAGATGAAGGAACTCGATAAGTGTTCATTTCTTTCCTTTTCCTCTTTCGAGTACTAAAAAATATTTCTTATTTCAGGAAGCCTTTTGTGATTCATCTGGCCTGACATCCATCACTCCATTATGCTGAATTTTCTCAGCACCTTTGTACTTGTTTATTCATATTGACAGGAACTCATTTATTTCTTGAGATAAATGAATGCAAAATTAGAGTCACACCCAAAACTCTGTCCCTCGGTTAAAACTTTCCTAATATGCAAACCCATTCTTCCTCTTTGCCATGATGATGTATCAGTGCAAGGACTTCCTTATTGCGGCTCGTGTTCCAGGGAAGAGGAGTCTGTTGCATTCCAGAATAGGGTCTGCTTCCTGAACCCATTCGGTGGGTTGAGGCAACAGCCTCATCGGTGATGGGTTGAGGCAACAGCCAGCCAAGAGCTGCTACAAATGCTTCCGGGTTCAGGGTCACCTGGGAACATGCACAGGCTCTCCTAAGCTTTCCTCTTCCAGCACATCTTCCGGTCTAAGGCAATTCTGGAGATTCTGATGAGTCAAGCTGGTGAGTGGGAGGGGCTACTGATCGTCATTAATGAGACCAGTGAAATCACCAGCCTCAATGAGGACACTGTCAACTCTGCAAGCAGTACGTCTGTTCCGCAGCCCCCAGCTGTCCAGGGCCTTTGAAATTCATAAGCAGGCCTTGCCAGAGATGCACATTGCCTTAGTGTCCACCC
Organism: Mirounga leonina; assembly: GCF_011800145.1. Classification (NCBI taxonomy): domain Eukaryota; kingdom Metazoa; phylum Chordata; class Mammalia; order Carnivora; family Phocidae; genus Mirounga; species Mirounga leonina. Next base: position 1,244,103 of record NW_023270447.1, on the reverse strand, counting down.
TTCATTTCCAAGCGCTGGAACAAGAGGGATCGGGATGCCCTGAACAATCCCATCCCCACCCCCGATCTGGGTCCTGTCAGACTCCTGGCCTCGAGGACACGAGCAGACAGAACTGAGGCAGAACCAGGGCCAATGGCTGTCTCCCCTTCCATGGGCTTGAAGTGTAAGGGAGAAGGGCTGGGATTGGCTCTGGGAGGAGAGAGAGAAAGGTGCTGGGCTGAGCTGAGTTTGGGAAAGGCTGGCTGGCGGGGGGGGGGGGGGGGGGGGGGGGGGGGGGGCGGGGCAGGGGCTTGGGGGTGGGTGCAGGGCTACTGTAACAGGTGGGGCTCGGAGGCCAGGGAGTTGCTCCATGTAGGCAACAAGGAGAAACATTGTGTTTTGATTAGTAAGAGCCCGAGGGAACTACAGAATCCGAAGCCCTGGCCTCACCTGTTCTGTTTCAATAGCTGAAAATTATTTTTCCGCACTTAGAAAAAATTGCATCACATTTCCTCTGTGGTGTGTGTGTGCGTGTGTGTGTGTGTGTGCGCGCACACCCACATGTATTTGATCAAGGGTTCACCAAGAACAAGGGCAGGCGGTTCAGTTTAAACAATACTGGTTGAGGGGCGCCTGGGTGGCTCAGCCGTTAAGCGTCTGCCTTCAGCTCAGATCATGATCCCAGGGTCCTGGGATCGAGCCCCACATCGGGCTCTCTGCTCAGCAGGGAGCCTGCTTCTCCCTCTCCCACTCCCCCTGCTTGTGTTCCCTCTCTCTGTCAAATAAATAAATAAAATCTTTGAAAAAAAAAACAAAACAATACTGGTTGATGACCTTTATATGCCTGGCACTCCGGAGAGCTGGGGACTCCAAGTGATCAAAAGGGGTCCCCACTCTGCTCCCCGGATATCCAGGGGCTCAAGAGAGACACAGGCCCTCCTGAGGGCACCTTGCTGTGCCCGGCCTGCTCTGGGGCTCTCTTCATTCACCGACTGATATCTGATCTGGCCAAAATGGTTTTTTATAGCCCCTCCTGGGCTCCCAAGGCAACACCGGAAATTTCAAGTAAAAAGCAGCTTCCTGGTCCAGCACTGCCAGTGTGGACAGGAAATTACTGAGACCAAGGATGGATGAGCTTCTTGGGCTCTTGCCTGCCCCTTCTGCCCCTGATCGGGGAGCAGACATCCAAGGGGTCAGTATGGGAGGGGCCTTTGGAATCGATGTGAGGCTCTATCCTGAATAGACTAGGGGATGCTATGTCTCTTGCTAAACCCTACTCCCCACCAGTTTTTATTTCCTTCTGATTTGGGGCTGGGTTAGGTCCTAGACCCAGTGACTATTTAATCTCTGTCTTATAGAATGGGCTTTAACCTTGCTGGAGAAGGGTAGGGTCTTCAGGCTGAGACCAAATACCTTGAGAGGAGTGGCTCCCGGTTGCCTCGGGACCCATGGGGGCAGAGGAAGGAGCCACGCTCTGGGCTCTATTCACCTACTTTGTCCCAAGGCTACAGCCAATGGTCCGTGCTGGGCACAGGCTGACGGGCCCTGAACTTCTCCCCAAGCGTCCATCTTGGCTGGAGAGACGGCAGGTGTCTGAGAACCATCCACTTCTCTTCTCAGTGATGATCCACCGCCAATTAGCTGAGCCCAGGAAGGTGGAAAACGCCTCTCTCTGGCCCCAGAGCTAACAGCAAATGCAGTGTTTCTTGTCGACATCTCTGCAAAGGGGGAGGACAGGGTAACCTCCCAGGATCTCGAGAACTGGTCTGTGGCTGTCAGCCCAAGGCTTTCATAACAGAAATGGCAAAGGAACACTCCACTGAATGGCTGAACATGAGAGAAAACTCGGCTATAGCTTTTCCAGACTGTGTCTGGAGCTCTGCGTGTGTGTGTGTGTGTGTGTGCAGAAAGAAGGGACTCTCTCTGGTGTCTAACAGATTGGGGTCTTTGCTGTGAAGGGTGGTGGCAGCAGTGAAAGGAGGCAGGCTAATAACTGGGGGCTAACATAATTGGTGTCACACGTACACTCCTTCCAGTCCCTGCTTGTCGCTCCCTCCAGCTGCCTTGGTCTCTGGCGGGGTGACTCACGCAGCCGGCTGGGCGGGGACACCTTCCCCACACCACAATCAATAGTCAATTTAAGCAGATCTTATCAGTGTAAGACTGTTGAGTGAGGGAGCAGGGATCGAGGTGGTGCCATTCGAGAGGGGGGCCTGGTTCTGCGGCTCTCCTGCAATGGGAATTTCCGTTCTACTTCCCCCATCGGCTCCGTCAGTGTGGTGATCCTTGTGTCACTTGCACACCAGAGGAAAAGGGGACTCATGCTCACCGAGTGGGGCCACAATGCACCAGATCAAGGCCAGGCGTTTATCAGATACATTGTTCCACTGGCCGTGGCATGATCAAAAAGGGACGAAAGATGCCAAGGAATCTGGACAAAGCCAGGAAACACTATATAAATACAGGAGCCGATATATTTTCTGTTCACTGCTCAAACCCAGGCAGCCCCGATGGTGCCTGGCATGGAGCAGGTGCTCAAGCAATATGCTGAATGCATGAACCCTGGGTTACCTGGGCGGTTTCACCGTCACGCTACCTGGGTATGGGGCTCGGTGAAGGGCGGAGAGGGAAGTGAGGGCGAGCCGGCCCACGGGGCTTGAGCCTGTGTTTCTGGGTCCTGGGTGAATGCTGCCTCGGGATTCCCGGGCCGCTGCGCACTCTGGACCGTCCTGCTTAGGATGGACAGTCTGCACCTCGGCCCTTTCCGTCCGTGCCCAGCAGTCCCGGTTGCAGAGGACTAGGGCTTGATTGTTTTTAAAAATCAATCAGCTCCATTAAGGTATGACTAAAGTTCTATTTTAAACTTCCCTTGGAGAGATATTACTCACCGGGAACAGGTGAGTAACACTGGCCTTCTCTGAGAGGTTGGGGCCTAGAGAATTGAGACTTAGGCATCTCTTGTCCTCCCCCACCCGGCTGCCTGGCCCCTGGGCCTCACACAGAGTGATTCCAACACAGGGGGAAGCAGCGCGGGGCGAAGTGGGGCTTAAGAACACGCAGGATGGACTCTATTCTGCCACTTGCAGCATCACCGGGGGCCAGTCTCTCTGACTTTCTCTTCTGAAAAAAACTGACGTTAATTCCTGGGTGGGGTGATGCTCCTCTGGGGCTGGTGCCTGGTAAGTTTTGGGTGAGCAGCGGCTGTGCTGGGCTGGGGGCGGGGACTGTCCAGTCGACCTTCGCCAACAGCAGGGATGAGGAAGGAAGGGGATGGCAGGACCATCTCCCTGGCTCCACTGGGCACACTGGAGGAGCCGGCTTTCACACCCCTAGGGTCAGCTACTCAGTTGTTTTTGCCCCTACGCCAAGTGGCCCAGGGTACCACCCTTGCACCAGAAAGGACATCGGGGTCCCTGGGCACCGACCACCATCCAAGATGGAGCAGGCAGAGGGCTTTGGTGCTGAGGGTCGGTGTTAAGGCACAATCAGACTGCAGTGTAGCTTTCCTCCAGGGCCAGCCAGGGCAGGATCCCCCCAACAAGTAGGCAATCCATAAAAATAAGCACACGGCGCATTTATTGAGTGCTTACTGTATGCCCTGTACTATGCTAGCGCTTTCTTCACTTGGACTTTTCACATTTTAATCTGTACAAGGGCTCAACCGAGAAGGTTCTCTTAATCATCCCCATTTCACAGAGGGTGAAACTAGGGCTCGTTTGTGTAAGGGCTTCACTGAGGTCACCAGCTTGTGAGCAGTAGGACCTGGCCTCAAACCCAGTCCTGCTTCACCCAGTATCTGCACCAAAGCCCTGCCACACCGGCTGCCGGGCACAGGCTAGCCCATGGGCTATGTGCCCATCTCTTGGCTTTCTCTTGTTCAGCCGCTGGGGGCATATGGAAAGGTCTTCTCCCAGCATCCTGGGAGAAGCTCAGCCCCACCGGGACATGGCCCGCCACCTAGAACCGTGGTGCCAGGGGCAGCTGGCCCATGCTCCTCGGTGACGGAACCCCAGGCTCTGGGAAGCCAGCTGGAGAAGAGCAGGGGGAGCTCCGCTGAAGGCCCACTGGGTGGGCAGGGGGAGGAGTTCATGCAGGGGCCACCAGGGGGCCCCCAGATCACCCTCTGAACCCTAGCGAGGATTAGAAGCCTGCAGTTCCGGTGCCAGCCCTATCAGACCACAGTCCCGCAAAGAAATGCACAATCCAATTTAATTTCCCTTTAGGAAATTACGTATTTTTAAAAAATACATGAAGGGTCGGAAGGGAGCCATGGCAACGAGGAGGCTGAGCATCGGAGCCATGGCCGAGCCTTTGCTCCCTGGGCCGGGGCATCTGGTCATCCAGGTCAGACCTCCTGACCGCCTTCACATCACAGCACATGTGCAAAATGTCACCTGTGTCCGGGACACCAGGGTCAGCCAGGGCAGAGCCATCTGTAGCCAGGGGCTAGCAGCCCGAGGCTTTAGTTGTCTTAGACTTTCTTGGCCGCGGAGGCCCCTGCCCTTCACCCCTGCGCCAGGGGCTGGCTCTCTATCTGGGTCAAAGCTACTGGATGGGTTCAGGTGACACTGACCAGGACGTGTTAGGAGCCAGGCAGGCTTCATCTACAAGAATCCTGTGGCAGCTGGGACTCCTCTTGCATTTTATAGGAGGCTCTGAGGCATTCGGTGACTTGCTCAAGCTAACAACAACAGTACTCAGTGAGTGCTTATCCTTTGTCGGGCACTGTGCTGAATGCTTCACACACACCATCTGCCTCTGTTGTGTGCCCCCCCCCCGCCCTCCCCACGCCGGTCTGAGCTTTCACAGATTGGCTGCAATGTGCTGGGCCCCAGGGTGGGTCTCCAGTACAGAGACAAACAAAGGAGATGGGCCTGCCCTCGGGGAGCCCAGCATCGGAGACAGATTTATAGGCATTCATTCACCTGTGCCAGGGGCCAGGCGCTGTCCGGACGCTGGGCACAGAAAGATCGAGCAGCTCCTAGGAAGGTGCAGACCGGTGGAGGAGCCCAGCACGTCAACTGACCGACTATAGCGCAGCCCAGGAGGCTCCGCAGCAGAAGCAGCCATGAACTCAAGTGGGACTGGGACGAGGTACCCCCACGTTTCCCGGGGGTGCCTGAGGAAGCACCGCGGATCTCACACCGCGATAAGCGAACACATTCATTGGGGGCATATCCCTGTGGATGAGACATGGGTGTGTCTGGGGAACCGGAACCGTGTCTGACTTGACTCAGCAGGAGTTCTGCGCACAGCGGGTGCTACGTGATGAGGAACTGAGGTGCCTCTGTCATCTTCTTTTCTCTCAGATTAATCTGGCTTGAACAAGTGCTTAAAGCAGAGGACCGATTACCAGAGAAACCCCAACAGCTGCTTCAGGGGCCTGGAGGTGATAGCCAGGGAACCGACATGAACACACAGCCCTTCTCTTCCTTGGGGGTCCTGCTGGTGAGGGGACACGGGCCCAGGGGCCAAGATGACAGCCGACTCCCCCCTCAGGCTTATCCGTCTCCCCAACCCGCAGTTTTGCTGTCGGAGGCACCTGCTTACTTATCTTCTCCGCCCAAGTCCCTAGGATATGTCTGCTCAGCTATATTAGGGAGGCCCAGTGCCCTAATATTTTTATCAAATAGTAGAATACTTGGCTATATTTGTACCCTGGCTCATGTGGTGCCTTTATACCAAAGAACACAAAGCAGTAGGCAGACTTTTGGTCAGGTTAGCTTCCTCCTGCCTCGGAGAGGAACAATCAATTCTCTCTCTTTGGCAGAAGGGACAGCTGAGGCCCAGGGATGTGTTGGAACCCTTAGGGCCTTGGTGGAGAACTTGGACTACTAGAATCTAAGGGGGTGGGATGTCCATACTACATTCAGGGAAACTGAGAACTGCCCGCCAGGGCCATCTCTAGCTCTCTGGGGGCCTGGCTGACTTTTCCACTGGCCACTTTGCCCCCTGATGGTTGTCATTCATTTCCTTCCTCTTCTCCTTTTTGGTCAGTCATTTTCCTTCATGATACTTGCAAGGGCCTTAGTTCAAGACAGAAGGTGGGGAGCAATTTCTGGGCTTTCCTGGATGTTCCCATGCAGAAAAAAAAACATCATCCCTGGGATGACGCCCAGCCCCCACCTCTACTGACAGCACCCAAGACCCTCAGGAGGAAGCGAGGGGACGAGAAGACGGGGGAGGCAGGGGTTACCGTGGGAATAGTGACAGCTACCCTTCCCGAGCACTGACATGATGATAGACAGTGAGAGTTTTCCATGAATTCTCTCCCTTAATCCTCACAACTGTCTATGAGGTAGGTGTTCTCAGTATTCCCATTTTATAAATGAAGAGGCTGAGGCAGTGGGGGACCGTTGAGGCTCTGGCTCAGAAAGGTGGGCTAGGACGTGAACCCCGGCAGCCTAGCCCCAGAGCCTGCATGCAAGCAACCATGCTGCCTCCCCGGGAAGGGCATGAGCCCCAACACCCCAGCCTCTCTCCCTGAGGATGCCTGGCGGCAGCTCCCCACACACACACCCCCACTGGCACTCAGCCTCCTCCTCCTTTCTCAGGCATATGAGTTTTATTCATGATAGGAGCTAAACATGTCAGGTTGGAAAGGGTCACCCCCAGACCTGGTATGCCCTCAAGGTCCTGAGGAAGATAAGATGGTTGGAGTGGAATTAACTCAGACCTCTTGTTTCTTCCAGGGAAGCCCAAATGCATCATGCAGAGGTCCACTCATTCCACAGACATTTGCAGAACCTGAAGAATGGGTCGGGCTCTTTGCTAGTGACTGGAGGGCAGAAAAGCGGTTGGTATGTTTCCCGGGAGGCCATGATCTAACGGGTCTCCATCCGCGTCCAAACATGGCCACCGGGATGCCCCGAACTGGGGGAAGACAAAGAGAACTCTTAGGGACGGGGCTTCTGTGACATCCTTGTTGGTTCATGTAATATTCTCCACAATTCTGTGTCACAGATATTATCCCCATTTTATAGGTGATGAAACAAGGACTAAAAACGAAAGGGCATGTAACTGGCCCAAGTCATACAACTACTAACTGGGTAACACAGAATCTGAGCCTGAAAGCTTCCAAAGCTCACTTTCTTCCTTCTTCACCTCCTGTCTCCCACAAGAAAGTGAAAATAACCTCACATCACCACTACACACACCCACACCTACAAATGTACGAATGGGAGCATCTGATATCTGAGACTCTTGTGCAGGCTGCAAAGTCTCTCTCACACACAGTACATTCCCATACCCATAAGCACACATCTATGCACAAATCAATGTTTTTTTCTAACTTCCGAATGTTGTGAACACTGCCACTAGTCAATAAGCCCATGGAAAAATACCCAAACTCATTATAAATTAAAAAATGTGAATTAAGGCAGCAAGGAAGTATTGTCATTTTTACCCGATCAAATTAGCAAAAATTAGGGAAAAAAATGGGAAAGCAGTCCAGAAGAGGATGCATTGCAACGGGGACCCTCATATATTGCCGGCTGGTACAACTCTTTGGGAAAGTGACGTGGCAAAATCCATCAAGAGGTTTAAGAGTGTCCGAGACCATCGGCTCAGTCATGTGGCCTGAGGGCCATTCTGAAGTACACGCATAAAAATATTCCACACAATTCTGTTTATTATAGCACATACTTGATACTGACCCCAATGACCTGCACTAGGGCATCAGCCAATTAGATTAGACAAAGGGAACGACTGAGGGCAAATATAACAATGCAAGAATGTGAGCAGTGGTTGGGTCTGAGTGATCAGAAATCCTGGTTAATTTCTTCCTTCTCCCCTCTGCATTTTCTTTAGTCTGGTTATCTGTATTTTTCAATGAAAAAAGGGCATGCTTCACATTTCCAATGGAAGTAGACTTGATGAAAAAAAGTAGGGTGCCGATCACAACACTACAAGAGTGATAGAAAGCAGAGTGTGTGGACACAAGGTTTTGTGTTGTCATCAAGTGACACCTACAACAGAAATGATCTATCACGTCGGCGACGAGCAAAAGAGCCACTGGGCACATGTGGTCAGACATAAATAGTAAAAGGCGCTCATAAAGAGCTGTAATTAGGTTGGCTCTTACACCACAATCCAGTTTTTAGTTTTTCTCTTTGTAGTTCTTTAGCATCTGTTAACTGCACAGGGGCTGACAGTTTAGCCTAATACCAGGTGTGAGCTGTTCCTATAGGCGTGTGCATACACACACACACACACACATTATTATCAGCGATTGTCTTGCCAGCTGGTGTCCATGGCTGGGCTTCATGAGCCTTTCTCCTGGGCTGGTGGGTTCCAGGCAGTGGAAGCAGTTGGAGGGGGGGAGATTTGGTGGAAGGTGGCCTCTGGGTAGAGGCGGGAGAGGACCAGGGCTGGGAGGACTGAGGGGGACCTGCCCGTGCCCAGACCTGAGGCCTTGTCTCTTCGTCCTCAGCAGGAGAACACATTCCCACTGGTTTTGGTCAAACGTGGCCTGAGGTGCAACGTGACTAATGTCAGATGGGAGGCTGAAAGCAGATGGGAGCCAAGCAGGGAGAGCTGCAGAGTCTGCTGTGGCAGAAGGGTTCAGAGAAGGCCAGGGAAAAGCAACCTGACATTTTACCAGGGAGGGATTTTACCTTTTCAAGAGCCTCCTCTGCTTTTCTCCTATTGATCTATCAATTTTTTTTAAAAGATTTTATTTATTTATTTATTTGGTTGTTTGTTTGTTTGTTTATTTATTTATTTATATATGAGAGAGAACAAGCAGAGGGGAGAGGCAGAGCGAGAGGGAGAAGCAGGCTGAGCAGGGAGCCCAACACAGGGCTCAATCCCAGGACCCTGAGATCACGACCCGAGCTGAAGGCAGATGCTTAACCAACTGAGCTACCCAGGCACCCCTCCTATTGATCTATCAATTATGCAATCCCCAGGGCTTCTCCTATCCCTCAGAGACTGGGCTGAGACCCCAGGGGGACAGGTGTAAGCGAGGGACCACAATGTCCTCCGAGCTTCCTGGGTGCAGGTGAGAATGTATATTGTCCCCCCGCATTTGCCTTCTTGCTCCACACCCTGCCCGGGCTGGCTGTTCCAAGGACCCTCCTTACCTTCTCTTCCAGGTGAGCGGGGCGGGTCTGGGCTTTGCTGTCTGCAGAGCCTTCCCAGGCTCACAGGGGGCAGAGCGCAAGGCTCAGGCCCTGTCCCATTGTGAGGAGATCCTGAGGAGGCCCCCGGGGACACAAGGCCCACCCCACCGTCCTGCCTTATGTTTTCTCTCATCTCTGAAAGGCTCAACTCAAGAGGAGAAGCGGCTTCCAGCTCGCATTTGAACCCAGACAGGCTTTCCTTGCTGCTAGGAGGGCTCACACACGTGTGCACGCCCAGCCTCTCACCTGCAGGTGCTCACACGTGCGCACCTACAAGTAGACACGTGCCCCTCTCTACCTGGGTCCGCTTTGAGGCTGCCTAGCTGTTAGCGTGAACCGTGTACAGCGGGCCCTCTCACCTCTGAGGAAGCAGGAGGGAGAGAGGTACAGCATGGCTGGAATTCAGATCAGAGATACGAAACAAAAAAATCCCCAAGCTCAACCGGGGGAAAAAAGGCTCATTAATGTCTCTGTTCTCCTCTTCATTAAGCCAGAGATCACTCATAAATATTAACAGAATTCTAAAGTAAGGTCAGGTGACAGTTCAGTTAATGCACAACAATTAAGACTGCTCCCAAGGGCGCCTGGGTGGCTCAGTTGGTTGGGCGACTGCCTTCGGCTCAGGTCATGATCCTGGAGTCCCGGGATCGAGTCCCGCATCGGGCTCCCTGCTCGGCAGGGAGTCTGCTTCTCCCTCTGACCCTCCTCCCTCTCATGCTCTCTGTCTCTCATTCTCTCTGTCTCAAATAAATAAATAAAATCTTTAAAAAAAAAAAAAAAAAAAAAGACTGCTCCCAGCCCTTGGGCAGCCGTGTGGCTCTCCTCCCAGCGGGGCAGAACAGAGGAGCAGGGGTGCGGCAAAACTCGGAGAGAGACTCACCTGTCCACACCACCAGGTGCCCTCGAGAAAGCAGCTCATAGGACCTGCTGCTGTCTTGTGACACTGAGAATTCGGTCCTCATGGGAGGGGCTTGAAGCTCCCCCAGTGCCCATCACTGGCCACCCCAGCTTTTTTTTTTTTTTGCTTTATTGCAGTATATTAACAAATAAAATTGTTAATGCATTTAAAGTGTATATTTTGATGATTTGATATATGTGTACACTGTGAAAGTTTTCCCCATCTAGTTACTTGACAGATCCATCATCTCATTCATTCATTCATTCTTTTTTTTTTTTTTAAAGATTTTATTTATTTATTCATGAGAGACAGAGAGAGAGACAGAGGCAGAGGGAGAAGCAGGCTCCCCGCGGAGCAGGGAGCCCGATGCCGGACTCGATCCCAGGACCTTGGGATCATGACCTGAGCCGAAGGCAGACGCTTAACCGACTGAGCCACCCAGGCGTCCCTCATTCATTCATTCTTGCATTCATTTGTGAGAACACCTAAGTTCTACTCTCTTAGTAAATTTCAATCCTACACGAAGGCAGCCTTATTAATTACTGATGGTCCCCGATTTAGGATGATTCGGCTTAATGATTTTTTGACTTTATGATGGTGGGAAAGCAATAAGCATTCAGTAGAAACTGTACTTCCTGTTTTGAATTTGGATCTTTTCCCCGCCTAGTGATGTGGGATACGATCCCCCCGTGATACCGGGCGTCGGCAGCTCGTAGGCAGCCTCGCGACCACCAGGGTGAACAACCAATACACTGACGACCATTCTGTACCCACAGGGCCGTTGTGTTTCTCACTTTCAGTACCACAGCCAACAAACTGCATGAGACATGAGCCCCTTTACTGTACAGTAGGCTGTGTTACATGATCTTGTCCAAGTGTAGGCTCCTGTGTTTTTGACTTAATGTTATTTTCAACTCAACGATGGGTTTATTGGGATGTAACCCCATCAGAAGTTGAAGACGATCTGTAAGGTCACCATGCGTTACATTAGACCCTCAGACCTTACTCACCTTATAACTGAAAGTGTTTGTGCCCTTTTACCAACCTCTCCCTATTACCTTCACCCAGCCCAGCCCCTGGCAACCACTTTTCTACTCTCTGTTTCTGTAAGTTTGACTTTTTTTTAAAAAAAATAGATTCCATGTGTAAGTGATATCATGCAGTATTTGCCTTTCTCTGTCTGCCTTATTTCACTTGAGGTCATCATAACCGGAAAGGGTCCATGATTGTCCAACATGGCCACACCAAGCCATGCCTGGGGCCGGGGCACTTTGCACAACCCACCATCAGCTGTTAGCCAGGACCAGGGAAGCTCTCGCCTCCCACGGGGATCTCCTCTGGTTCCTCCCTTCTCCAGAGCTCTCTGATCCTGCACTCTGCAGCCAGATTAATTTTCTTAAATGCTGGTTTAATCGCATCACTCCTTCCAAAAAACATTCATTGGCTCCCCATTGACTATGAATTAAGTGCAAACTCCTTGTGTTCTGTGGTCCAAATGCTCCTTTACAACCTTAATTACCATTACTCTTTATTCATTTCCCAATGTTCCAGCCAAATGGAACTTGGAGCTCTTCTCCAAAACACTTTATACTTTCCTGCCTCCAAGGCTTGTTTATGTAGCTCGCACTTTCTGGAATTCCCTCCCCTGCAGGTTCTCCCTGTCAAAACCCTATCCATTTTTCCCAGGCCTGTTTCAAATGACATCTCTTCCATTAAACTCACCCTGTTTCCCACAATCTGACGTCATCTCCTCCAGGGTGTTTTGCTGGAACCTCTTGTATGCCACAGTTACAAACATCTATGCAATTCAACTAATAACAGCAGAATGATAACAATAGTTGTAGAAATAGTAGTTACTACTTCTGAGTGCCTACTATATGTCAGTTGCCTTGCATATATCATACCCTGCAAGCTAGATACTGTTATCCCATTTTATGGTTGAGTATGCCCTGTGCTGAGAGGCTAAGACCAACTTTAACCAGCTCTAAAATTTTTGCTCTTTCTCCTTTGCTACATTGTCTCATTCTTACATTTCAAAGCTCCTTGGGTTGAATTGTGTCCCCCCAAAAGATATATAAAAGTCCTAACACCCCCGAACCTGTCAATGTGACTTTATTTGGAATAGGGTCTTTGTGGATGTAATTAAGTTAAGATGATGACATACTGCATTAGGGTGGCTCCTCATCCAGTGACTGGTGTCCTTATAAGAAGGGGGATTTTTTTTTTAAGTAGGTTCCACACTCACCATGGAGCCCAACTTGGGGCTTGGACTCACGACCATGAGTTGGAGACCTGAGCTGAGATCAAGAGTCGGATGCTTAGCTGACTAAGCCATCCTGGCATCCCAAGGGGGAAATCTGGACACAGACACACCGAGGAAAGGTGGCAGAGATCGGAGTAACGCGTCTACAGGTTAAGGATGGATGGCAACCATCAGAAGCTGGGAGAGAGCCAGGGGAAGGGTTCTCCCTGAGAGCCTCTGAAAAGGAATCCATCTTGCAACACCTTGATTACTAACTGCGAGCCTCCCGCACTGTGAGAGACTGAATTCCTGTGGTTGTAAGCCACCCAGCTGCTGGTACTTTATTCCATCAGGCCTAGGAAAGGAATACGGTCCCCAAGGGCAGCATCCGTTTTTACCCTTCTCAGACTAGAGCACTGTCTTCACGTGGCAGGTACCCAGGAAAGGCCTGTGGGAAGGAATGGAGCTTTCCATTCCCAGCGTGCAGAAGTTCCAGGAGCTGGGAACAGATTTAGCGTTTTATTGATGGGTGTCGGAGGCCCAGAGAGGTCCGTTACCTTACAGCTAGCTGGCGCTGCGGCCGCTCCCGGGCCAGGAGTCCCGGGTCTGGGCAGCTGGGCAACGCGGCGCCTGGTGTAACCTGCCTTCAAGTGTGAGGTCAGCCCAGCCTAGGCCCTTAACAGTGCATGTGGGTTTCTTTGGCGCCTTCCACTATAAGCCATTTAAAACATCCTGGGGCTGTGGCAGTGCCACAAGGGGGCTCAGGAGATTTTACCTGGTGACCTCCCCACTCAAGAAGCCCAGGGTTGGCCCGCTCTGGTCCTGGACCTCAGTCAGGGTTGCTCTGGGTTCCGGGTTTTCCAGAAGGCTACTGGAAGCATGTGGGGCTCAGGGGCTTCCTTCCCCTGCTGATGACTGGAGGTCCAGCCAGCATCCTCCACTGCAGCACCAGCGGCCAGGTGCCTGCTCAGCCTGGGCTCCTGTCCTGTCAGCAGGCAGTGGGGGCGGGCCGGGGGGCCGTCTCCGGGACCTGGAGCATCCTGCAGCCCCCCACTGCTGTTTGGCAGGAGGATGGTGAGTGTGCTGAGCTCTGAGGGCTGGGCCTGTGTGCCGACGCTGTACAAGTCAGCAAGTAGGGCTCATCTCCTGGGCTGCTTACCCTGCCTCCCAGAACTGAGTCGTGGGACTTTTCAGGAATTATAAGCAACACTCTGTCTGAGATTTCCCCCTAACGCCTGCTGGGTCTCTCTTTGCCCTTGACGGTGAGCTATGATGGATTATATATTTTTCAATTATGTAAGCGATTTTTCCTATTGTGGTAAAATATATATAACATAAAAATCTACCAGTTTAACCATTTCTAGGTGCACAGCTCAATGCAGTAAGTGCATTAACAATGGTGTGCCACCATCACCACCATCCAGCTCCAGGACTGGTTCATCTTCCCACACCGACACTCTACCCTTTAAACAACAGCCCCCATTCCTTGGCCACCTCAGCCTTTAGCAACCACTACTCCCCTTTCTGCCTCTAACGTGATGGCGCTAGGTACCTCACTTAAGCGGGATCATACAGTATTTGTCCTTTGTGCCTGATGAATTTCACTTTGCACGACATAACGATCCATCCATGCCCAGCATGTGCCCGGATTTCCTTCCTATGTACAGCTGAATACTATTCCATTGTGTGTGTATACTATATTTTGTCTCCGCATTCACCTGTTGATGGACATTTGCGTTGCCTCCACCTTTTGGCTGCTGTGACTAGCACTGCTATGAATACAGGTGTACAAACATCTGTCTGAGTCCCTGCTTTCCATTCTTTTGAGCACATACCCAGAAATGGAACTGCTGGATCACACGGGAGTCTCTGCCTCATTTTTGTGGAAGCAATCCTCTTTTCATAATCAGACACAGAGATAGGAGAAGTGAAGAAAGGAAGAGAACCAGCATCACTTGAATACACACTTTGTGCTAAGAATTTCATGTCATCCTATCTAAACGGTACAGCAAGCCTGTGGGGGAGGTACCATTTCCATTGCAGAGCTGGGAAAGCCAAGACAGCCTCTTGTGCAAGGCACATGGTTTGTAGGTTGGAGTGGCAATTTGGACCCAGACAGACGGTGGCAGGGCCCAGCCAGGTGGAACCACAGAAGTGGGGGGGTCTCACGGCTGCATGGTCCCTCCCCCGGGGAAATGGTGAACTCCCCTCAAAGATCCCGAGGAGGGTCTTGGGGGGTTGGGCAGGGTGGGGGGAGTGGGTTGGAGAGATGTGCTCCACAAGTTGTGAGGTGTGGGAGTGAACCCCTAATTCTAAGCAGGCAGGGTTGTGTATCCTGCCATCCTAAAGGTCATTTCCTATTTTTTTAAAAAAGATTTTATTTATTTATTTGAGAGAGAGAGAGAGAAAAACAGAGGGAGGAGAGAGAGAGAGAGCATGAGCAGGGGAGAGGGACCAGGGGGTGGGGGAGGGAGGAGCAGAGGGGGAGGGAGGAGCAGGCTCCCCGCTGAGCAGGGAGCCCCATGCGGGGCTCAATCCCAGGACCCTGGGATCATGACCTGAGTTGAAGGCAGACACTTAACCGACTGAGCCACCCAGGTGCCCCTAAACGTCTTTTCCCATTCACACGTCCCAGTTTCTCTCAACAGTTTCTCACATGTGACAGTAGCCAGAGCCCCTGCTGTCCCTTCTGTCTTCCCTCTGCTGAACCCACCCTGGCCCCTAATATAACAGAGCCTGACACATTCCATCACAGCCTGCACATCAGGCCCAACGGCTCCAAGGTGCCAAGGGATTGGGCTCATTTAAAGAGAGTGAACTACTCTCTCTCTCTGCTCCTATTTTGAGCTTTGGTTCCCTTTTTAATAGTGCTGGTTTTACGGTCTCCAATCTGAAGAACATTTTCCTTGATGGGAAAAGCACAAGAAAAATAGGAGTTGAATAACACATTTCTTTTTTTTTTTTTTTAAATATTCCATCCATTTATTTGACAGAGAGAGAGACAGCGAGAGGGAACACAAGCAGAGGGAGTGGGAGAGGGAGAAGCAGGCCTCCCGCTGAGCAGAGAGCCCGATGCGGGGCCCGGTCCCAGGACCCTGGGATCATGACCTGAGCCAAAGACAGACACCCAACGACTGAGCCACCCAGGCACCCCTGAATAACACATTTCATTGCAGGGTGCATTACGCCCTGCAAAGCACTTTGGGACTACCAGCTCATTTGGTCCTTGTCGTGACCCCGAGAGCTAAGTAGGGCAGTGTTATTACCCGCTCAGCAAGGTTGCATGACCCGCACAGGGTCCCTCAGCTAGTTAGCAGCCCCGGCAAGGCCGGAGACTGTTAGGGAAAATTCTGACTACACAAGCACAAACCATCCCAATCAGGAGGCATCTAAAGACAATAATGTGGCCACGCTGGGGACTCTCTGGTAAACTCACATTTGAAGACCCAAACTAAAAACAAAAGAAAAAGGCTGCTTGAGTTGTAAAGAGGCAAAGCCCAGCAAGGGAGAGCAGCGTGCCCTCTAGAGCAGGATGTGGAAGATGCGGGCTTTTTAGGAAAAGTGCAGAGACAAACTAAACACATTTTTAGGTGTGCTGAGAGTATGATCCCAGGCCCTCCCCAGTGCACTAAACAAACAAATAAACAAAGCCTGGAGTGCCTGGGTGGCTCAGTCGGTTAGGCGCCTGCCTTCAGGTCAGGTCATTATCCCAGGGTTCTGGGATGGAGCCCCGAGTCGGGCTCCCCGCTCAGCAGGAAGTCTGCTTCTCCCTCTCCCCCTGCTTGTGCTCTCTCACTCACTCTCTGTCAAATAAATAAATAAATAAATAAATAAATAAATAAATAAATAAATAAAATCTTAAAAAACAAACAAACAAAACCCAACAGCAAGCCCATATAAAAAACACTCACAAGCAAAGTACAGAACAGGGTAAGTCCATTGCTTAGAGAGAAGTGGAGAAGCACCCGCATAGAGGAGATAGCTCTTGGAAGGCAGGAGGGCATGGGGGCAGAGCGTCCAGCTGATGGAGGGAGGCCAGGCTTGGACAGCTGGCTTACTCATGTTGAGCCACCCCCTCCCTTGCCGCCCCATGTTCCAGATGCCCAAGATTCTGGACTCAATGTTTACCACACTGCACTCATCCTTCTCCAGCTCCAGAGATTCTGTTACATCCACATACCACCTGCATTACTAAATTCTAACCAGATGCTCAAGGCCTCCTCAAGGTACCGAGCCCGAAGCTTGCTCACACTCTGTTGGAAAGGGAGATCGGAACAGCTTACCGAGGAGTTACAGATACTCAAGCGCCAAACTAAGACTTCCTCCTTGGTAGAGTTGGAAAGATTGAATAAACTGAAAAATAAAGAACTTAAAAAAAATTCCGTGTCCGGACACCACTGAAGTTACATCAAGCTTCACTCAGCCTCGTTCTGAGGATCGCCAGTGATCCAGGATGCACAGTTTGGGGAGTGGTGGGCAACGCTGGAGATCACTGAAGTCTCCGCACCAAGGCCCGTGGTTTCTCCTCACTCGTGAAGCCCACCGGCCCACCACGTGCAGGTGTTCTGTCAATTCTGCACCTGCTTCCCAGGCAGCACACCTGCCCCGTGAACATGAACATGAACTCCTCCTACTCCTCCACAGCCAGACCCACTTGAAACTTTAAGTTCCCCTGACCTTGGGGCACATGATCGCAGAATTATCTTCAACTATGAGCCTTCGTCCAGGTCTTTTCAGATTTCTGGCACTTTTACGTAAAGTTTATTTTTTCCGTAACAAAAGCAATGTGTGCTCATTGCAGAAAATCTGATCACCAAGTAGAAAGGCATAAAGAACTAACTCTTCACTGTTGCACCATCCGAAGATCCCACCCTTCGTATTCTGTATTCTATCAGGCATTATTATTTTTTCCAAATCGTAGTTGTTAACAGATTATCCAGGTGATTTTGTCTCTTGCTTCTTCCCAGACTATCATGAACTCATCATAAACATCACACTGCAGGTTGATTATGTCTCACTTTTGCTGACATTATTAATAACAGTATTTCTGAACTAGCTCAAGTTCCTTAGGATAGATCGAGTAAGTAGCGACTCTCCTGGGTACCATATCCTACTTGCAACTTTTGAATGGGACTCTATGCTGCACCCTTACCAGATTTATTCAGATTCATTAAAAATGAAAATAGAAACTAATTTTGGTAAATTTGTTCATTTACAAGGCAAGAGTAGCTATCTAGTCATTTGAATTTTTGTTTTGATTACTTGTAGGATTGAAAATTTTCCATCTGTTGGAAAACCGGCTTTATTTTTTCTTTAGTGAATTGTTTATCACATCCTTGGCTCACATTGCCATTGTGCCTCAGGAGTTTTATTATTGATTTATACTAGCTCTTTATATGTTAAAGATATTAACCATTTATCTAATATTTGCTGCAAATATGTTTTTCTCAGATTGACGTTTAAAATCTGGGTTCATCAGACGTTTCCCATGTAACCACATTGATTTCTTTAGATGTCCCATTTTCTTCCTTGTTGGAATTATATGTGTTTTTTATTCTTATAATTTCATTTTTAGAGTCACTCACACCTTGTGAGCTATGTTTTCTTCTGGAGTTTGCAGCCATGGGACCATAATAACTGTACTTCTAACTTTAAAGTCTAGGATATGTGTCTACTGTCATGCAGCATGCTCCTCCTTTGAGAGCACCCCCCCACTGTCCCTTATCATGAACACATGGAGACACTGAATAATCACTTAAAATATGCCAGTCATTGTTCTAAATGCTTCATATGAATCACCCAGTTTAATCTCCAACAACCCTAGGAGGCTGGCACTCTTACTACTGCCAGTTTTCAGATGGAAAAATAAGACACAGGGTGGGTAAGGAACTTGTGCAGATGTGTTACAGGGCCAGGGGACATGCACACATAGGGTGCGCTACTAAGAGGACAGGTGTGCAGGCAGGTGAGCAGGAACTTCCCAGAGGGAGCTGGGGAGGCAGGAAATGGGAAAGTGCCCAGGGGAGAGGGAATGCAACAGGTGCTGGCTGGAGGGGGAGATGGAGTGAGCATCCTGTGACCCAGCTTGGCTCCGTGACCCTCAGTGGGTTCACACTGCAGGAACCCATCTTGCCCAGGAAGCAGGGTTCTCCCCGGGGGCCGCCGGACATGGAGCAGACAGAATTTTGATACCTGCCTACACTGCAAGTTAGGTCTTGGGGCTCCTAGGCCTCAGGAGGGCAGGGAGAGGGAGTCACAGTGGGAACAGCTAACCTGCCGTGAGCACTCGGTACAGGCCAAACCGGGCTAAGAACTTCACATGCATGTCTCATACACTCCTTGTAATGATCCTACGAGGCTGGTACCATTATTATACCCATTTTATTTATGAGGAAACTGAGGCTCAGAGAGATTTACAACTTTAATAGGCAGAGCCTACATGACTCCAAAGTCTCTCTGTATTGTCTCTACTTCCGTCTGCTGCCCCCTCCCCCAGGTGGCTGGGGTTGGTATCATCTTGCTCCTCTCTCCCTTCTACTCTGGGACACCCTGATGATGAGCCAGGGCTGAACAGAGTTAAAAAAAAATGGGGCTCCAGGGGACACAGCAGGGGAGGTTGCCATTCTTTCTCTAGAGCCCTGGGATGAAGAAAAGTAAGAAGAAAGATTTGTTGTTTCCAGGTTGTTCTATTCCATCTCCTTTTCACTGATAAGAACTGGTGCCTGCTAAGATTCCTGGAAGAGGGGGGGCACCTGCCATCTGTGCAGGGGCTACAGTGAGCGGCTACTCCAAAGGAGTCATGTGGGGCCCCAGGCTGGCCCACCCCCCACCCCCGCCCCGAGCAGCGCATCCCAAGAGGGCACATCTGGGCGTGGGAAGCAACGTCCGCACTGATCATGGTCCCAGCCACGTTCACTGGGCTCAGGGCTGTGTCTGGTACTGGCAGCAAGATCTGACAAAGCCACAGAGCCTGGCATTCATACAATGCGACTGGGGCTTTGTGAACAAAGATGGGACCCAGCTTTTGCTTCCATCTACCTGTGGCTGGTTCGTAATAATTGTCTCACTTTATGGGTTTCTGTCTCGGCTTTTAGCTTGTGACTGCTCTCATCTGAATAGAAAAAGAGTGCATTTATACTATTCGGCTTCATCTTCCATTAGTGACTAGGCGAACCCTCTGCCCTGGTGGGGCCAGCTTCCTCACTGACTCCCGGAGCAATGAATCAGCGAGGGCCATCTGTGTGCTGCAGACAAGCCCTCTGGTTGGAAGGTTCTGAGGTATCTGTTTTAGGTCACCCGAGAAGACTTGGCAATCCCCAGTTCCTAGGTCCACCCGGAGAGGACACGACTTCACCATTACCTGAGGGGGGCTCGGAGATCTGTTACGTGCCATAGCCCAGTGTGCTGGAGAATGGAGGAAGCCCACCCATGAACTCTGCTCAGCTTTCTGTCCTCTCATCTGGACACGTGGTTTTGCTCATTGCTGTTGCCAGCCCCCTGTGCCACCCAGCCTCAGCTGGGGACGTTCTTGGAGGCGCCTGGAACCAAGGCACTACCTTCCACCTGCCTTTGAGTTCTGTGATGCTTACAGCCTGGCTCACACCCCAGACTGGAGCCCCTGTGGCCTTGATGTTGGGTAGACTGGCTGCTAGTGCCACTTGAAGACAAATGAACAAATCTCCTGCTGTTGCTTGGCAAAGCCATGTGAATGAACAGTTGCCCTCCAGCGTACGAGTGTTAGAATGCAGTCCTGGTGAGGTGGAACGGGAATGACCACTATGTCTGATGGCATGCGGTTGTGTGTGGCTGCAGGTGGGGCGGCGAAGATCTAAAATGAAAAGTGGTGCTCGAGCAGGTCTTGGAGAATGAGTAGGAATTCTCTAGGTAGACCAATTTCTGGTGAGAGTGGCAGGGGTAATGCACCTGGGCTTTCTAGACAGAACAGAGTGCAAGAGTGCAGAATGGTCTAGGCCTGCAGATGGTAAGTAGCAGGGAGAGCTGGGCGGACCACGGAGCCGTGGTGGATGAGCGCTGAGCAAGACAGCACCTCCGGGCTGGACAGCGACATGGTTATTGGCTTCATTAGCTAATCTGGAGAACAGTCTCCATGAGAGGAGAGGGAGCCAACCTCGTTGACTTTAAACATGTTGCATTCAAGGCAGGTGTGGCAGGAACAGGTGGGTAAGTGTTCGTGTCCCTTGGCTGTCTCCTTTCCTCACTTTGAGCATGGCTCCTCAGTGACGTTATCTGCTCAGCTCCTGAATAAGGGATGACTCTTAGGTCTCAGTCCCCAGTCCAGCCCTCTGTTCTGGGAGTAGGACCCACACAATCCAACAACTTGCTGGACCTCTCCACTTGAACGGCTTCACCCTTCAGGTACCTCCAACCCAACACACTGCTAACTGAGCTGACTATCCTCTGCCAAATGCTTCTTCTTGTGGGTGCACTGTATGAGAGGACAGGGCCACAACTATCTGAGGTGGCAAGCCGGGCACCATCCCAGACTCCTCCATGGTAACACGGCCCATCTCTAATGCTGCTTCTGCCTATCTCATGCTTCCTCCTAGCTATCCCCCCTGCCTCCCTGTTCACCATCATTCCTTAGAGCATCCTTACGACGGTCTGTACCCTCCTCCCCTCAGTGTAAATCTCTGCCAGCAGGGTGGCTCTAGATGTCCAAATTTATTTATTTCCTGCTTCTTACTAGAATGTATGCTCCCTGTAGGCTCCATGTAAGCTCCACGAAGGCATAGAATCTCTGTTCAATTGTCATCCCCAGTGCTCGGGACACAACAGGAGCTCCATAAAGATCGGTTGAACAAAGGAATGAATGAATCTAAGGATACAAATCTGGTCCCATCCCTCCCTTGCTTAAGACTCTTGCATGGCTTCTTAGAGCTTTCCAGATCCAGACCAGTTTTTCAGTGTAGCATATAAGGTCTGGCCCCGCTCAGTTCTTAAGCCTCCCGCGCTGGCTCATGACTCTTTGTCCCTCTGCCTCTGTTCCAGCTACGACAACCTCCTTGCACTTCCCGGGGCATGTCTTAAGCCAGCAATTTTCCAAGTATGGTCTGTGCAGCTCTGAGAGTCTTGAGACCCTTCCAAAGAGTCAGTGAATATGGGTAAAAGATCCATTCAAGGTGCAAGAAAGACTAATAGATTTTAACGTCAACAGGACATGAAAAGCACATGGGTATGGCTCAGATTCCACCAGGCAACGAACCCACTGCTGGTTGTGTTCTGGCGCAGTATCAAAAGAAGACTATCCCTTCTTAACCCGACGAGGCCATTGAAGGACTCCAGGCTCCCGCAGCACAAAAGCTAAGGAGCCCTCGCTCTCAGGGCCGACCCGTGCTGGCATGACCCCCAGAGGGGGGGCCTCCTTAACTTTTGTTTCCTGGGTGCCCTGCTTGTCCCACCTTGGTCCTGGCCTTGCTGTGTGGGTCTGGGTTTTCTTCATCTGCCCCCACTAAAACCACACATAACCACAGATTGAATGCAGATGCAGATAGGAGAATCCAGCTTCCTTCTATTAAGCCAGACCCCGAAGAGATTTGCAAAAATGTAAAACTCTGACACTCTTCTCGCTAGTTTTATTTTGGGAAACACAGCCATTTTTCATAAAATGTATGTTAACATGCAATAGATTTATTACTTTATTTTTTTTATTTTTTTTTAAAGATTTTATTTATTTATTTGAGACAGAGAATGAGAGACAGCATGAGAGGGAGGAGGGTCAGAGGGAGAAGCAGACTCCCTGCCGAGCAGGGAGCCCGATGTGGGACTCGATCCCAGGACTCCAGGATCATGACCTGAGCCGAAGGCAGTCGCTTAACCAACTGAGCCACCCAGGCGCCCTATTACTTTATTTTTTAAAAAAGATTTTCTTTATTTATTTCAGAGAGAGAGTGAGCAAGAGCAAGAGAGAGAGCATACGCAGGGGGAGGGGCAAAGGGAGAGGGAGGAGCAGGCTCCTCACTGAGCAGGGAGCCCGATGCAGGGCTTGATACCAGGACCCTGGGATCACTACGTGAGCAGAAGGCAGACGCTTAACTCACTGAGCCACCCAGGGGCCCCTGGATTTATTATTTTAAAATGAATGAATGGATACATGTTTTTAAATAGTTTGAAGATTCCAGTTTTGATTTCTAATACCATACATACCCCACATAAATAAAAGCTCTCTGGGGTCCTCGATGATTTTTCTGAGACCAGAAAGATTGAAAACTACTCTGTTAAACTAGAAGATGGGGGGAAACATTGTTTTTTTGGATATTAAAATAAGCCTGGGCTGCATGAATTTTATCATTAACTAGGACTTCGAAGCGATCTGCAGTGGATGGATTCAGGCAGCCCTCCTGCTGGTCTCAAACGATGGCTGTACCCACTCTGCTTTCATGTTGGCTGTGCTAACTACCTCTTTCATCCTCAGAGAAGAAGGAAAGTAATGGATGGACAGACGGACGGATGGAAGTTTCCTTCTTCGGGCAGACTCAAATCTCTTGCCCTGAAGGCCCCAACTCACTCCTCCTTCCTCATTCTTGATCCTCCTGTACTTCGCCTGCCCACCCAGTCTCATGTTCCCTTCACTGTCCAGCTCAGTTTCACCGATTCTAGGAAATCACCAACAGCCCCAGTCCCAGTGCTCCCAGATGGAGATCCCCAGATGTGTGCTGGGCTGGCTCCATGAGCGTACCTGGGCAGCACTTAAAATACACAAGCTCTCTGAGTCCAGCCCACCACCAGAGATTCTGATTCACAGGTCCAGAAATATGTATTTTTAAAAGTCTCTCTAGGAGACCCCTTGCAGCCCAGGGTGGGAAGTGCTGGGTGTGGAAGGGGCGCTACTTTGAAGTTTTCTCCTCAACAAGGCTGTAATCTCGGGCACCTGGGTGGCTCAGTCGGTTAAGCGTTTGCCTTTGGCTCAGGTCATGATCCTGGGGTCCTGGGATCGAGTCCTGCATTGGGCTCCCTGCTTGGCAGGGAGTCTGCTTCTCCCTCTGCCCCTGAATCCCTCCCCACCAAACCCCACCCATGCTCTCTCTCTGAAATAAATAAATAAAAATCTTAAAAAAAAAAAATCTCCTAGAACTCAGGGTTTAGAATGTCTCCTTCCTTTCTATTCCAGAACAAAGAGCATAGTGCTGTGCAAAGGGCTCGAGGTGTGCTTAGAGAATCCCACTGAACTGGAACTGTCAATACGAAAACTCTTCTCTGACCCCACCTCCATCCTGACACCACAGATCTCCCCTTACTCAGGAAGTATCGGGGAGCCAAAGCTTGCACAGACTCAACCAGCTCTCCCTTCATCCACACTGGCTCTGTACTTCACTGGTTAATGGTCAGCAAGCCAACGACAGGTGTCTTTCGAAGGCAGGTGTATGCAATCCCAAGCATGTGCATGTACGAAGCAGATAGACACAAAGAGGCTCTTAACTCTGCCACTAGCCTGGGATGTTGAGTGACAATTTGGATCAGATCTGATGATTCTTTTTTTGTTCTCTTTCAGGAGACCTTCTAAGTTCAAGAAGCACTTCCAAGGGAGGGTTGTGTCAATCACAGGCATCTTTAATAAACACTAATGAAATTCTCCGATCATCTCTTCTATGATTTTATATTTCTTCATTCTTGGAATCCCTGAACTCTTTTCTGAAAATGTCTCTAACCTCGCTCCCTTCCCCAAAGTGTAGGGCGGCTAAAACTATTTCCGGGATGGGCACAGGGAATGGTGGCTAGGGAGGGCGTCCCAGATCCTGTTTTTTACTTAGACCTGTAACTGCTCCATCTAAAAACTCAAGCTTCAATTCAGATAGAGTCCCCCCACCCTCACCCCGCCCGACCCCCCCTGGAACGCATGGCAGAATGACAAATGTACTGAAGATAACTAGGCCGAAGGGAGGTGTCGATCTAATGGTATAAATACCTCTTTGGTAAATCTTCCCACCAAGATGTCTTTATAACTAAAAACAGCCACTCTGTTCCCCATGGCTGCTGTGAAGGCCGACAGGCTTTTGTATTTCTCTAGGAGCCATCTCTCTTCCCTCTTCCAGCTCACCACCAGCACCCAGACATCATACTGGGTCCAGGAGGGAATTAAAGTTTCAGGGGCAGGTGGGAGGCAAGGGGGGAGAAAGCCAGGCAAACAGGAGGACCACACACCGGCGGCAGTGTTGAAAACTGGCCTTGGTCCCTGGTTCCTGGTGACAGCCAAGCCTCTACAGTCACTCGCTTTTATGGAGATTGGGAAGAAATGGAGGCTTTGCTTTTTGCCAGTTTTGACACCTCTCTGCTTTGCACATTAACAGGCTCGCCGTTTGACACCACATCTAATCCATCCACTGCTCTGTGGAGGTGTCAGGCAAACTTGCTAGAGATACGAGGGCCCAATTATGGCGCCTAGTTTACACTTGGATCTTGACAGATGCTGGAAACCTTTCAGACTCTGGGATGATGAGTGCAGACCTTTCCCTTTCTTGCAAGCAGCTCGGAACACTTGCACCTCTTTTCTTGGCATCCAGTGCATCCTGAATGAGTGGCCCTTCCAAATGTGGCCCATAGGGGCATCAAAGTCTCAGTGGTAAGGGGCCTGAGGCCCAGAAGGAAAGTGACTTGCCTGAAATTATATATCAAGCCTGTAACAAGTCCTCCGTTCTTTTGGAATCATGCTCAAAACAAGAAATTCAGACAGGTCAAGGTAAGAGCAGCAAGCCAGGCAGAATTTTTTGGATGAAGAGAAGAGAACAAATTAAGGGGAACACTGTCCAAATGGTGGCGGTGCAGATTCCTGGCATGATCGCTCTGCCTTCTGCTGCCCAGACGGGAAGGCCAGGGAGTCTAAAATAGAGTCTCTCCACATCACTCTCTTTATATCAATTTCTTAATTCAGGGGGGGCACCTCCCCAGATGTACGCCTGATAATGGCGTGTAGGTAGGTATGCAGGGAAGATGGTGGTGGGCAGCCGTGATTGAAAACCTTGAAAAAGAACAAACTCATCTGAGTACAGAAGCTGAAAGAGAAAGAGTGAAGAAAGCCCAATGAGACATGGCACTGATGTGGGCTTCTTTCAGGAGGGAAATGGACTGTCCAGGGTGTGGGTGGAGGGCTCAGGGCTCACAGGCTAAAAGTAGGAGGAAGATGGGCTACCCACAGGTATGCATGCATGCTCAATAAGGGAAGTAGGGCTCCAAGTCATTTGAGATGACCCCTTGGGTGGGCCTAATTCCATTTATCCATTCTGCCATCACACGGGACCAGATCAAGGCGTTGACCCATGGAGGGAGCTAGGTATATTCATCCAGCTCTCTCCCTGTTCCCGGGACCAGCTTGAAGTTGGAAAAGAGGATAAGGCTCAGGGAATGAAAGTGGCCACCGATGCCCACCAGAATTTGGAGACAGCTTTCCTATGGAGAGCAGGTGTCTTTAAACATTCACACAGAAGCCAAATCTGGTCCTGTGGCTCAGACTCAGATTTACTGCTCCTTCTGTTAAAAAGAACTTGAAAAACAAAACACAAGAGCTTAAAACTCAAGACTTACTAAACTTGGGGATTTTTATCTCAGCTCTACATACTAATCTCAGCTCTTTCCAGCTAAGCCACGATCCTCAGTTTCTGCTCTGTCTATTTACTGAGAACACACAAGCCCATCATCTGAAGCTTGGAAAGGAATTTAGAGACCTTCTCATCCAATCTTCCATCCAAAGTGGAACCCCTCAACAACAACCTCGACAGGTGGTAATCCGGTCTTTGAACCCTTGCCATAATGAAGAACGATTTACTTTTCCGTGCAATCAGATTATCAGAGGCACCAATCGGGAGATAGTCTTCCTCGGGATCCAGCCAAACTCTGCCTGTCCCCAGCTTGGGTTTTAACTCTGCCTTCTGAAGATACATAGAGGAAGTTTATCCCATATTTTATATGACAACTCTGTAGGTATTTGAGACAAGGAGCAGGCTGCTTCCCCAGCAGGGCATGGACCAGGCCCCCACAAGCCAGGCTGCTCAACCATGGATATGTCTGTCAATATCTTCCCTTAAATGTGGGGCCCTGTTCCGAGTACAGATAAGCCCCTTCATCTTCATCCAGTGGGGTCACATCAACCTAGAGAGACAGGCAGCAGCTTGGATCCTGGTGACTGGGAGGGAGCCCGGTCCATTTATGGGGTAAGCTGAGAGCTATTTCTCGGAGAGACTGTAGGCTCGTCACCTTCCAGAGCAGCCTGCCGACTTGGAGGCGGTGCTGGGGGGGGTGGTCTGTGAGGGAGTCAGCTAAACCCAGTGAGACTTTAGCTCCTCACCTTTGCACACTCGGCACTCACAGAGTGCTAGCTCTGCTGTTTGGCAGTGGTTGGGTGGTGGAGGGGGTGATCCGTTTTAGCTGTGGTTGATTTTATCAAAAGTATTCAGAAAATCAGCGTCTGTGTCATTTTATGTAAATCCAGATCCATCTGTCACCGTCTATTGTACCTCCAGGCTCTGTAAAAATTGTTAATACAATTGTTGTTTTTCTCCAAAGGCATGCGGTAACATCTTTAGAAATCTCTGGTGTAAGGAGACGTGGGCAGAATGTGTGGCTTCATGCCCTGAGTAATGCTGACATTCACATGGGTGGATGCTGGATGGGGGACTTCTGGGCTTCTGAGATACAAGACAGGTCGCCATGGATCTTGAAGGACCAGGTCACTGTACTCCCTCTTCTGTGTCCCTGTCATGGCCCTGCCTCTGGGACTGGGTGCTGTCAGTTTGGGCTGCTTGCCTTTACTCCATGTTGCTTTTCACGCCATAGTCACTGCTGGGCGGGGGGGGGGGGTCTTACAGTGACCCCTCACCTTTCCAACCAACCCAATCCCCCTCCTTCCCAGTAATCTGATTCCCTCTGGGTTCTGATTTTTACCCAGAACTTCCTTGACTGTTAAGAGCTCCATAAATGGTGGTTTTGACGCATCTGGGATGGCTTATTCTTCTCATTCTGCACCCCACTGATGCAGACCCTGTTCCTTATTCTCTACATTGCTTCCCTGTGCTTGGTGGTTTATCTCCGTGGGAGTGGGCTCTTCCCCACTGACCCCAGAGCCCCAAGGGTAGTGACCACTTCACCTGATAGGCCCGAGTGACAGGGTTCTCAGAACACCAGCCTTTCCCCAGAGGTGCTGGGGCGGCAGATTACAATGGCAGCCCCCGCCATCTACGTGCTTACTGAGGTTCACAGAAGTTGGATCAGTGTCCAAGGTCTATGCATCGTCTCCAGTCCAGCCCCTACTGCTCTGTGAGCTCACCACACAAGACTCCATCCGTGAAGAGAAGCCTGTGTTCTTGACATACCCCTGATGGTTTTTGCAGTTAGAAAAGGAAGCATTTAAAGTAGCATTATCTTGGCCTCTTGCCCAACCTTTGTGACTGGGCACAATAAGAAATATACATTTAAGGTAGTTTTAATAAAACACATACTTACTAACAATAGTTGCTTTTCATTCAACTCATTTTATCCTCTGAGTCACCCTGCAAAATTGACCAAAAGGTGTCCTTATCTGTACCTGGAGGATCAAGAAGCACACATCCAGAAAGGCTGGGGGACATGCTTAGGGCTTCAGTAAATCAATCACCAAGACTGTCCCTTCTGTTTGCTGGCTCTCACTCTGTATTGAAGCAATAGATCACCTGGTCCAGTGTTTTCTCCAAGGTACATATCATGAGTTCCCCACCACTCCTTCATCTCTCGCTATTCTCTGAGATACCAAACACCTTTCTGAAATAAGGCCCACAAAGATCCACTTACTGAGTAGTTGTCATGGGCCAGGGGCTTTGCTCCACCAATTGCTCTACAAGGTAGTCACTATTATTTGCCCATTTGGCAGATGAGGAAACTGAGGGTTGGGAGGTTAAGTGAATCGACAAGGTTCCTACAGCTAGAATGGGGTAGAGCCTGGGCTTGAACCCAGGAAATTTGGGCTCCAGAGGTAAGTCTCCTTACGGCGTGTGAGGAGCAGAGCGCAGCCAGGCTGCCTGGTGTGGAGGTGAGGGAGTGCTGGGGGGCAGCGGTGGGCCCCCCTGCCTCTCACCATCACACCGCCCAGGGCCACAGACGGAGACGTGGTTGCCTCAAAGTCGTAGACGCCTTTTTCATAAGCTGTATTGAATTTGGATGTCCCCCAAGATACATTTAAGTGTAAGTCATTTTTTATGTTAAAAGCAAGAGTTTACACGTACATCCATTAAGTCTTTAAAATAAGCATTTTTTACTTCGCAATAGTTGTAGGTTTACAGAAAACCTGTGAAGATAGTACAGTGAGTTCCACACCCAGATGCCCCTCTTCCGAACATCTTCTATGTTCGTGGGCTACATTTTCCCACAATCAATGACCCACCGTTGATCTGTTATTATGCAAAGACCATCCTGTATTCAGATTTCCTTCGTTTTTTACCAACCATGCCATCTAGGACCCCACCTTACACCGAGTCGTCATATCTCCTGAGGCTCCTCTAGAGGGTGAAACTATCTTGGAATGTTTTCTTGATGATCTGGGCAGTTTTGAAAAGTGCTGGCCGAGGATTTTGTAGAACGTCCTCAATGGGAGATTGCCTGACGCTTTTCTCATAATAAGATAGGGGTTATAGGTTTTAGGGAGGAGGACCCCAGAGACAAAGTGCCATTGTCATCACGTCATATCAAGGTATGATATTGTGTCCTCAGCAGCACTGCTCCCGAATGGTGACAACCTCGCTCACCTGGCTAGGGTGGTGCTTGTCAGGTCTCTCTGCTGTAAGGTCACAGCGACTGTCCCCACCCCTGGCCACACTGTCCTGCTTGGAAGGAAGTCACAAGATGTCTACACTTAGGGAGTGAGGAGTTACCCTTGAGGGCAGGATAGCTACAGAAATCACTTGCCATTCTTCTGCATGTCTCCCCAGCATTTTGTTCAGAGTAAGCTCATCATTTAAGCTGCTGGGGACCTGCTTGCGTCCTGATACTGTGACCCTCTGGTAATTTAGCTTTCCTGGGTGGGTGGTGTCTATGCATCTCTCAGAATGACTTTCACGTCACTTACACAAACACTGGACAGACCCCCCCCCCTTTACAGAGATTCTCTTGACAGTCTGGGGGACATTTCTGACAGTCTGGGGGACCACATCACTGTACTAGTGTCCAGATCCCACTTCTCCATTTTATCCATGATGTGATAAGGAGGAGTAAGTTCATTCAATGTTTTCCTGAAATCAAATCATATTCTAATATTCTCAAGAAAATAGCTCATAAAAAGTCATTTTAATTTTGCATGATTTATTTTTAGCATCCCTTGCTAGCTCCTGGGTATCTATTTTCTGAGTGCACACGAACGATCTATTTACCACTGTATCTGTTTAGAACTTCATCGGTGTGATACCAGGCTGCTCCATCCAGAGCTTCTGGAGTCTTGCTTTTTGAAAAGTGAGCTGTTTCCAGTCTTTGAGCATCTCCTCTGTTCCATGTTGTTTCTCAACAATTACAAGCAACATTTCCACCATTGCATCTGCAGATTCTTTCAATCCCAGGATGTTAAACATCTGGGTCTAGAGTCTTGCCCTCATTTAAGGATGATAGATATACAATTCCTGACACGTCTGATCAAAAATTGTTCCCTTCGGTGACAAAATGGCAGCAAAACCTGAAACAGGTGGTGTTCCTTTCCCCTCTCACCCAGGAGCGTGGTTCTCCACCCCGGCTCATGAGCTGTATTCCCTGCCTGCCCTTCAGTCTTACCCTGATTCCCTTTGGTTAGCTATTTCTTTTGAACAAAGTTAATATTACATCATCTTCCCCAAGGAGCAGTCCTTTATCTTGTTCATTTTCCTGCTTCAGGCATTACTTAAAAATAACAAAAACCACTAAAAGCTAACCTTTATGGAAGGTTTTGACAGTCAGAACAGAAGGCAAGGACATTACAGGCAGATAATGATGATAATAATACAGATGGTGAATATTTATTAGACCAAATGTGCCAAGCACTAGGCCAAGCACTTGACAGGCATTATCCAGCAAATCACTCACAATAACCCTTTGGGAATAGATATCACTCCCATTTTACAGGTAAGGAAACTGAGGCTGGTGTGAGTAAAAAGCTCATCTGCAGTCACAAAGCTGAGATTCAAACCAGGGGGGGTCTGATTGCTGAATCCTTGCTCTTAGCAACAATAGCTACAGTAATACTAAAAGTGCCTTTTTGCTGTCTGGATTTTTGAGAATAATTCTGGCCTTAGACTTTCAGATACAGTTCTTGCAAGGTGTGGTGCCCTCTGGTACCCCTCCCTCCTTGTTATAACATCCTCCCATCCTCTGATGTGCCCCCCATCCTTGCCAAGTGGGAACCCCTCAGAAGTATCCTCTGCACCTTCGTTGATCCCTTTACGTTACGTCTCCTTAACACGAAGTCTCCAACCCCTCCCAAAATTATCCACAAAATGTTGTATAGATGTGCATTTCCTTTTCGCCCAGGAGAAAGGGTCTATAGTTTCATCAGGTTCTCAGTGATTTATTATCCACCCCCTCATTCAAACACGTATGAGTCATTGTTTTGGATGCCTCCCTTTTTCTCTTAGAGCTGTTTTGTGATTGTGACACAGACATTTCATTTTTATAATCCCCCAACCCACTAAGCTATGTTCCCTTTTGGCCCTGGAACTAAACTTACTGTTCCATTGAGCTTTTTAGATTCTCCGTTTATAAAGCTTTGCCTCCCTGGCTATCAGTCATGCTAAGCTGATGTGGCTCTCCTTCCGGGTTCCCATCCCTGTTCTTTTTATTCCCCCCGAGCAAATACTTGTGCAACTCCGATGCCCCAGGCGCTGTCCCAGGCAGAGGGGTCAGCCTCGAACAAATCAGAGTCCTTGCCCCTGGCGGAACCAGCATTCGTCAGAGCAACAAGTCATTCTTTTCTGTGGCTCCCAGTTCAGTCTAGACTCAGTTCCTCTATTTGCCTGTTCTATCTTTTAAGGAATGAAATGATTAGCGGGTCAAGTTAAAAATTTATCAGCTCTACTGCTTTTAGCAGAATGATACGGCCGTTGTTTAATTAGCGAGCGGCCCTGTCACCCTTCCTTTCTGTCCTGCGCTGCCGGGGCATCGCTCCGGGGCCCGTCTGGCAGGCAGCTCGTGACATATCCCCACTCAAACCCCTCACCTGGGCCGTGCCCTCCGGCTCGCAGGTTTCAGACAGGCAGGCACCCCCCTGGCACGTAGCGTTCCCTGTCCTTATGCAGTTAGAACCTTCCTTGTTGCACATTCGGGGCACGGGCTTCGATCCGACAGGCGGGAGGGCCCAGGGGATGACCAGGGAACTTGGCCTCCCCTCTCTGTGCTACCAGGCAGAGAGCAGAGAACTAATTGCTCCTGCCTCTTGAGCTGCTCCTCCTCAGGCTTCCTGGGCACCCCTTCCAGAAAAGTTCTTCTTTTCTCTAGGATCAGCGTGTTCAACTTACTCTCCATGGGACTCTGGGCGAGTTCAGTTCTCTGAAGCCTCTGCCTTTTTCTAGCAAGGGTAATAATACTCATCTCGTGGGTCTCATGCGAAACGTAAATGAGACAATGGTGGGCAGCGAAAGTGCCACTTGTGAAATGGGGCCCCCGCGTGGGCTCGCTTGCCCTTCCTGCTGTGTCTCGTCGCTCCTCCCCCAGGGGACCTGGCCTTTTCATTTTAAAGCTTATTTCAGTCTCTGCTGGGTTGGGGCTCTGTAGGAGAGAAGAAAGAACTGAGAGGTTTGCCTTCAAATGGTGAGGGTGGCAGGGGGCTCTGCCCAACATGCCCCGGGGTCGGTGGGGAGAGCTCTTGGCCCAGAAGCCATTTCCAACAAGTCCCGATTCTCAGCCCCTGCTTCTAGGCCTGGGCACACTGGGGCTTTGCCGCATGGAAACACTCTGGAGAGAAGGGCAGCTGAGGCATCGGTCTGGCTCCCAAGTGCCAGCCAGGAAGGGGCCCAGGTGTCCTGGCTTTAGGACTGCTCTTGCTAAACTGGGCATTCACAGGGGACATGGGGCTCAACAGAACTCCTGGCAGAAGCCCCACAATGATGGTGAGTCGGTGTCCAGACTCTCCACCCACCCTGAGGGGCTCCCCTAGCCAGACGACTGTCCTTAGGGTCAGTTGCCCCATTTGAATGTTCCTCTGAGAGCAGCCTTGGGGGTGGCAAGGACCCCCTACAGATGCCAGAGCCCAAGACTGGGAAAGGGGGTACCACTATCCATGGGGGAGATCTAGCAAGGCTCTGATCAGGGAGTAAATGCCATTGAGAGGTATCCGGGCTGCCAAGGACACAGCTGAGTCTGGAAGGACTGGGAAAAATATTTCAACCAAGGCCTGGGTAACTGGAGAACAGGGCAGAGAATGATTCCAAGGAGGGTCCTCACTCAGACTCTGATGGAGAGCGACCATCAGGGGCTCGGACGAGCAGCCAATTAATGCCGAGAATCTCTGCCAAGGTGAGTGACACCCACTGTCAGCCATCTGTATGACTGTGTGACAGGTGCCCTCCCAGTCAGCTGTGTGTCCGGGCTGGGGACGGTTGGCAGATAGGCTGAACCAAGGGGCACCGCCAGAGAACAGAAGAAGTGGGGAGGAACTATAACCCTGAGGACTCAGCTCAAGAAGAAGAAACACCAGCTCTCCCCCTGCACCCTGCCCTCCGCTTCCGGTCTTTGGATCCTGGCAGTCCTGCTGACCAGCTGTGGGGCGGTCACTTTGAGGCGACCACATCTCGGTCTGTGGCACTGGGCGGTGCGGTGGTGAGAGGCAGGGGTGCATCCTGAGGGCAAAGATTCTGTTCTGTTCATTTCCGGCATCCTTAGCATGCTTACAGGCCTGAGCTCCCCCTTTGCTGAGTCAATGAATACATGATGCTCTTCATTACCTTGTCCGGGATGAGCTCAATTGGGAGCTTCTTTCATTCACTGTCCTTTACCCTCTGAGTCCTAGATTTGCTGCCAGTCTTATGGAAGCTCAAGCTGAGCTCAGAAAAATGGTCGCTGGGGTCTGGGGAGAAGACCACAGAGTCAGAACAGGCCCTGGAGTCTGGGGCACAGGACGGGCCACTGTGGTTCCAGCAGACTCCCGTCCCACCGGAGACCCCAATACATAGATTTGCTGGCTTAGAAACTGTGGACGTGCAGAGGGTTGGCTTTGCATTGTGAGGGGCAGCAGAAGACCAGGCTTGCCCAGTTTCTCCACCATGGCCAGATGGTGTAGGCCCCAAGCTCTCTGTTGTCAGAAATTGGGGCAGGGCTCAGGGGCCCACAGGGGAGCTAAAAATAAAGCTGGTCTGTGTCTGCTCCCTCGGTGGGAGTCCACCTGGCCACTGGGGTTAGGAGGGCCTCAGTCTTCCTTGCCCGGGTGGGCATCTTGCTTCAGTTTGTCCTTGTAAGCCAGGGGATCACCATGTGCCCTGCAGCCCAGGGTTCTCTTATGCAGCTCCGGGGGGAAAGGTGAGGAAGCGCAGGGGAAGCTCATGTTGGGTGCACAGTAAGTCCGATTGAGAAACTAGACCTTCCGTGGCAAACAGCCTATGCCCCTTATGTCTGACCCTGTGTTTTTCCTCACATTGTGTGGCCACTACCCCTCTGGCTGCACACTGCAGTGTTATTTCAAGTTCCAGAAAAATCCAAGTGCCAGTGGACCACGCTGCAGTCATTGTAGGTCGGCATTAAGATGAGGTACAGGAGTGGTGCTGGGTGGGTGGGCAGGGAGAGTGACAGCAAATACCCATCTTCCCTGTTCTCCACCTCCCAGCTCCCCCATATGGCCCCTGAGAAGAGCCTCCGCTGGGCACTTCTCAGGGACAGGAAGAGGCAAGGTCCACAGCAAGACACGCGGGGACAGGTGGAAGGGCCCCTCGGGATGCGAGCAAGGCATTTATTCATTCATTCCATTCACTCACTCATTCATTCACTCATTCTTAAACAGCCAACATTTCTTTCTTTTTTTTTTTTTTTTTTTACAGTGGCTGTGTTTTTTCCTGGTTTTTTTTTTTTTTTCTTTTTCTAAAAATGTAACAATTAAAATTCCAAAAATAAAATCCCTTCCGGGACCTCCGCCCCTTGTTCCCCAGCCCCCACCTCCAAAATGAGGCCCCGTGGGTGGGGGTGGGGGGAAAGAGGAAAAAAAGAAAAGAGAAAAAAACCCACTTTTCTGTTTTCTTTTTTCTCAGGAGG
The DNA here is from genome assembly GCF_011800145.1 of Mirounga leonina. Lineage (NCBI taxonomy): Eukaryota > Metazoa > Chordata > Mammalia > Carnivora > Phocidae > Mirounga > Mirounga leonina. The sequence goes on along the minus strand of NW_023270447.1, from coordinate 1,209,689 downwards.
CCCAAGAGTCTTTGAGGCAGTGGAGGAGGTGGTCAGGGGGTGATGGTGGTGGAGGGAGGCGGGGAGAGCAACAGGGTGGAGGAGCCAGGGCTCAGGTAGGACCTCCAGCCGACCCCCACCCACCAGGAGCTGGGAGTGGGGGGGGGGTCCTCGCCAGATGTTCCTGTGCAGGCACTGCACGCCCTCTTGGCAGCCTGATGCTCTTTTTGGGCCCCCACCTCGGCCGCCATGGAGGGGAGGCCCAGGAGGCCCGGGGCTTCCTCTGGAGGGGGCAGGGTCCTCAAGGCAGGCAGAGGGGGACTCTCAGCAGACAGGGCCAGGGGTCTGCTGCGGCCCCCAGCTTCCACGGATGCATCTGGGGACATGGACTCGTCCTTGCCCGCAGCCACACTATCTGCTGAGTCGCCTTGCTGTGTGAAGCACGGTTCCTTTACCTTCACCTCTGCGGCCATAGCCTGGCCATCCACCTTCCATAGTTCCTCAGCTGGGGATGGATCCTGAGCCAGGGACAAGTCCCGCACTTCAAATGCACCTGGGGAAGTAGACACCTCCTCCTCCTCCTCTTCCTCCAGCGTCAGCTCAAACTGGAACTTATCCGGTGGGGGTGGGTGGCCTGGCCCTCTGGGGTCCTCCTCGGGCGGTGGTGAAGGGCTCTGCCGGATGGCACTGTAGTACCAGTCCCGGTTGTCCTCCAACGTGTCCAGGATCTCCTGCGCATCTGGGTGGACCAGGTCAGCCCACGTCTCCCACAGCGGGTGTACAATATAGTCGATGAAACCTACCTGAGACTTCTCCACCGAGGCCGTGTGCTTGTCGCACATGGGGCTGATCTCCATGCCCCGCTCCCGCTCCCGGTCGCCCTGCTGGAAGAACTCGGCCATGATGCGGTCGGTCCACTGGCGGTACAGTTCCAGGGTCTTGGTGGGGTTGCTGAGGTCCGCACAGTGCACCATGTTCCGAAGGACCTGGATGCGGTCGGAGTAGTTGTCCAGCAGGAGGACCCCCGAGCTGGTCACTTTCTTGGTCTCCACCATGGTCTTCAGGTCTGCCAGGAGGGTCATGTGTTTGGACATGTCCGTGGCCAGCACCATGTCGATGACCATCTTGCGCAGGCTCTGCCGCTGGCGCTTGCTGAGGTTCTGGAAGATGTCGCAGTTGTCTTCCTCAGCAGCTTGAAGCCCACGGCCAGGTGGTGGTTCTCCAGCACGGACTCGTCGTTGTACATGAGCGCCAGCTCCGAATTGGTGTTGATCAGGAACTGGTTGGAGACCCCAGGGTGGTCCACGTCATGAATGGCAGCCGCGAAGAGGGCGGCAAGAATCTCCAGGTCCGTGAACACAGCATCGAGCGCGGGTGTGGCCAACAGCACATGCGTGGACTGCAGCACGTCAGCCGCGTGCAGGCTGTTGTGGTAGGCCACGTCGGGGTGGTAGTGGTCCTCCAGGGTCAGCATATAAGTCACCATGGTGTCCACCGGGATGCGGAACTTCTTCAGCAGGTCCCGCTCCTGAAATATCGTGTACATGATGCAGCTGAGGGAACGGCCTCCGGCGTATTCTGACACGCAAAAGATGTTCAGACCCCACTTGTTCAGGTTCTCCAGTTCTTGGGCCAGGAGCTCCTCATGGTCGGTCTTCACCCCAAAGCGGGGGATGCTGGAATCATTCAGGCTGTTGCTGTGCATCAGCTTCTTCACCCCTGTGATCTGAGACATGGGCTGGAATTGCGGCCCAGGGGGCGGGGGCTGCTGGGAGGGTCTCTGCCGTGGGGCTGACTGTTTTTCTCGATCCTTCATTGTGGGTGATGGAATCTCCACTTCATTCTGCTTGTCCAGGAATGTGGTAGAGATGTACTCAGAGACCTGGTTTCCTGACCTGCTCATCTCTGACAGGTGTGTGAGTTCACGGTTTAACATCCTCTTGAACTTGTGGGAAGCCATCTCGCTCACGGAGCGGTAGGTCTGCATGGTCTCCAGCTGTTCGAGACACCAGTCCAGCTCCTCCAGTGTCCCCCCGGGCCAATTGCTGGCATGTCTCTTCTGACAGCGTGGCCTTGCAGACGGGGGTTGGGCCGCCCAACGGGGACCGTCTGTTGCTGGGAATGGGCACATTGGTCAGGAGTGAGAAGTTGCTGCGAACACCCCGGAGACTGGCCAGCACCTGGGCGAAAGGTGTCACAATGAGGTCCTCAGCATGCGCCTCGCTGGTGACTGACGAGTTCCGGGACATAGTTTTGGGGGACATGTCGTAGTCGCTGTCTGAACGGTACAGGAAGGACTCCCGGCGCTGGCTGGCAGCGGCCCCAGCATGCAGCACGAGCCCCGGGCTCGCCTGCGAGTCCAGGGGGCTGCGGCCAGGAGATGGCGTGGGCCCATTCTCTGCCTCGAAGCCAGCCCACGCCTGGCGGCCAAAATCCTGGAAGCTGCGGAGAAGCCGAAGACGCCTGCGGAAAGCTGGGGACGGGATGGCGAAGAAGACCGGCGAGGAGGGCGGCGACCGTGGGCGGCGGGGTGCGCGCGGGGCCGGTGGTTCAGGCAGGAACGCCTCGTCCTCGGCAGCCGCCGCCGCCGGGAAGGCCGCCAGCTGCAGTTCGGGGATGCGGCGCAGGCCTCGCGGCCGCGCCATAACCACAAGGGGCGCGGGGCGGCCCCGCCTCGGCGGGCGCTGGGGAGCAGAGCCGCCCTCCAGCCCCGCACAGCCCACGCAGGCCGGCCGCCCAGCCCTGGGGCCCACGGGCCCCACCCTTTCTTTTTTTTAAATGAGTTTTATTTATTTATTTGAGAGAGAGAGAATGAGCAGTGGGGAGGGGCAGAGGGGGAGAGAGAGAGAGAAGCAGACTCCCTGCTGAGCAGGAAGCCTGACGCGGGACTCGATCCCAGGACTGGGAGATCAGACCTGAGGCGAAGGCAGACACTCAACCGACTGAGCCCCCCAGGTGCCCCAAACAGCCAACATTTCTAAACAACTTGTTAAATATGGCAGATGCGCAGGCACACGAGGCAAAGGCAAACAGGGCCCAGATCCCACCTTCAAATTCCCCATGTCCCTGCAGACCTCTCTGGGAGGAGATGCTCATTTTTCTTCAAGGCAGGGAGGCCCCTCCTTGATAACGAATGCCACCTCAGAATGATTCCTATTGTCAAATTTTTTAAAAGCCTCCTGCTTCTTTGATGCTTAGATATCTATCTGCTTCTTCTATCCTTTTGTTGGTCCATCATCGATCAACTGCTCACTGGGCACCACGGTATTTAATCTCACTCGGGACCCAGCCCTGCTGTCACCCCAGGTGACCGTGGGGTCCACGTGGACCACTCTGACAACAGCCCCCACCCCTGGAAACACTGTTTTCCTTCCCCACACGGGCTCTTCCACACGTGCACCCTTTCCTCCAGCCTCCTCACCCCCATCCCTTCCCTTCGTGGGAAATCTTGCCTCCAAGGCTCCAGAGACAGTGGTGCCATCTGCGTGCTCAGCACGCCCCCCCCACAAAGTTACCTGCATCCCCACTCCGCCTTATCTCTCCCCTCCGTCTCACTGCAGAAGGCAGCCTTCCCCCTGTCAGCTAATCCTGCCAGCACGCCAGCACCTCATTGGCGCCTGCCTCCGCCAGGACCGGGCTCCATCAATTCTGCCTTTATCTGACATCTTCCACCTCTACGGCTTCCACTGCTCTCTCCCCAGCTCGAGGCTCTGCTCCTTAAAGACCAACACACCTCTCCTGACCCTGCACCCCGCTGTGGCCGCTGTCTCTTTCCTTTGCAGCTGAGCTTCTTATCTCCTCTCACCTCTGATACCTCAAATCCAGTGGATCCAAATGGACCTTACCATCCCTGTGTCTTCCCTCCTCATAGCTCCTCTAGTTCTCAAGGACTGCTTCCATTCCAGTGACCCAAGCCAGAGACCAAGTCATCCCTGACCCGCCACCGCTTACAACTGCCTTCTATGATAACTCTGTGGGATGCTCACAACCACCCTGTGAGGTGGTGCTAATATTAGACCTTATTCAGAGACAGAGAAAGTGAGATGCAGAGAGATGAAATGATTTACCCAAGGTCATCTAGCTCATAAGTGGCCACCCCGGGATCTGACCCCAGAATTTGGCAGCAGAGTCCATGCCCTTATCCACTAACCCCCCTGCCTCTCTGGGGCCAAAGCCGAAGCCTGTGGATTCCACTTCCTTAATAATTCAACCTTACTGTCCGCCCCCCCCCCCAGACCACCGCATCCTGAAGGTCTGGTTGGCCTCAGCCTTCCTCCCTATAATTCATCCCTCAGTGGGTCTCCATGTCCTTCAGAGTAAAATCAGAGTCGTTAGGTGGGTTAACAAAGCCCTGTTTTTACTCCTCCAGTACCAACACACTAGAATTATGGTGACCATATAATTTATCATCCTAACTGGGATTGTCTGAGAGTGAACAAGATGCTATTTATAATTAAGCTGGGCCAATAGTACAAACCAGGACAGTCCCAGGCAAACTGGGATATATGGTCACCCCAACTATCATCCACTTAGATTGAAATATTTGCTGTTCTCTGAATACACTGTGTTCCTTTACCTCTGGGCCTCTGAACACACAGTTCCCTCCCCCAGAAAAAGCTCTTCTTCAGGAGCTCTTCCCCTGATGTCATTCCCCCCAGGTTACGTAAGGCATCTCTCCTCTGTGCACCCATGACACTCTGTGCAGCTGCTGAAAGGACGGGAGCCGGTGTTCTCTGGGGGTGAGCACAGGCGGGGGCGGGGTGCAGCAAGGGAGCCAGACCACCTGGGGTTGAATCTCAGCTTTCTGGGAGAGCCGGATGGTGTTAGTTAGCCTCCCCGCACCTCTTCCTCTGAAGTGTCTCGCGCGGATTCCATGGGGTAGTCCCCGTGAAACGTGCCTGGTGGAGAGCAGACATCCATTTGGCGTAGCTATTACAATTTACTGAGCATGTGCACAGGCCGGAAGGGGCTGAGAACACCACACCCGTCACCTCATGTGCTCTCTGTCACAACGGCTCTGTGAAGTGGCTGTTACTTTCATCTTAGTTTTTCAACTGGGGAAACTGAGTCTTAACAGAGTTCTTTGCCCGAGGTAATCGAGCAGCTCTGGTACGTGCCGGGCCCGCAGCATGTGTGGTACCTGTGATTTTGTCTCCAGTCTCCCTCGCTAGACCGTGAGCCCCCTCTGTTCCCTTGGGGCTCTGTTCCCTCGGCCTGAGCCCAGTGTCCGCCGCAGTCTGGTAGACGTTTACCAGGGGAAGGCCGGCACTTGTGACTCGGCGATAAGGAGAAGGAGAGGCAAGTTCACGCCCATGCCAAAATAAAACACTCAGAATTGAGTGAGTGGTGTCACCAGTGAGGCAGGGCCAGGGGGCCAGAGAAACGGAGGGAAAGAGGCCTCCTGCCATGCGCCAGGGGGGCACAGGGCTATCTTCTCCCAAGATTTGGCTTTTCATATCACATGGAGACAGAGAAGACACACCTCTGTATCTCCTCTGCTCCAAGAATATAGGTTTTTAAAAGTATGTGTACTGGGGGGTTGGGGGGAAAATGGTGCATGAGTGTGTTTGTGTGTGTGTATTTGTGTTTTGCTGCAATTTGGGCTCCTCCCTGCCTCTCACCCAAGATAAAAATAGCCAAAAGAAAATAAGCCTCCTTCAACCATGTCCATGTTCTTTTCTGGAATAAAAGCTCCAGGAATGACAGCCCAGAATGCCATGGACCTTCGATGAGCATTTATAGTAATTCAGCAACAATGAAAACATGCGCACGCACACATGTGCGTGTGCGTGTGCGTGTGCGTGTGTGTGTGTGTAGGGGAGATCTAGGTGGGGGCTGGCCTATCAGTCTCTATTCCTGAGGCTAAGCAGCAACAAATTAACAAAAAATATTCCTACCAGGCCTCACACTGCTGAAGAGTAAATATAATTATGCTTAATCAATACAGGCCCTTCAGTGCTAGCTAATGGCTGTCCTGGGCTTAATTGTTCACAGCAGTTGGGGAGGGAGGACGGAGGGAATGGAGTCCTCCAGCTTCCATCTCACAGGGCAGGATCCCCGGGATGTGTGGAAGGGGAAAGCTGGAAGTCAAGTCAGTCAAGGAGAAGCTCACACGATGCGTCCAGACTGAGCTGTTGCCTGGGCCTGGCATCCACAAGCCCCCATGGTGCCTTTGAGAAAGTCCTTGCGGGGGCCCCCCTGAGCCCCTCCTCAGGCCCTGAGAGGTGGAGGCATGCAGGGGCCGAAGCCCCCGATGCTGCCTCACGCCCTTCACACGCAGCCTGCGTCTCGTGAGCACCGACTGGCTCTGGGCACCGAGGGCCACCGAGGGCCACCGAGTACAGAGCGAGGAGCGCCTGGCTTTAAGCAGCTTGTGCAGAGCCCACTCCTCAGTGACTCCATCTCCTGGCCCAGGGGACGCTGTCAGTTGTAGGCCAGGGAGCCATGCCCCGTGGTCCTGGGCAGACAGATACCGTCAGAGGCTCAGAGCTCTGTGGATTTCGGGGTACCTAACCCAGGGTCCCCAGGGGTCCTTGGAGGGGTGTAGTTACAGGTGGGGGTCTGTGACACTTTCTATGTTCCAGGAAGTCCAGTGGAAATGTCACATAGAAAGAGCTTTGAGCGCTGTTTGTTGCCACCTGCCTGAAGCCCTTCCCGTCCCGTCCCCCTCTCCCCAATGTGGCTCTGCCCCCAGGGGACTCTCAGGCGTCCGTTGGTGCAGCTGCAAAAGGTAGGCTTGCACATGCTCATACCAAAGCCAGAGGCCTCAGAAACCCTGGCTTCTGCTCCCTGAGCGTGGCACAAGCCCGGGGGGCAAGGGGGGTTGTACCCAAATTGCCGCAGGGGCTGGGCTAGCAGTGGTGGCCTCTGGGGCCGGCCGTCCCCACACAAATTCTGGCTCCTTGTAGTTCTGGGCACTTGGGAGAATTCCCGCGCTGCTCTGTGCCTCAGTTCCTGGCTGCAAGACATGGCAATGGAGAGTCCTTCCCTAGTGGGGCTAGTGTGAGGAGGGGTGAGGTGAGCACAGGTAAGTGCAGAAGGTGCCAGGTGCCCCGGAAGTACTTCCCGTGGGGAGCACGGGCTACGCCACCCAGAGAGGCTGCCAGTGGGTGTCTCCACCCGCCCTGCTCTTCTCCTCTGCATCCCAGGCTCCAGTTCTGGTCTCCACCGCACCCTCCTCACCACCTCCTGCTCCTTTCCCTGAGCCTGTCCGGAAGACAGGGGCCATCGTGGAAGGACGCCGGGCACCCTTGTGCTCCACCTTGTGTCTATTCCCGGCCAGGCGCAGGTGGCCCTCGAAGCCCAGAGTCCTAGTGATTGGGCCTGAGCACCGTCTAGACAGGGCAGACCTCCTGAAGGGGGCGCTTGCTATAATAATATCACCAACACACCTTCAATGGCTCTAGGCGCTTATGTTCCCTCTTGTTGGCAGGCTGAGCCCCCCAACCTGTTTTTGAGGCTGCGACCCGGCCAGCCAGCAGCTGTGCTGTTGTACCCAGAAAGAGCACCCTGCATCCCACAACGGGTGGGGAAGGGCCGGCCCCCAGGCTCTGGCTCAAGGTCCCCACCCAGCTCTCCTCCTCCCCTCCCCTCCCCTCCCCTCCAACGTGGGTCTCCTGCTCCCTGAGGACCCATGGAGGCCCTGGGCAGGAGCACCTGTGGCTTCAGGCCTGGCCCAAGGCCCTGAAACCCTCTCCCCCTGTGGGTGGTGCCATCTGTGGGGGCGGTCCAGGCCAAGCTCCGCGAGCGATCCTATTTCTAGGTAGGAGGAAGTGGGGGAGTGCAAGGCCAACCGCTTAGGTGCTCAGCCTCAAGGCCGCGGGTTCCACTGTGCCCCGTCCTGGCTGAGGGGCTGCAATCTGGGTGCTGCATCTGTGGGGAGCAGGTGCCTTCTCTAATTCACAGGAAGCTGCCATGTAGCCTGGCTGGGGCCTGCTCACCTAGAGTCTCTCTATTTGTGGGTTCTCTTCAGATGTGGTGGCCTAGTTCCCTGCTTGGACTCATTTCCTCTGTCACTTGGCTCCTCCCTTGGTCCCTCTGGGCATCTTCTCAGGGGCCAGATTTCCTACCTCCAGCCTCCTTGTTACAGGACCCCTGGTCCCAGCCCCAGTCTCCTTATCCTGGGCTCTCGTGCTTTCCATCAGATCTGCCTTGCAGTAGCCACAGACCTTCCTGCCTGACTCAGTTCGTGCCTTTCTGAAGGCAAAGGAGAGTCCACCTTCTTTTCTAAGGAACCATCCCGAGGACCCCAGAACTGTCTCATCACCCACATCACCATGTTCCCTCCTGCTCCATCTAGCATCTCTTCTTCTTGTCCTCTCCTCTGCAGGGCTGGCAATGATCTGATTCTCCTCCAACTAACCCTGCCCGAGAATGTCATCTTTCCTGGTCCAGTCCTAACAGGCTCCGCATAGAATTTCCAATCCCCTGGCACCCTGAGTTGGCCTGTTCCCCGCTCCCTGATTAGAGGAGCCCAAATTGCCTGAGTGCTAAGAATAGCATCTTCATCAGGGCCTAACAACCTGACAGACAGCAACCCCCCACTCCCCCTGCCCAGTGTGCCCTGGGGACATGTCTCCCGGGCCTCTGCTTCCTCAGGAATCCTTGGAGGCTGAGAGCTATCTAGGGACCCCTTACAGCCAATCCCTGGCCTCACTTCCTCTTAGAACATACCCCTCCTTGAGAAAGGTAGGGACACATGATCATCACCACCACTCTGGGGAGCTTAAAGCACACAGACCCTGGGCCTGAGCCTGGGCACACTGGACGGGAAGGTGTGCTAATGAGGCCCTCAGGAGACTCTGAGGTGACTGGTTCAGTGCCTGGCCGCCGCATGCCACGACGCCAGGTGACTTTCCCATGTTTGCCTCCAACTAATGGGAAGCCCAGGGATTGGGAAAGTGACTAGGGCCATCACTGGGGGCAGAGGAAGGCCGGCTCCAGGTTCAAATGTCCCCACGATATATCCCCATAGGGTTTTAAGCCACCAAGTATGTCTCTCACGGCTGAGGGTTAATTCTCAGTGATAGTCACTTGGCACTTAGGAGGTTAGTCTGCAACGCTGGGATGCATTATGCATCTCTCATTTGTATTCCTGTTCAGCTCCCGTATTAGCTAACTGTTTCTGTCCTCAAAATCATCTGCACTGACCTTATAATTGGCCACTTTTGACCTGGAAACTCCTAATCACCCTTAAAACTCAACATGGACCCGACCATCCCTGGAAACTCTTCCCTGAGCTGCTACTCTTTCCACTCAAGTGGTTGTTTCTCCCTCTTTATATCCCGAAAATGTTCTTGTGATGGACATCCTCCCTTGACTTGTCATATTCGTAGTTGTTTGTCTGTCTGTCTCCCCTATAGACTGGGGCAGCGATCTGGTCTAATCATCTCTGTATCTGCTGAGCCTAGCACAGCCTCTGGCATACAGCAGGTGCTCAGAAAATGCTCATTGAATAAATGAGCACAATGTGAGTCTTCCCACCTAGAGCGCAGACTCCTTGGGTCTAGGAACCATACATCTTCTACTTGCCCACGCGATGCTCAGTACAGAAGGGTACACATACCTCTGTGCAATAAAGGACATGTCGCTGCTCTGGTTCCGCCCCCAAACTCATCTGTGCTCAGTGAAAATCTCAACGATCTCACTATCAACTCAGGGCAAATGTAGTCACTCTTCTCTGTGTTCAAACCTCTGTAAACACACCCGTATGATGGTATTTATCCCACTGGATTTCAACCATTTGTTTACATATCTGTCTTTCCCATTCGATGCGAGGCTCCTTGGGGACTGAGTGTGTTTCTCATCCTCCTTTATTCCCCATCGCAGCACCTAGCAGGGCGTCTGCATGATGTGGGTGCTTGGAGCCTGCATATGGAGTGAATCACCACCATGACAGGGGCTGTGGCTATGGGACAAAGTGGCTTACAGATCAACGGAGACCCTGACATGGGACCGAGGTGGCTCTGGATCTTCATCAAATGACCTTGCTAAGAGCCACTGGCCACTTGATGAGGACAGTAAAGTACTAGGGCAGTTTAGAAAGATGGCCAGTCCTTGACTTGGCCCCCCATAGCCTCCTCCTGTCCCTGTCCCTAAGCCCCCAGGAGTACCCAATCCATCAATCTTTATAGCTGCCACCACCTGGATCAGTGACTCTTTGTGGAAGTAGTGGGAACATGTGGGTCACAGGCTCAGGTTTCTATCCCAGAGGATTAACGGAGCATCCCTTTGTCCTCCTTCCCTCTGAATCATCTCTTGCTCGATATTAAGCAGGTACCCACTACGTCTACGTCCCTGTTCTAGGTGCTGAAAGCACTTTTCTGGAAAGAGAGCTAGAGTGGTCAGAGGCTATTATAGTCGCAGGAAGGTCGGCAGGGAGAAGACGGGGAGGGGGCTGGACCAGCAGAGCAAGACCAGGAACGATAAATTCCAGAGGCCAGGAAAACAGCTTCGACACCTCAGGGCAGCCCAAAGCTCGCTGCGGGGCCTGCCCAATACGTGGGGTGGGCAGGGAGACCTTCCGGGGAGTTGGCAGGGACAGAGCCCTGGGCTCTGCACTGGACATCACCTGCGTGAGCCGGCCCAGACAGCATCTGGCCTAGTGCTGGGCTCCATCCTCAGTATCTTGCTTTAGGGTAATCATTTTAATAAATATGAATCGTGGGACTCTTGCCTGGGAAGGCAACCGAAGCCGAATCCCTAATCCAGCCAGAGGGGAGTGCAGCTGCACCCGGTTAATTACACGCACGCCAAGCATATGGCGGCGCACCTCCAGACCAGCAGGCGGAGAGCACTCTCTGGGACGCAATTAGCTCCTGTGCATGCATAAAAAATGAGCCAGCGCCTCCAAAAGAAAAATAGAATTGCTGAAGTCATAACCTCAAACCAGCATAATTACAATCACAGAGTCGCGCCACTTAGGTTTCAGCAACGTTTACTCATCTGCGCACAGGCAGGTGAGCTTGCGGGTGGGCGGCGGGCCCCTTGCTGCCTCTGTCCCGACAGTTGCACCAGTTCCGTCTTTTCCTTCCCCAGCAGCCTGGAGCAGCACTCTGCTTAACCCTGGCCCTCCAGGGGGATTCGATGAGTAGAACAGTTGTCTTAGAATAATAGTAACAGGGGCGCCTGGGTGGCTCAGTCGTTAAGCGATCCTTCGCTCAGGTCGTGATCCCAGGCTCTTGGGATTGAGCCCCACATCGGGCTCCCTGCTCGGCGGGAAGCCTGCTTCTCCCTCTCCCACTCCCCCTGCTTGTGTTCCCTCTCTCGCTGTCAAATAAATAAATAAAATCTTAAAAAAAAAAAAAAAAAGAACAATAGTACCAGCATGGACGTGCTGAGTCTGGCACTTGACACGAGTTATCAGCTCGTCCTGGAGCAATGCTGTGAGGTGGATAATAATGTTAACCCCACTTTCCAGGTGGGGAAATTGAGGCCTAGGAAGGGAAATCAGTTGGGCCAGACCAGCCAGCCAGTCTGAACCGAGTGCTTCCCATGACGTGGGTGGACTTGGAAATAGATGGACCAAGGTTTGAAGCCCAGCATTGGCATCTTAGGCACATTTCATTTTTTTGAGTCATTTTATCTTTCCTCTCTGGAAAAGCGTGATAATAGAACTTACCTTCAGGCTTGTTCTGATGTGGGGCTGAAAAGAAATCATGTGTGTGAACGGGGCGGGCAGGGAGCAGACCCTCAGTCACAGGTCTGGTGGGCAGAAATGCAGAGTGGTCAGGAAGCTGACTGCAAGAATCGGAACCAGGGGTGGTCCGAGCTCCTCTCGGCTTCTCCCCATCCCATCCTTGCTGCCTGCACATCTCTGCTTGAATGGCGTCTTGTCAGGGGCCTTCCCCGGACCACCCTCATTTGAATTACAACTCCTGTCACTGGCACTCCAGAGCCTGATGCTCCCTTTCTGTTTCTCAGAATAACACATCACAGACTATACATTAGACTTTGTCTATGCCTGTCTCCCCTCCCCTTGCTCCCCGCTAAAGTGGCAGCTCCACAGGGGCAGGATGCTTATCTCTTTTGTTCCCCGTTGCACCAACAACAGTGCCCGGCGCCTAGTAGGTGCTCAATAAATACTTAGTGAATGGGTAAACAAATGACTAGCCTCGGTAAGCCTCAGGGACCTCATCTGTAAACGACTACCCTCTTGGGTTTTTGCGAGGATTACGTGACAAGAGATTCTAGAGTGCTTACCGCAGAGACTGACATTTGGTACTTGCTCCAAACATGATGGTTATGAGAGAGGAGCCTTAGTTTGTTTGCCCCTTGCTATGTAACTCCACGGCCCAGGAGAGTGACAGGTAAAAGGTAAGATGTTCGCTAAACGTTCACTGAGTGGATTAGTGTTCGACGGCTCTTCAAGTCTGAAAAGGTAGAGGAGGAGGTCTCTTGGAACAGGAGGCCCTCGGGTGTCCCCTACACGAAAGGACAGCTTATGGTTCTCAGAAGGTCATCACTGAGTATGCAGGTATCGCTTAGAGCGTGGCCCTCCCCAGAGCAGGCCCCAGGCAGCTGACTCTCTTTGAGAGCCTTTTTGGCTGGGAGGAGGATTGCCAGGTAAAATACAGGATGCTCAGTTAAATTTGAATTTTAGATAAACATGATTCATTTTTTAGGATATGTATGTCCCATCAACTTCAGGACACACCTATGCTGCAAAAACCATGATTCATTGTCCTGTATTTTTATTTGCTAAATCCAGCATCCCTAGCCAGGAGATGTGTTTTCAAGGCATTCAGAGATGATGGAGACACGAAGAAGATGCCCTTGGCCATAAGCGTATCTCCTCCTTGGCCGTGGTGCTTAGGCAGGGGCTCTGGTGAGCTCAGAGGCAGAGAGAGAGGCAGCAGAAGGGAGCAGAGAAGCATGGAAAGGGTGAGACCATGACTGTGGCTACTGGGCAGCGCCTGGCTCTCCGGGGAGCAGGTATAAAAGGGTGAGAAAATAGGTATCCCCTTTGGGACACAGACATCCCTGCTCTTAGTTGCCATTGGCTACTAACATGCCTTCCCTGTTTGCAAATGCCTTCTTCCATTAATGTCAGGGGATGTGCTAACTCGACTGCAGACATTCAGGAATTAAGGCCCAGAGTCACAAAGGCACTGCCTGGGTGACCCAGCCGGTTCGCTGCTAAGCTGGGGCTTGGATTCTAAGCTTCCTGGTGCCAGACTCCTGCTTGAAAGGGGTGAAGGTAGGCCACGCTTCCTAGTCTGTGCCATGAGTGAACTCTGAAGAGCCTGGAGAATCCCACTAACATTTCTTGGGGGCCCATCATGTTCCTAGCACCATGTCATGGGCAGAGTTGGGTGCTTGCTGCTCTGTGGCATGGTCAGCCCTGCAGCCTTGGTTCCCATCCCACTGGGCCCATCTCCATGCTGGCCTAGCAGCCTGGCTCTCATCACGTGTGCGGGCCATCATGTCTGTGAAGCTGAGGTCCTTAGGCCCATGAGGGATGTCAGGCTGAGGTCAAACCCAGACCGAAATCTCAGAAGCAGAGATGCAGCCCACTTCTAAGCTGTGGGAGCAAGACCACTGTCCCCTCCACTCCCTTCCCCCCCACCCCGACCATGTTCCAGGCCTCCAAGGCCTGGACTACTCCTCCATCCTCCAGTGCCCCGGGATGTCCAGGTGGGTAGCCTCCAGGACTCCCCAGTTCACTCCATCCCTTTCCCCAGCGTAAGCCTGCCTGTCTCTCGCCTGAGTATGAGAGTCCTGGATGCCCGTTATCCAAAAGCTATCTCATCCCATCCACCCTCTGAGGGTCAGAGAGGCATGTTCCAGCAAGTGAGACCCAGGGGTGACTCTAATCACCAGCCTATAATTACTTTTCACACCTCAGCTGCATCTTGATGGTCCTCTTTGAGCAAGGAGCCTGTGTCTCATGCTAATGACCACATGCCAGGCAGGCGTGGGAGGGCCAGGGAGGGGACACACGACAGCAAGGAGGCTGCTGGGACCTTCTTCCAGACTGCTGGAATTTGGGGAAGCTCCAAGGTACGTATCCTTGTGGAATGGGCCCAGCTTAGCATCCTTCTCTCCATCCGGGTCTGCAAAGACCATACATCTTACTTTAGACCTTTTCCGTAACTTCCTTCCACACCCCCTACTGTTGACAGATGGCACACTCAAAGGAGGGTAACGGAGAAGGTTGATAAAGAGCCTCTCTACAGAGGCCTGAGTAGGGTCTACCTAAACCATGAGGGATAGCATAGTAGGCAGGGCTGGAATAGCAGGCTGTCACCCACCCTCGGCTAGCGGGATGAGGGGAACCATGGCACTAAAACCAGGGAAAGAGAATCCTGTAGAAAGGGCCCCCTTGGGAGAAGCCCTGGCCTTCAGGTGTGGGACAGAGCCAGTCCCAGGTGACTCGCAGAGAGTAGCCAAGGGGACACCTCTGCTTTACTGTCCTTCCTCCCTGCGAGCTCCTGCCAAGCCTCCCATCCGCAAACTCAGCCAGAAGCAGAGAAGAGCAGGTGGGGAGAGTCCAGCCAGGGGAGCTCTCCGTAATGAGTAGCTCTCTGTCTCCCTCAGGACCAGGGTGGGGGGCGGGGGGGTACTTCCATCCTCCACAATGTGTTCTGTGAGGGCACTCGTGTGGTGTGGATAGATGTTTTCAGAAGTTTCAGAAGAAGGAACACACAATTTGGTCTCAGAAGTCTCAGGACCTGGAACTGTGTGTGTGACCTTGACAGAGTCCCTTACCTCTTGGCGATGGTATTCTAACCTGTGAAGGGTAATACTGACCATTCAGGCTCACTGTGAGGATTACACAGGATAATGTGAGTGGAAGCTCTCAGCATGATTCGCGCCTACGGTAGGTGGGCAATAAGCACGCCCTGAATCCAAACGTCAGAGGAAGATTGCCTGGTGAATCCCGGGCCTCCTGCCTACTGTCTCTGTCTTTCCCAGCTTCCCTCCGGCCAGGGCCCCTTGCACGCCTGGATCTCAAGCCTCTGCCCTGCGTGGGGTCAGCTCCAGGAAGCCAGCTGCCAGCCCCACCTGCCAGTTTCCACGGCTCCTGGCCAGCACTGAGCGCATCCCAGCTTCCGTTCCCATGTGCTTCTGAGTATTGGCTCCATGCCCCCAGGTGGCTGCATGGTACTTCTGGGTACCAAGGTGAAGGACGGCGCTGGGGCCAGACTGGTGCCGAGGAGGGAGGGGCGACCCACCCGCAGGGTCCCCGGCACCCTGGGCAAGCCGCGAAACAGGGCAGCGGGGGAGGGCCCTTCCTGCCCTGGGAGAAACCAGCAGCTGCCTGTCTACCTCCTTAGCTGGAGCACAATGAAGGCACTTAGGAGTCTGCGGCTGGCTCATGTTTATTCATGCACCTTCCACACACTGTCTTTCTGTGTGGGTCACAGTCCCCTGGGCGCTTTGTGGCCACTCCCAGTTCTTCAACTTTCTCTGCCTTCATCCGGTCCCTGGGCGAGCACCCTGCACCTTCTCCCATCGACTCATTTACACCTCGTAAATGACCATCTGTACAATCCCTTACGGTTTACAAAGCACTGCGCACATCCATTACTCCGTGTAAGCCTCCCAGCAGCCCTGCACAGTTTCTGTTATTACCATCATCCCATTTTACAGATGCCGCGCTCGGCAGGGGGGCTGCATGCCCCAGCGGCAGGGGAGAGGCCAGGCGTCTGCGGGCCCCGCCCCGCCCCGCCCCGCCCCGTTCTTCCTCCGCTGGCTGGGTGCCCCGGGCCGGTTCTGCTGACCCAGGAGGTGGGGACGGAGACGAAGCGTCCCTGTGAACGCGTCCGGGTGAGCTGCCGTCCTCCTCCTCTCCTGGCTCAGCTCCTTCTGCCAGCAGTACAGCAGGGAGAAGAAAATAACCATCCCTTATGGGGGAGGGGCGGGCTGCTGCCTCAGCCCACCTGGGCCTCTGACAAGCGCCAGGCTTAGCCCGGGGCTCCGGGGTACGTCCGCTGCCTTCTCCGCTCTGCTCCACGGTGGGCACCCAGAGCACTCCCAGGCAGGCCCCCCTCCTCAGCGCATGGGCCCCCCAACTATAGAGGTGCTCACCTGTCCCTATGTGCCCTCTCTGGGAGGCTCTCTCTGGCCACCTGTCCAATAACCCCCTCTGTGACTCTCCATCTTCCTATACAATTTTTCTTAATAGCACATGTTCATCCCCACAATCTGTGATTTTCATTTCTTTACTGTCTTTCCCTCCCATGGGAATACAAGATTCACGAAAGAAGGGTAAGAAACGAAATATTTGCAAACTGTATAATGAATGAATGAATTATACCAGGGCTTTGAGAAGGTTCCATTCATATTTATGAGCACCTACTATGCACCACACACTTTTGTTTGGCTATTTAAAAAGAATCTTTTGATTCTTACAATGATGCCGGGCCATAGCTTTTGGTACCCCCCCTTTTGGAGATAAGAAACTGGTGCTCAGAAGAGTTACATGCTTTACTCAAGGTCACACACTGGGTGCCATGTTCCTCATTATACAGTAAGGCACCATTGAACACGTGCCTGCCCGAGTTGGTGAACTGAGAGCCATGCCTCCTGCATCACCTCACCCCTCCCCACCCCACAACACACGTTGTGGAAACAATCAAGTCTTGTCAATTCCTCCACTAGAATATTCTTTTTTTTTTTTTTTAAGATTTTATTTATTTATTTGACAGAGAGAGACACAGCGAGAGAGGGAACACAAGCAGGGGGAGTGGGAGAGGGAGAAGCAGGCTCCCTGCTGAGCAGGGAGCCCGATTCGGGGCTCGATCCCAGGACCCTGGGACCATGACCTGAGCCGAAGGCAGACGCTTTAACGACTGAGCCACCCAGGTACCTCTCCCAAGAATATTCTTGACTCCATCCAATCCTATCTCCCTTGTCATTTTCCTAGGCCAACCCACTACCAGCTCTCAGAGGTTGCCTTAGCTTCAGGGTCTCAGTTTTCATTCCTGCAAAATGGGGGTAAGTTCAACCAACCCGGAGCCAAAGTGCCTCCAGAGGCCCATCCATTAGGGTGACGAATTATCCTGGTTTGCAGGGCTGCATTATGATTTCTGTGGGCCCTTTGCCTTCATAGTCTTCTTCTCCATTAAAAAAAATTAAGAATTATACTTTACCACTGCATTAGTACAAAGACAAACATAACCCAGGCTGGATTTATTATTATATATTCATTATTGTCATATTCATTGTTTTCTTCTGATTTAAAAAAAAATGGAATTAAAACATGTTCATGGGCTCCTAAAAGCAGTGTGGGTCCCAAGCACTATGTTTATCATGCCTGATGGCTTTGCTGGTTCTGTTGCTTTTAACACCGAGAGTCCTGCATCCCGGAACACCCTTCAGTCCTGTGCAAATGGGGATGGTTGGTCACTCTACTCCAAGGCCTCCCTTGACCCCGTTCCCCACTGCCTCTCTGCCCCCGACGCCCGATCCCTTTCCCTGGCTAGTTTTGCTCCAGACACACAGGTTCCCTGGCTGGCCCTTCATCCAACTAGGCACCCTCCTGCCTCAGGGGCCATGCAGTCTCACTCCTCCCTCTGCCTGGCAGAAACACTTGGCTAACTTCATTCAGATCTTTGCCCAAATGTCGTCTTGCCGGCGCGGCCTTCTGTGGCCACTGGCGCAACACCAGGCTCCCTTCCTCCCTCCTGCTCAAGTCCACTCCCTTCTCCACAGTAGCCAGAGTGACTTTCCAAAAAAACCCCAAACAGAGCAGGTCTGTCCCCTGCTTACACATGCTTCTGGGCTCTCGCGGCTTTTAGAAGATCCCAAGTCCCTGGCATGCCCCATGAGGCCCTACTGAGCTGAGGCCACAGTGGAGGCTTCTGCTGAGAGACAGTCCCGAGGCATCTGCACTGCTGATCTTTTGCAGCCCCTCTCCTCCCAAGGCTCTCCCCTGCACGGCCTGCCCTGATCCCCTCGTGAGAAGCTCTCCCGGGGGTGGGGGGGGGCCCGAGCCTCAGCGTTAGCTCATCTAAGAGCAGAGACCTCAGGGTGCCGGGAAAGGCTGGGGAAGCACGTGGATGGAGGGGATGACCTCATCCACAAGGCCCCACAAGTTCGGGGTTTATTCTCTCCCTGAGCCCAGCTGGAACCTCTGGGGAGACCCTGGAGGACACTGGGCCCCACCTGGCAAGGGAAGCAGTGCCAGGATTTTGCTTGGAAATATTTGCCTTCTTTTACCCCCGGGGATTGTTTGAGGCTAGACAGTGCTTTCCAGAAGCCACAGGGTAGAGAACTCACAGGAGCCTGTTGGGAAGTACTGCTTTATGCCGACCCTACATCGCTCATGCTATGATGTCCTGGCTCAGTGGAGAGTCAGGAGATGGCCCCGCCCCCAAACCCTTTGTTTCCAAAGCTGGGCCCTGCTGACATGATAAGAATGCACAGCTGTCATGTCTTTATCATGTGCCAACTACTGTCCTTGGCTCTTTATAGGCATAAAGGCATTTATGCCTCACAATGGCCCAGGGAGGTCGGTTCTGTTTCATGAAACAAGAGTTTGGAGCTCCTAACTCCCTGGCCCTTCGATACCAGGGTGGCAGGAGGTGTGGGGAGCCCTTTCCCCACCCCTGGCCTCCCCTGGGGAGGAAGCCTCTGCATCCTCCCGGAAAGGCGCCCCAAGGACACTCAGGGTCAGTCCTGGGGCTCTCCTGCCAGAGCGACAGCATGAGTTGACCGAAGTTCCACATCTTCCAGCAGGTTCTCTGGATGGTGCCTGGGATATGGAGAGCACTTAAAACAGATTTGGTGAAGACATAAATGTATTGAGCAGCTACTTAGTGCCCATGGTCTAAAAGATAATTTGCACACATTGTCTCATTTAAGCCACACAGAAACCTCGCTATTGTGAATTCTATTTAACGGAGGAAGAAATCGCAGCTCAGAAAAAATAAGTAGCTTAGGCAAGGCCACACAACTAATAAATGGTGAAGCTGGGATTTGTCGCCCGGTCCATCTGACTTGCTTCTAACGGTTTAGGTGCTTGATTAATACTTGTTAGGCGGCTAATGAAAGCTGTGGACAGCTCCACTGGGGATAAAAACAGCAACACGGCGCTTCTAGCCCCTTGGGAGAGGAATCTGGAGCAGAGCTACGGCCTCTCAGGCGTCCCACCCCCACTTCCCCAGCTCGGGATTTAGCCCTATCAGCGCTGCTAATAGGTGACCCACACTCCCAAGCTCCCTCCAGCCCTACCCGCCTTGAGTGCAGCTGTGAAATCGTAGTGACAGATCCAGTTTAGTTCCCAGGATGAGCCTGTGATTATGTCTGTCTCAGCAGGGAAGTGACCCCTTCTCTGTCCTTGCCCTGTGACAAATGAGCTCTCCTTCCTCATTCAGGTAGCTAGCTCGAAAACACCACCTCTTCCATCAAGCCTTCCTGGGTTGATTGGGTGTCAGCCGTCAGCCCGTCCAAAGAAAGCTCTGGGCCCAGATCTCGGCCAGTGTCTGTCTCTGTCTTCTTGGATTATTGATGGGACATCTCTGGGAAGGTTTAGGCCCCAGCCAGGGAGTTTCCCTTTTGTTCCCAGAGGGAGTCCTCTCTCAAGAAGGAGCTGTCTGGCAGAGCCTGCCTCACCATGTCCCATTTCCAAGGGGCTCACATGATGAACCCAGCAGCTCCTAGAAGGTGGCTAGTCGAGGGTGCCTCTTGAAAAGCCAAGGGGCAAAAGTGGGGGAAGCAGGGGAGAGTGAGAGTGATAGAGGGCATGAGAGGGGGCGGAGAAGAAAGGAAGTAGATGGCACAGAGGCACAGATAAAAATTTGGGGGTAAAATCTTCCTTTAAAAAGAGAAAGGGAGTGTTTCCTAGGGGAGGCTCTGCTGAGGAACAAACCCGGGACAAACCCCAAATAACTCGCGTCTACTCCTGGGTTCCAATAAAGATGTGATCTAACTTTAGGCTCAGAGATTTTGGCACATGGAGGCACTCGATGTTCAGATTTGGGGATCCTTCCAGACTTCAGCTGTGCAAACCGCTTCCTTTCTCTCCCTCAGCAGTCTCAGGAAGGTTCCTGAGATCACTTGAAAAGCCTTCTCATTTCACAGATAAGAAAACTGAGGCCCTAAGACTTGCTGCAGGCCCCCAGCAGGACTGTCCTTGCAGGTGGCAGGCGGCTCGCTCCTCCCGGGGCCGCTGGGGACGGGGCAGAACGCGTCATTCCTCCTGTGCCTCCCCTGTCCTCTCTTTCCCCACTTCCTGAGGCAGCATTTCCAGGCTGGCAGAGCTGGGGTGGGGTGCAGGGAGGACTCTGCAGGGAAGAGGGGCCTTGCAGGGCCGGGGCAGACACCAGTGACAAGTGCAATTTATTTCCCAGGCACAGATTAGACGGCAACTGAGAAATTCTCCCTCTGCCATCCATCAGCTGCCCGCCTCCGGCAGCCTCCACGGGGTCAGGAAATTTGTCTTGACTGCACTGCTCCGCCACTTTATTTGGGCTCCTGTGGCTCAAGTCATGCCGGCGACCCCCAAACCAGCCGAAGGAATCAAACCCAAAGATCGTTCACAGAGCTAGCACCTTGGGAACCGCCCCGCCTGCTCTCATCCTGGGCTGCAGACTCCCCCAAGGCGATGATGCATTTCCTTGTGGCCTGGGGGGAGCACTGCCCTGGCTGGGAAGGGGGCGGCCCCTGGAGACTCTGCCCTGGGGAGCTGGGACCATCAGGCTTTTCCCAGCCTGCTTGAACAAGTGGGTGTTGGCTGGAAGTACTATTCGCTGAAGGGGTTGCAAACTTTTCTATAAAGGACCAGATAGTAAATATTTTAATCTTGCAGGCAATAGGCCTCTGTCACAACCGCTCATCTCTGCCTCGGTGGTGCAGAGGTAGCCAGACAGAGCAGACATGAATGAGAGTAGCCACATTCCAATAAAACTGTATTTAGAAAAAATGGGTGACTGGCTCATGGGCTGAATGCTCATGCCCCAAACCTTTCCACCTTCTTAATAAGATTTATCAATTAAGGGGCACCTGGGTGGCTCAGTCGGTTAAGCGTCTGACTCCTGGTTTCAGCTCTGGTCCAGATCGTCATGGTCGTGGGATCAAGCCCAGAGCCGGGCTCTGCGCTCAGCGTGGAGTCTACTTGAGATTCTTTCACCCTCCCTCTCCCTCCCCCTATGCTCCTTGCTTGCTCTCTCTCTCTCTCAAATAAATAAATAAAATCTTAAAAAAAAGAAAAAAAGATTTATCAATTCATAATGATAATGATAATTTTTGCAATGAGGAACTGTAAACCTAGCAATGGGACCACTGGACCCCCCAAACCAGCCGAAGGAATCAAACCCAAAGATCGTTCAGAGCTAGCTAAATTCTCATATCGTGAGCCGGCAAATTGTATCACCAAGTCTCAGAAACCAAGGGATCTGCTCTTCCCTGGATCTGGGGCTATTAAGTCTCGCAACATCCTTCATCGGTGTTGGACAGAACTGTGTGGGAGTTCAGAGAATACTCTCTGAAGTCATAATACTTGGGTTCAGTCCTTCCTCTACTACAGTTTACTAGCTGGATGACCTCAACCTCACTTGTCTCAGCTTCCTCATCTGTAAAATGGGGACAACAATGGAGCGCCCTCACAGAGTCACTGTGAAGCCGAATGAGTTATTACAGGTGAAGTACGTGGAAGAGTGGCTGGCTTATGGTCAGTCCTCACATGTAAGTGTTGCCAGACCTTAGTTAACCCTCACTAAACACTGCAGGGGCTGGCTGATCTTGGGTGACATGAGAGGTTAAGGTGTGTGGTCACTGTTCCTGCCAGATGGGCAGTAGGTGACTGTCCCCTTCCAGGCACATTGGCATTGGGCCTTTGGGATTTCTCTTTTGCTTTTGCCTATTTTGATTAGAATTATAGCAAAGAGAAGAATGAAGAGGAAGGATATGGAAACTACATTTATTGAGTTGCTATAATGGGCTGGGAAGGGCTAGGTACCTTGCATATTTTATTTCATAAAATCCACACAACTTTGCAAGGTAGGCATCACTATCCTCATTTTATAGACAAAGAAAATTAAGTCTCAGAAAGGTGATGTGACATGTTCAAGGTCACTCATACTGCCTAATTACAAGTTCATTCTTTCATCAGGTATCTCTTTTTTACCGATTATGGGTTAGACACTGACTATCCTGCATTCGGAAAACAGAGAGAGATAAAACCAGCTCATGATCTAGATGGAGGAAATGAGAATTTAAATGTCATTAAGGTGAGAATACAAAGGCAAATTTGGGGAAGCAGGAAGTCTTCACCAAGAAAGAGGTACTCAAGCTGAGTCTTGAAAGATGAATGGGAGCCTACTGGGAGGATGAGGGGGAAGGGCATTCCAAGGAGAAATAACATCATATACAAACAGATGGAAGCATTAAATGCCATTGTGCTCCGAGAACAGCCATTCATTTGCTCTGAAAGGTCACGAGGGCAAGTAGCAGGCAATGACGTTGGAGAGGCAGGTGGCAGGGGGCTCAGGGAGGCCTTGGCGGGTCACAATGAAGAGCTTGAACTTGATTCTGCATGCAGTGGGGAGACATTTAAAGGGTTTTAAGCAGGGAAGCAACAGAAGCAAATTTTGTGTTAGAAATAAAAAATGCAGGTTGGATTGGAAGGTGAATAAGGCAGGAAGCAGGGAGACCATCTGAAAGACAACTGAAATAACCCAGGGGAGAAATGATGAGCAGTTTCCCTAAAAAGTGGGAGTGGGGATGGGGAGGAGGGGACAGATCTGAGAGCTTTAGAGGAGGTAGGCTTGGTTGAACTTGATAACTGGAATTGTGGGGGGGGAGAAAGTAGTCTAGGGCAACTTGGAGCCTTGGGTGATGAGGTGAAATCTTGACTGACACGGGGATGGAAGAGGAGGAGCAGGATTCTACAAAGCAAGTTCCGTTTTGGACATGCTGAAAATGGCTAGTGTGGGGGTCAGATGTGGTGGAGCGTGTGGGTGTCTGGATGGCTAGGACTGGGGAGAAGAAAAGGACACACATCCTCTCCTCAATCCCATGTGGCACTCAGTGATAAGAGCTGAGAAACAGTACACTCATCAGGCCTAGATAACCAACTTTGGGGGAAGAGTGGAGTGCACCCCCAAGATTTCTGTCTTGAGGTAGCCTCTATCTTCTACTCTGGGGAAGGATCTTAGAGTAGGGAAAACCACAGGTGGGAATCCTCCTTTTATTTCTTTTGTTTCTTCTTCTTTTTTTTTTTATGATTTATTTATTTATTTTGAGGGGAGGGGCAGAGGGAGAGGGAGAGAGAGAATCCCAAGCAAACTCCATGTTGAGCACAGAGCCTGAAGCGGGCTTGATCTCAAAGCCCTGAGATCATGACCTGAGCTGAAATCAAAAGTTGGACACTTAACTGACTGAGCCACCCAGGTGCCCCAGAATCCTCCTTTCTTTTTTGTTTTTAAAGATTTTATTTATTTATTTGACAGAGAGAGACACAGTGAGAGAGGGAACACAAGCAGGGGGAGTGGGAGAGGGAGAAGCAGGCTTCCCGCTGAGCAGGGAGCCTGATGTGGGACTTGATCCCAGGACCCTGGGATCATGACCCGAGCCGAAGGCAGACGCTTAATGATTGAGCCACCCGGGCGCCCCCAGAATCCTCCTTTCTTAAGAACACAACTGGGTGCGGACCATCTTCCTTTCTTCTTTTCATTTCTTTTTCACTTATTTTGTGTTTCAGTAAAGTATAAATTCTGATGGCCATGCTAGGACACATGGCTCTTTAAGGGCTAACTGAAGATGAACAAATGGAGAGCTTCCTTGTACCCATCCAGTCTCCCTTTCAAGTAGCCTGAAAATATTGGTCTAATGCTCCCCATTCCCTCCAGAGCCCAATCATCCCATGGTTGCTTCTGCCTTTGCCTCCATGCCACGGGGACCGTTCCTGGTACTACGGAAGGTGTCCCAGGTGGAACTCCTGACTCAGCAAGGTCAAACAGCTCCTTGTCCTCCAAATAACTCACTGCAGTTTTTAGCCCTGACCTCAGAGAAGGGAGGAAGGGCAAGGATTTTCCAAGGAGTAATAGGATAGTGTGCATGTTTGTCTGCGTGTTTGTGGGAGTGGAGAGGAGGAAGGGGGAAAAGGAAAGGAAGGGAAGGGAAGGGAAGGCAGAGAGAGACATAGGAGACAAATACGGTCAGAGAGAATGCTCACGTACTGCAGACAGACAAGGGGCGGTAGAAATAGGAGAAAATAGGAGACAAGAAATAGGAGAAATAGGAGACAGTGTGGTGGCTGTGGTCTATCAGAGACAGCCTGAATTCAACAATTCCTCTTGGGCTGAAAGTGTCCTTGGCCATGGTGCTGAACTGCAAGGCACTTTGAGGTAGAGGCAGGTGAACCGTGCTATGACTTTAAGCTGTTCTATTCACCAGGTTCCTGACTATATTGTTGCTGAGTTCCCACTGCATGCCGGATCCTCTGCCACCTGTTTTCACATGTATTATCTCATTTAATCATTTAATAACTTAACACAATAATTCAAAAAACTGTTTCACTTTCAGTTCCTCATACCAAACCAGGAATGGGTACTGCCTGAAACTATCGTTCTTTGTTCTAAGAACCTTTTAAAAAGGCAAGAAAGGAGGGGAGGGAACTGGTCTCTGGTTACATTTAAATGATGACCAAAGGAGTCAAGGCTACATAGAGAGTGAGCCAGCATGGATTTCGTTAGGGATGCGTCCCACTAAGACACTGCATGTCTGTGCGAACAGGGACAGGGTCCTGAGGAATTTAAGTGTTCATGTAAATTGGTATCTTTAAAATATCATAGAAATGATGTATCTAAAAGAGAATCCTTCATAATGGAGATTCTAGCAGTTCTAACACAATCCGGTTATGTTGCTATTATTTGAAACACTTTTTTTTTCCAGTTTCTTTAAAAATGCCTATTTATACGTTTTTCAATTGTAAAAATTCTTCATTTTGAGGGTACAAGTTATTTTCAAAATACAATATTTTTAACCATTTTATTTTTATTTTTAAAGTTCTTTTAAAAGCAGTTTAGTTGCACGGCAAAATTGAGAGAATACCATTTTATTTTTCTGTGCTGTTTCTCTGTTTTGTTTTTTTCTTAATGCACACACACACACACACATTGTAGCTGAGAAGCTGAGCAGTGCTTTTTTGAGTCAAAACCAAGGTGTGACTCTAATGTATTAAGGCTGACTTTCCTATTTAATTCTTAAATCAGCTCTAATGGCCATTTCCAGGGAGGCATTCTACAGCCAATCAGCAATGCCAGCACCACTGAATTAAGTATGCAGCCTCCCAAGGAAGCCCTTTGAAGGGCACTGCAATCTTTTAAATGCACATCATGGAAAGATTCCTATGTGTACTTATTTAAAAAAAAATAACATTTTACTGCTTTAAAGTCCTAACTCTGCCACTTACTCACGTGTATGACCTTGGATAAGTTACCTAACTTCTCTGTGCTCAGTGCCCCTGTTCCTTCATCAAGAGAAAGGGGAGAGTAAAAGTGGCTAAGGAGTTGATACAAGTACAATGTGCCGAGAACAATGCTGGGCCCAGAGGAAGCATGCAGCTGATGGCTACTTTCAACCATCCTATCCAATACCCTCTTGCCGTTCATCTTCTAGGCACACCTCCAGCTAGAAAATCTAGTGAGTTAAGCCATGTTAGATAGCTTGGTCCAGAGTCTCGCATCAGGTAGGTGTTCAATACGTCTGTTGATCTGACTAGAACTAAATATAGCCTTTTTAGGAGCTGGAGGGCTTACATTAGGATTTACTAAAAATGGAAAACTCTCTTGGATAGATTTCTAAGATCAACATGTTTTGGATATTATCTGAATATGCAGAGCATCCCGATTCTGCGTCATAACTGGGCGAGACCAAAACTGGAAGGGAGGCCTGCCTTAGGACCCTCTCTGAGCTCCCCTTCTCCCAAGGGAACACCTTCGCCACAATTTCTATGCAGTGGGGGACAGCAGGCCAGGGGTCTGTGCTCTCAAAAGCATTGGATTAGAAAGTGGATCTTGCTAATGTGTTAGTTTTTGAGATTCATTCCCCCTATCCTGGGGCTAATATGCACTTCTGAGAGTGAAGAGCTTTAAAAACTCGAATCAATTTTCTGGTGAAAGCATTGCAGGCACCTTGATAAAGGTGTATAGGAGAACTTGGGTCTTTTGTAAGGCACTTTGAAGAAAACGCTTCCGAGCACAGTAAAAATCCTAGCATTGTGTAAGACACTGTTTTAGTGGGTGAGGGCACAGGCTATGGTGTCAGACCTTGGCTCCAATTCCAGCTCCAACATATACAAACTGCATGACCTTGAGGAAGCTGCTCACTGCTCTAAGCCAGGGCGCCTCATCAGTCAAACAGGGATCATCCTATCATCTACCTCAGTGGGCTGCTACAAGGTATCAGTGAAATAAGGCCTGCAAAGCACTTAGCAGAGTGCCTGGCACACAAAACTCTCTCTAGATGGTGACTATTATTATTTTAAGTGGCTGCCTATAACAATAGCTACCATTTAATGAGTGCTCACTATATGCCAAACATTCTGCTAAAGTACATCATGCATGTTATTTTACTTAAACTCTGCAATATCCTTTGAGGTATCATTCCCATACTATAGTTGTGGGGACTGAGGCCAGGGAATTCAGACAGTTTTATCCTAGAGTCATATAGATATTAAGTAGGGAGTCAGGATTTGAACCTGAGACGCCTTGCCTCCAAAGCCCCATGCTGGTCCCCCTTTCATAAGCCACCCATTCTACCTGTGGGCCCTGTCACAGCAGACACCAGCAGTCCCAGACTAAAATCAGAACACTTCTTCCCCTCTTTCCTTTTCCTTGTTAGAATATTTCCTCTCGAAAAGTCTGCTTAACATTCATAGGCTTCCGAGTCTTTAAAGTGAGCTCCTGAGAACAGAAATATAGAAGCTGTTAGAACTATCCAACAGAAACTGAGCTCCAAGAGCCTCCAGCCCCAGCCTCCTGGTCCCTAGGAGTCCTAGGTGAGGGCTTCTTCCCAGCCTTCATTCCAAGTGTGTCCACCAGCCTGAGCTCTGTATTACCTCGCCCTCTTCTACTCCCAGTGAGCTGGGTCCATGACCACATTACACACACCAGCCCACATATTCCTCCAGGGATCTTGCAGTCCCTGTTTACAGACTGAAAACAGAAATAGAAGCTAATACTGAAAGTGAGCAAAGATCACTGAGTGGTCAAGAGGCAGAGATGGGACTGGAGCTTAGATTTTACCAGACCAAATCTTGTCCTAGACTGCTCCTAGATCTCTCTTATCTCTGTCCATAATGAGCACGATGGTCTTGATGAACGCCCATTTGCATGTGGCATTGGCTGACCTGGGCAGCAAACAGGGAGCTTGATGCTCAAGGCTCTAAGTAAAGCATGGCCCATTGTACTCAGTCAGGAAGGGAGGAATGAAACCAACCCAGTGAGCACCCCCTCTGTCCCAGGCCTCCTGCCAGGTAGTCTCATGTACATCATCTCCTTTAACAACACTGCAAGGAGGTAGTGTTAGCTTGTTTTTACAGATGGGGATATTGGAATTCCCAGAGATCAGCGTGTAGCCAGGAAGCGGGGGTTCTAGGTTTGGAATTCCCATCTGATAAACTCCATACGTTGTGTATGTGGGTGAACTGCTTCCCAAACGAATGAACACACACACACACACACACACAGAGTCAGGTACTGACATAAAGTGCAAATCAATATTGAGGATAACTGTATCATACATATTACTGGATGGGAAGCAAAGTGATTAACTGAGACACATGTAGGCAGAATAATAATAGGTCAAATTTGTTGAGCACTTGCCATATACCAAGCACTGCTCTAAGAGCTTTCTAAGTGTTAGCTCATTTACATGTCACATAGACCCTGTGAAGGAGGTATGATGGTTACTACCATTTTAAAGACGAGATAACCGAAGCACAGAGAAGATAAGCCACTTGCCCGAGATTGCAGAGCCTGCAAACAGTTGTGCCGGGGACTTATCTGCTGCTACAGCTCCATCCATTTTCTGTTCTCTGCTCTAAGTTGGACCCATGGCTTCCCTTGGTAGTTGGCTCTCTTCAGGTTTTGCTGATCACAGGCATTACAAGGAGACTGGAAAGCAGGAGGAAGGGAGGAGGGGCCTTCTTTCCTAGTTTTTTTTCCTGTTTCTGTCAATGCAGCTCTAACAGTAGCTCTCGGCTCCAGCCACTAACTCTTCTGGGCATCCCAGAACCAGCCTCTATGCGTCCTTGAGGACCAGTGGCAGACAGGTGGCACCCCCTCCTCCAAGGTCTGAGTACCAGCACCTTGGAGCTCCAGGTTCTAGGACTCTTCTCTCCTGTCCTCCAAGTCCCAGGGGTGGTAGCTGTTTGCTGCATTTATGATCACTGAGTTACTACAATGTTTCCCTTGCTCTTCCAGCTCTCCAACAGGTGTACAACCAATCCCCTGTATTGAATCTCCCCTGTTTGAAATACCTAGGGTGGTTTCTTCTTTCCTCATGGGACCCTGAACACTACAATCCTTGGATCTGGAAGCTTGCCAGATGCTCTTGCTTCCAGAGCCTGTTCTCTTAACTACTAGTGTAGTGAAATTTCAGGACCTGTGGGAATTCAAACTCCAACAGGCAAGATCACAGAAGTCACTTTTATTACTTCATTCCCCCCCCGCCAGATATTAAATATGTGTCTCACAAATAAACATTTACAATTTCCTAGCAGGCCATGGGCACAGGCTCCACTGTGAAGGTTTTTAGCTTTGGGGATCCAGTTGAGGGGCTCTGGGCATGGTGGACACTGAGAGCCACCAGTCTGACCCTGAGTCCCCTTGTTCCAATGCTGGGCCCCAGAGTCACTCTGCCACAGAGTCAGACTGAACCCAAATTAAGAGGACAGATAGTCACTTTGACACTAAAGGAAATTACTAGGGATAATAAAGGCTCATGGCTTTAATTAGAGGGCTGGCTGGTGTCAGTACCATTTTGAAGACATGAGGATCAGGCATTCAAGGGCTGGGGGAGGAGGGTGAGTGTGGACACAGCTCATAGAACTTTCAGCTGGGTTGCCTTGTTAAGAGGGCTTTGATCAGGGGAGGGGGAGCTCCAACTCCAGGATCAGGAATAACGGCCATGAAAGCTCATGAGTATGGTGTTATAGGTGTCTTGTCTAAGATGGTCCGTGAGATTGCACTTAGTGAAAGAAAAAAAAATACAAAAAGAGGAAAAAGGTGGCCGCCATCCAACCGCCTATCCATCCATCCAATCACCCACCCATCAATTTATTCATTCATTTAACAAACATCTATTGAGCTACTATGCTATGCAAAGTATGTGGGATGGGAAACAGAGATGAGTCAGGCATGGATCCTGTCTTGAAGAAATATAACCTCCAGTAGGGGAGAGCAGAAGAGAAAAATGTAAGCTGTAGTAGGAGCAACTGTGACTGAAGGAAGTAGCCATTGAGATGCAGGGGGCAGGGGGTGGGGAGAGGAGGGTATATGTGCGGCACATTGAAGAATCCGGTGGGTTGCAGGGAAGGCTTTGTGAAGAAGGCTTTGTTCTGTAGGTAGTAGGGAGCAACTGAATGTTTCAAGCAGGATATGGGATGCTGAGAAGTGTTTTTTAGAAGAATATTCCAGAAGCACAGTGTAAAATGGACAGTGTTAAGGGCATCAGTTAAGAAGTTGCTGTGATGGTCAAGGCAGTGAAGGAATAATGAAGGAGTGAATTTTGGAAGAGGTAGAGAAAATGCAGATAAGGAGACGGAGTTTGCAGCCAAATGGTAACATGAGTGGTAGGACCTGGCAAGAGGCAGGGGCTGGGGGGAGTCAAGCTTGGATGGCAGAGAAGACAAGTGTGTCCCCAGGAGAAATGGGGAGCATGAAAGAAAGAACAAATTTAGAGGGGTCCAGCTGTGAGTTGGAGGGGCTGTCGGGAAAGAAGCCTGGAAAGAAGGACAGCATGGAGTTCAGGAGAGAAGCTGGGGATGGGAAATTCATTTGGGCACCCTTTGCCTTTACCAAGGTTAACAGAAGAAGCTCTGAAATTGGATATGAATTCCTAAGGAGACAGTGTTGAGAAAGAGCAAGGAAAAGCCAAAGGACAGTTTTTGAGTAAAACCAAAGTTTACAAAGTAGAGGAAAGGAGGAAGCAAAGGACCAATGGCCTTTGGGGAAGGACAAGAGGAAAGATGAGTTGAAGGGAAGTCCAAGGAGGGAGGGTGAAGCATGAGGGAATGGGATACTGGGCATCAAAGGCACGGGAGACCAGAGGCCAAGGGCAGAGATCTGGGGGCTGAGAAGTGACCAGTGACTGTCAGGGGGGCAAGTCAGGTGTAGTGGTGAAGGCAGAGCCAGATGAAAAAAAGCCAGAAATCATCATTATAATGATAATAATAAAAACATAATAAAACCATGTATTTGATGGTTCCTGCCAGGCACTTTCTTTTCTTTTTTTTTTTTTTTAAGATTTTGTTTATTTATTTGACAGAGAGACAGTGAGCATAAGCAGGGGGAGCAGCAGAGGGAGAGGGAGAAACAGACTCCCCGCTGAGCAGGGAGCCCGATGCAGGGCTCCATCCCAGTACCCTGGGATCATGACCTGAGCCGAAGGCAGAAGCTTAATCGGCTGAGCCACCCAGACACCCCTGCCAGGCACTTTCTAAACACATTACGTGCACTAGTTCATTTAATCTCCATGATGATTCTATGAGGTGAGTATGATTAGCATCCCCATTTTACAGATAAGGGATCCCCGGCAATGAAGAGAAGAAGAAAGGGAAAGACTGGATTTCCAGAGCACGTTCAGCAGAACCCTAGTCCCGTGAGAAGGGCACGGAGAAGGGCTCTGAGGTTAAGTCAATTTGGCATTTCCCCTTTTAGGAATGCAGATGAGTATATTAAAGACCCAGGAGCCCTGCACTGAAGAGACTTGTTTAATTTTGTTAAATCAATGTTTTCTAAATTTATTGGACCTGCAAATCTTTCTACCATTACCATTCTATGGAACGATGTTCTACAAGGCACACTTTGGGAAATGCTGGTGTGCAGACTCTTCCAGAAAGTCACGGACAAAAACACAAAGACTGTGGGAGCGCTGCTCTTTTTTTTTTTTTTTGAAAGGGAAAGGGTATTTGTTTTTTCTGACTGGGGAGCAAAATTTTGGGGTGAGCTAAAGGATGTGAGGGTGGGAGACCACGGGAAACAGGAATCCAAATGCCAGACAACCAATCAACAACACTTGTATAGAGCTTTGAGCTGGGATTCTTATTAAAGAGACAGGAAATCATTACCAAGTGCACGTCAGGCTCTTAAAGTCGCACCGTCCATTCCCATGTACGCCCTGAGCACGCTCACCAGTTTACAAAGGCAGATGCCTCCATGGTTTTAGGAGGAGTCACCATTGTGAATCTTCTTCCCCTATCATCCATTCATTTATTCATTCAACAAACACAGCCGGGACTTTCTCTGGGCCAGGTACAGTGTTAGGCGCTGCTTTTGCTTTGACGCTTGTCTTAATTCCCAGCTCCTGGTTCTGCAGCCTGCATTTTGTTCCTGCCTCTGATCCTTTGGACTTGAAGCTGTGTCTGGTTTCCACCCCCCAGCCCCGCAAAGGTCCGTTTCCCTGCTAGCCTCTGGCCCATGCCTCCCAGTGCCCCACAAAGCTTCAGGTAAGAACGCTGATCCAGTCCTGGGCCATCCACCACCAACACTGTCGCAGTGTCCCAGCCTGTCCTGCCTTGAAATGACCATGCCCTCTGTTGGGGGTGGGGGGGGGTGCAAAGGATAAGGGCACTTGGGCAAGAATAGACGCTGCCTCCAGGAGACACATGCGGCCAGGACAGAGGTGGCACGCACTCTCCTTAGGACCGCCTGCCTCGCCACATATGAACTAGGTGATGGTGTGGCGTGTGGCGCAAGACACATGTGGTGTGACAGGTGGCCGGAATTACCGGGTGAAGACTTCTGAAGGAAAAGAGTCTTAAACGAGGAGCCCCACTTGGGGGCAGGGGACCGTGGGCAGAATGAAGTCTGGCTTGGAAATTCTACTTTATGAATCAGAGACTGCCTTTTTGGGTCAGCTCCATTCCATGGGGTGGGGGGGGGGGTGTGAGGAATGCTGCCCGCCCTGCCTGGAAAGACAAAGTGTATTTTAATGCGCAGCTGCAGCCCCAGCCCAGAGCCCCAATCAGGCCCAGGGCATCTGGCTAGAGAGGGTCTCTTTGAAGCAGATGCTTATTATAGACTTGTTCTGAGCACTTAACCTGCCTTCTCTTTCCCAGCTGCTAAATGCCCATTTCCAAGTTATTGAAATTCACTGGGAAGTATGGTTAATATGCGAATATAGATTAGCCCCCTTGCCACCGAGGCAAAGCTGCTTGCTTGGCAGCCTCTGGTACTCAAGATTCACGAAATCTCTGGCACGAGACTAACTGGCCGGGGGTGGGGGGATGAGGGGGTAGGTTTAATTCTTGGGCTGCTAATGAATCTGATTGCAGCCAACACTCGATTATACCCAGGTGGATTACACACTGGGTAGCAGCCTGTCGAAAATGTGAAATCCTGTGGGATTTCCCCCATTGCTCCACATACCTACAAAGCTTCCAAACAGCCTGACCCAGCCATTAATTGGTGTGCCCTCACAGGCAGCCAGCGCATTTCCATACTGGTTGAAGCAAAACATAATTAGGTAGGCAAACATGCTGTAAGATGTGGACAGTATCTGCATATCCAACCACACGTTTGAAGTTAAACAACAGTGAGCTTTTTGGTTACCCACCGGTTTGAATGAATCACCCCACTGCTCGCCCCGGAGGAGGGAACCAATGAGAAGGGGCTGCCAGCCATGAGTCTGTTTTAACAAACACCCGAGCACACACACATATTCGCGTGCGCTGTTCTTTCAGAATATTCACCTCGGGACTGAGCTGCTGCTTTGCTTAAGACTCCTCTGGAAGTTTTTGTTTTTTGTTTTTTGTTTTGCGGGGAGAATTGCCTTTGGAACTTCTCACCCATTCTTGAAAGGGTCTGTCTTCTACGTAGAGGGCAGATAGCCATCCTGGGAAGGCAGGATTGATTCTTAAGGGAAAGCAGAAAGCATTTTAGAGCCAAGTGCTGTGAGTCAAGTGCAATCTTATAGTTCTTACTCATGAAGAATTGTTGTCCCACTTCCTCCTTCTTTTTCTTTTTTCCAAGAAAGGTGTTTAAGACGAACTTTGCATTTATGAGCATTGCCTAAGCAAGGGGTGAGCTCATCTGTGCTCCCCTGAACAAAATGAGCAAGACAGAACCAATCCCCCCAACAATGACACGTGTACCTTTTCTTCTTCTGAGCACACAACTCTGGGCTTGGCAGCCACTGACAGCCCCACGGGCACAATGACACCTAACTAGCCCCCAGGGCCTCTCCTCTGTGAGCTGCTGCAACGTTGTTTCAAACACCTTGCTCCAAGCCAGCCTCCCTTTCCACCCAAACAACTCCTCCCACCCACCTCCGGGGCCTCTCATCAACCTGGGCCAGGAAAGGCAACTTCAAGCAAATGTCAGTGTCCGCGAGTCGGGAGGAGGATACCATGACAACAGCTTCCAGAGCAGGAACCCAGTGCCCTGTGAAGATAGTCCGGGTCCGGAGGGGCAAGGAGGGCGGCTGTGGCCTGGGATATGCTTCCAAAGGAAGGGCTCGGAAGCGGTTCGAGGAGCTGGTAATGACTACAGTGTGTGGATCCCCAAAACGACCTCTCAGGGGAGCTCAATCTAAACCCCAAGTCCTCCTTGGATTTAGGAGTTCTGATGTATTGGTTAAAAAAGAAATCAGTGCTTTGTCTGTAGCCCAGGGGAGTGCTGTGCCTGGTGAGAGGAGGCGGGCAGTGTGCTGGGTAAGTCTGGTACTCATTTATCAAGCGAGCGAGAGCCTAGGCCCCTTACCAGGTCTCCAGGAAAGCAGGTAAGCTGTTGCTAAGATCCTGCTCGATTTCCCTAAATCAATCTCTTTCCCCTTAAAGTATCCACATTATTGTGTGGACAAGCCGTTGTGCACAAATAAGAGTATTATCTCCAAGAATGAAAATTCAGAAAGCCAGAGTCCAAGGGGGTGGTCTACAGATCAGGGAGAAGTCTCCATGGAAGGTACAGCCCAGCCGCTTCTATATTCCTCCCAGGGATCTGCAACCTCTGCGGACACCAGTCCCTGGAGATTTTCCCCGAATTCTGGGCCTGTCCCTAGATTCTCCTCCCCCAGGGGTGCTCTCTGACCGGCTCTAGCAATGTCCATGTCTGCATTTCCCTGGACACGGAGCCTCCAGACTCACAGAAACCAGAATCCCATTCTTTCCTCTAAGGAAAACCATTAGACCTGCACTTAGCAACCACAGGAGGGTATTTTTAGCTCTCTGGCAGAAGTGTAATGTACAAAATGTAATAATCTCAGCCTTGAAGTTCCTCGCAGCCCCATTCAACATGAAACTGTGGCTGATGGATGTTCATGGAGAGAAGGGAAAAACAGGGCCAGCGAGCTTGTCTGCCGTTTGCCTTCTCTGCTCAGATGTAGGTACTAGACCCAGTATAGATCAAAAACACACAGACCAAGGAAGTTTGCTACTCAACTGGCAGGTAAACTAGCCCCCAAATCTGTTTCTTCCTTAGACCAAGTTGCCAGCCCATAGGCGAGAGCCACTAAGCTAGCATTTCTGAGTGACCCCTACTCCTGACTTGCACTGTGCCCTTGGGCGAGTCCTTTCACCTGCCTGGGCCTCAGTTTCCACATCTGTGAAATGATCCTTTTCAGTTTGGACACTCTATAATCCCAAGGGCCACTATGTGGAGTTGATTTAACACAAAACCCATGAGTGGGCAGAGGCCCGCCTGGCAATCAAAGCGTGCATGTGCTGAGCGCTTACGAGGTTCTCCATGCTCCTAGGGGGCTGCTCTGGCCCCGGCCCGGTGTGTAGCTAATCCACCTCCTAACCCCTCTTTTAAACCAATTTTAATTCCCACAGTGCAAGCCCCCACTATTTGTTACCTCTATTTCCAGGCCACTTCTATGAGTGGATTTTAACTCCAGCCCAAGTAAAACAAAACCAGGCAAGTTCACTCTGCTCGAAAACAGGACTTCTTCTGAGGCCCAGGAAAAGTGATTTGGGGATTAGTTACTATTTTCAGAAAACTGAAGGGTAGAGAACAGACAGATTTTGTTCTCCCTCTTTTGACCATGCTCTTCCCAAAGCAGACAAGGCAAGGAAAGGGGAGGAAGAAGAGCAGAGGGAAATCTATAGAAAGAGGAAGAAAGATGTCTCCAGGTCGGATGGCTTCACATCTCCCTGAACTAATTGGGATCCTATCCCAGGGCTCTATTGTTCATTCATTCCCTTACTCATTCAGATACATTTAGAAAAGTGCCCACTATGTGCTGGGCTTACAAGTTGTCTCTGTTTAATACAGTTTAATTTATAAATTGGGTGTAGTAAGAGATGAACAGCAATAACTGGGAATAGAATAGGACAATTATAACAATATACTCTAAGTTACATGAATGTGGTCTCTCTCTCTCTCAAAATATCTTTTTGTCCCTATACTCACCCTTCTTCTTGTGATGATGTGAGATGATAAAATGCCCATGTGAGGAGAAGAGAGGGGAATGACGTAGGCATTGTGGTGTCGGATTAGGCTACTGTTGACCTTCTGATGATATATCAGAAGGATCATCTGCCTCTGGACCACAGCTGACCACAGGTAACTGAAACTGTGCACAGCAAAACCACGGATCTCTGTACCAGTGATCTCCAGTGGACAGGGAATGAGGTTTCTTTATGTCTTACATCTGCCTGTCTCCAAAATACTTGAAGCTCCATCAAACCAGAGTCCCCAGGGTGCCTGTCTGTGTGCACGCACGTGAGAAGTGGGGGTGGGGCCTGGGGATGGGGAGGCAGGGAGAAGACACTCTGAGTTGCCTGTAGAAAAGATCATTTTCGATATGATCAGAGGGAGTGAGGAGGGCCCAAGGAAGGCTAAGCAGGGGAGGGAGTGGGGGATCAGGGGCTAACAGATATGGTTCTATCTTGTGTACCAAGGATCCACAGCCATTTGTCAGTTATCCAGGCTGGAGATGTATGATAATGGAACATGTTACGTATTATTCCCAAACCCACCAAGCCCGTGGCTGTGGACCCTCACAGCCTCACCACATGTAGTGAGGGCAGAGGGAAAGAATCATTGACCTTCCTCTTGAGTACGCTCATTTCCCCAGAGCACACATCATTCGGCGGAGGGGTGGGACAGCCTAGGAATTTAAGTTGGCTGTGATTATCCACTAGCAGAAAACCGCATCTCCAAATCTCAGGAAGCAAAAGGAGGGTGGATGGATATTAATAATTGCTAACATTCTGGGGAGGCCTTACCATGTGCCAGGCATTTTTAAAAGCCATTTAAATATACACAAATTCACCTAGTCCTCACAAGCACAATGCTGTGGAGTAAGTGGTACTATTATTCTCATCTTTTCAAATGAGGAAGCGAAGGCATGGCCAGGTTAAAGGACTTGCCCAAGGTCACGCAGCAGGTAGATGCGGGATGAGGTGTGCCTGCCACAGTAGTCCCCAGATGAGCCTCACTGCTATCTCGGGTTACTGGAAAGACAAGCTGGTACTTATCTCCTCTGGCTCGTGGCCACCGCCAACTTTCAGACTAGCAGGCAGGGAAGCATGTATGTGAAAGCTTGTCCTGTCTCTTTGCTGAGCCCCATTTCCCAGAGTGTGACATGAGCTTCCCTCCTGCCAGCCACAATATGGCCTTATTATGCCTAATAAGACACGGGGCTTCTAGTCAGCACAAGTTCAGAGGTTGAGCCAAGGGGAGACTCCACTCCAGCATCCCCCTGTCCAGCGTGTGCAGGGCTGAGGTCCAAGGCTACGACCAGAACCCACGTGTGGACCCTTGTCCCTGTCCTTGGCGACTCTGCTCCATTGCTCCTGGTAGTGTGGGGTCTGGGGAGGAAAAGAAGGGGCTAAGAAGTGGACAGAGGCCCTCGCATGGTCATAGGCTCGTGCTGTAACCCCCACCGCTGGCTGCCCCAGACAGCAGATGCGGGAAGCCAACAGAAAGGACAGCCTCATTAGGGGAGGCAATGGGATGCTCCAAGCACTCTCCCCACACTCCTGCCTCCTGGAACATCAGTTGGAGGGCAAGGGGTAGAGGATGAGGAACTGGCTGCACTCAGGCAGGGACACTGTGATGGCTAATTTTATGGGTCAACTTGAGTGGGACATGAGGTGCCCAGACATTTGGTCAAACATTATTCTTGGTATTTCTGTGAGGGTATTTTTGGATGAGAGTAACATCTGAATGGTAGACTGAGTAAAGCAGATTGTACTCCCCTCCCTGCAATGGGACTGGCCCTTATCCAATTGGTTGAAGACCTGAATAGAACAAAAGGGCTGACCCTCCCGCAAATTATAGGAAAACTCCTCCTGCCGGACGGTTCGAACTGGGACACGGGTCTTTTCAGGCCTTCAGACTTGAACTGAAATAGCGGCTCTTCTTGAACGTACACTCTCAACTCCCCTGGTCCTCTGGCTTTCAGACTCCGACTGGAACTACACATCAGCTCTTCTGGGCCTCCAGCTTGAAGACTGCAGATCTTGGGACTTCTCAGCCACCATAATTGTATGAGCCAACTTCTTATAAGAAATATATATATATATATATCTCCTATTGGTTCTGTTTCTCTGGAAAATCTTGAGTAATAGAAGCACCATAAATATTCATTGGTGGGGACGTGGCTTGGAGCTTGGTGGGCTGGATTTCTGAGTGCAAGGGAAGGTTCCGAGTCAATGCATTAACATTCTTGCCTCTCAGCTTCCAGGGATTACTCCAATGGCCCCTGAAATGCAGCCTTGAGCAGAAAACTCAGCACGAAGGCACTTTTTCCGGCCAAATATTCCTAGATATGGCCTGGTTTTCAAAGCTTGAAATTAAAGCCCGTGCTCTGAGCTCTTCATTCTTTCCCAGCTCTGTAT
The DNA here is from genome assembly GCF_011800145.1 of Mirounga leonina. NCBI lineage: Eukaryota > Metazoa > Chordata > Mammalia > Carnivora > Phocidae > Mirounga > Mirounga leonina. The sequence goes on along the minus strand of NW_023270447.1, from coordinate 1,171,753 downwards.
GTACTGCAAGGGCTGAAAAGAACCATATGGTGTGAAAGTTTGAACATGCTTTATCTCAGCCTTGCAGAGAGAAGCCTGCTTGGGTGTCCAGATGCAAGTATGTCTGGAGAAGACAATGGTTGCCTTCAAAGGGGCTGTCCCTGCCAGTTTCATGTCGCCAGGAGGACAGGCTCTCACCAGACCTGCAGAGGCAGCCCCTCAAAGTCTCGGAGGAAGGTATCACCACAAGCTTGCCCCCTCATTCATTCCAGTGTTGGCTCCCCCAGAAGATCTCAAATACTTCCATTCTAAGGCAAGTCAATGCTTCTGCAATGCAGACTTGAGTGGGCAACTCCAGGGGGGGCCTGGAGAGGCAGTAAGGGCAGGGAGGGTAAGCACTGTGCTCACTGTCTGGGTCAATCCCAGCTCTGATACTGACCGCCTAGGAGATCTGGGGCAAGCTACTTAAGCTCCTTGTGCCTCAGCTTTCCCCATCTGAAAAATGGGGTGATGAGGGTGGTAACCACTCTTGGGGTTGTCGTGAGGATCAAAGGAACTAAAGTATATGCATGTATGTGTCTATGGATAGGGTAGCAAAGTGCTGTCCTATGGTAGCGCTGCTCGCATGTGAACCATTATTACGTATTTATAGGTTGGTGGAATAGTTCACCCTTCTCCGTCTCCCCCTCTGACCCTAGAACTTGCCTGGTAGTCAAGGAAATTTACATATGCGAAAAACAGAGGGAGATGCGAAACACTCGGATTTCAGGCATTACCCACTGCCAGGCTCACAGCCCAACCTAGACGGCAGAGGGATACTTGAGACGTGGTCTCGATCATCAAGAACCTATACACTGAGTTATGGAAGCTTATTTACTCTCACCAGGTTATAAATTGGCAGCTTCTACACCAGGAGGTGAGCAGAGTTCAGCCAGCCCAGGCGGAACTTGGGCACCTCCGGGCTCTTAGGTGACACCCCGTAGCTGATGTCCTGGGTGGAAGGAAGGTGCCCATCTCCTCGGGATTAGGAGCACGGATTAGGAGAGAGGCCCTCCTAAGGGTAACTTAACGAATGGTAACTTAACGTTTTGTAGTTTCCTGCTGGGACTTCTTTGCTAGTGCCATATAAATACGGGGTAGGAGCACAATGTCTTAAGTAATAAAGGAGGAGGAGGGAAAAAATAATCCAGAGAGAAATCAACTTATGGCTCATTTCAACCTTATTGAAATTTCTACTGTGGAAACATTTAAATATCATAGTTACTGCCGTGTGTCTTCGCTCCTGCTATTCCCCGGGTGGATGTTTCGTTGCACATTTGGTTGGGGAGCCAAACAATAAAGCTGCTTGGAAATCGCTCTCCCACTGCTAGTAATTACAACAGGTTTTTATTCCAAATGTAAAGAATGAACCGTTATTTTTTTAATAAAGGGAGCTCTCTGTTGGCCTCAGCCCTCTCCACCCCCAGCCTCCGGGGGCACTGGCCCTTGGCTCCCCGGTCCTCCGCTGCATTTCCCAGTGGGGCCCCTTTCTCTGCCTTTCCCCCCAGAGGCATCTGGAAGCAGCGCTGTCTCCCAGGCCAGGAGCCCCATGTCACTGTTTAGAGAGAGGGACGGCCCCCTCCAGGTCTCTGTCAAGAACATTAAATATTTAGCCTGACTCCATCCAGGCCATCAAACACACTCCTGTCTCCCTTTCCTACCCAAAGTGACACATTTCCCCACCTCCATCTTTTTTTTCAATCCCGAGCAAGCGATCTGGGGTTAACTCGGCATTTGTCAGCTCAGGCGTGAGCTCATTGGCTCTCTTCCACCAGACCGAGCAGAGAAAGTGCCTTTTGTGTTCTCAGATGCACAGTTCGGCCTGGCAACCAAGTGAGCACCTGCCCAAGGCCATGCTGGCTCAAGCCCCCACCAGCTGCCTACATGTGGCTTCTCTCGTCCCATTTCTCAGGTGTAACTCTGGGACCTGACATGTGACTTTTTTTTCTAACCCCCTCTGACTCTGGCTACTGTATGCCAGGAGTGGGGGGGCAGGGAACAAGTTCTCTTTATGCTATGTCACCTCCAAGGTCGCCAGGAGGGCGGCATCAACAGCTCACATGACATAGGGCGGTCCAGGGCAGCGCCCGAGGCAGGCAGGGCAGAGAGCCCACCATCCTGCAGCTGTGTGGCTCTCAGTGCCCCCATCTCCTTTCTGGGCCTCGTTTCCCTCTTTGTAAAATACGGGAGGTACACTAGGTATCTTTGCATTCCTTTGAACTGTAATACCCGTGACTTCACATTTTAATAATTTCCATTTTGGCCCACTCTCTACTGTTTTGCCTTGTCTGTATCCACATGTCCTTCCCTGAATCTAACCACACACGGCTGGGGCCAGACAAAAGCACCGTGCCGGCCTCGGAGCCACATAGCTCCGAAGGGGCTGTTGTCTGCTAATTTTCGGACTACGCACACTTTCTCCCAGGCAGAGGAGGAGAGTAAGGGATGTAGCTGGTGCCCCGATGTACTGGAGAAATGTGAATGGAGGCCCAGCAGCTCTGAATGGAGGCAGGTGGGTGGCCTCTCCAGGATAGACAGCTGTGGCTTTTGGATGGTCCCCTGCACTCTGTTTCTAGCTCCGACCTCTGGGGAAGCCACTTTCCCTCCCTGAGCTTTGATTTTCTTCATCAGTTTAACGGGATAACATTATCCACGCCCTCCACTTATGAGCATCAGTGAAGAAATGAAAAAAAATGTTCTTTGGGAAGGAAAAAAAGCCAGAGGACCAATGGAGAAACTGAGGCACAGGGCGCTTTCCCCCCCTTAAGTGTGGAAGAACCGACTAGCACCCACATTGGAGTGAGGCAGGGCCTCCTGCCTCCAGTTTGTATGTTCATCAGGCAGGGCTCCTGTGCTTCTGGAGGTCAGTGTTAGTAAGGAGAGATCATCTCTTGCCAGTGTCTCCCTCATCCCGGCCCAGGACCCCTGCGGAACAGACCGCTGCGGGCTCCAGGGCAAAGAAGGGGCCTGGAAGCGAAGCTCTGCTGTCTGCTCTGGGTCTGGAGTATGGTGGGAAGGAGCCTCAGCGTGTGAGCCAGGACAGCGCCCCCAGGCCCAAGCTGCCCTGAGGCTGGTGTCTGAGGTGTGGCCGGTGGGGGTGGGGGATGGGAGCAGAGCAGCGGCTGTGCTGGGGGCGGACAAAGGGAGAAGACAAAGATTATTTTAAACCTGTATTAATCACTGCTCCAAACAGGGACTGGGGGTGGGAGCCGCAGCTGTCATAGGGAGCTGGTGAGGGTGGTGGAAGAGTCCACAGGGAGGGGCCGGAACTCTGAGCTCCCCCCCCCAACCCCCCAGTACCTGGGCCCAGCCCAGCTGCGAGCCTGGGGCCTTGCTGAGTCTCTGGGGCTTGCCCCAGGGTCCAAAGTAAAGAAAGGATAAAACCACAAGTGCAGTCCCATCTCCTGGGCCAACTGGTCTCCTTGCCTCTAGACGCCCTCCTCACCAGCCTCCCCTCCACACTTGCCAAGTGTTAGCCTAAAATAGTTTGGATCATGTCACTTTTCTCAAAAGCTGGTGATGGCTTCCTGTGCCCAAACAACTGGCCTCCTCCTTGGTCCGATGACAACTAGCCCGCCTGGACCTTCCAGGGCCAAGATCAAGCCCCCAGCCTCGGGTCTGACGGTGATGGCCCATTAAGCACTTCCCGCATGCCTGGCGCCCAGCTAAGCGCTCTCATCCATTACTTCACTAAGCGCTCTCATCCATTACTTCACTGAATACTCACATCCGCCTGTTGGCAGACAAAGAAACTGAGCCTTAGAGACGCCACAGAACTTGACCAACGTCTGTCTGATACCCAAAGCTTACGTTCCTCATTCTCGGAGAGTTCCACAAACATTCAGGATTCCCTGCCTTGCTCAGCGCTTGGTCCCTTTTTGCCCTTACGAACGTCCCCCTCACTCCTCAGGGCTCCCGTCAAATGCCACGTGTTTCAAGAAGTCTCCCTGAAGGAAGCTCAACAGCAGCCTCAAAATAACTGCGGACTTATTTAGTATTTACTGCTGTTTGCGTAGGTCCTACTATCTCCGTTTCACAGGCAGAAAAATAGAGGCTAGAGAAACGAAGTATTCATGTTGATGCAGCTACTGAGGGACGGGGGAGGGATTGATTGAAAGGCCGCTCTTGCAACAATTCCAAGTTCACTGTTCTTCAAAAACACTTTGACTGCTTCAGTGACTCGTCCCTTATGTGTCCGTCGTCCTTTGTTTGTGTCTTTGTTAGTGCTTATCAGATTCTGTGTCGAAAATCTGCACTAGGATATTAGAGTGCTCCATAGTAACTACAGTATTGACCGTCACTATGCGCACGAGGCATTTCACATGCTTATTCTCATTTCGTTTGCTCACCCGGGAGCTAGCTATTGCGATCTCCGTTCTTAGAGGAGAAACTGATACCTCGGGCATTAAGCCCCGTATCCAGTTAACACAGTCTCGCCACCTCCGTGGGATTCAGATGTGGATCTGTCCCAAGTTCATGCCTTCCCGCTACACAGATTGCTTCTTCCAAGCTCTTTGAAAGCTAGGTCCACACTTCATTTATCCCTGAATGAGGACCCTAATGGCATTTTGGATACAATGGGAGCTCCCTGAATAAGGAGATGGACCATTCCTGGCTGGGAGCCCTGGTCACCACGGTCTTCGTGGGGAACCCGGGGCACTGGGCTCTGCTGACGCCAACAGCTCCTTCTTTAAAGCTTCAACTCAATTCTCTTTAGACAGACTTCTAGAGTGATGTGGGGGGTGCCTTTCTTTTCCCCCCATTTGTCAAGGTTTTTGAGATGTTTGTCTGAGGACACTGACACCTCTCTAAGTGAGAAATGGGCACATCTCAGGAGGGAAAGGGAGTTACTCTCCTGTGCATGTCCCCTTGTTACTGACATTTCTGTAAGAGTCCCTCACTTTGCAGAGGTTCTGTGCCGTTCCTGGCTGAGGCAGGGGGCACTGCAGGGAGAGAAGGCAGAACGGAAGTCCTCACCAGGAATGTGAGCAGTCCCGGAAAGAGGAGAGAAAACTCTAGAGAGGAAACTCCCACGTTGAGCTATCTCCATGGAGTGGGACAGCCCCGGGGGAGTTTATGCCCCCATGAGAAGAGCAGTCCCCCAAATCTGGGGACTGTCTAAATGAGACTGGAGGGGCACCTGGGTGGCTCAGACATTAAGTGTCTGCCTTCGGGTCAGGTCATGGTCCCAGGTTCCAGGGATCAAGTTCCACATCGGGCTCCCTGCTCAGCGGGGAGCCTGCTTCTCCCTCTGCCTGCCGCTCCCCCTGCTTGTGCTCTCTCTCTCGCTGTCTCTCTCTCTGTCAAATAAATAAAAATAAAATAAAAATAAATAAATAAATGAGACTGGAGAGTCTAGATGATTTTTCATTCAGAGGATTCTCTCTTGCCAAAAAAGAATTGTATGTTCATGTAACTTTTGGAAACTGGTGATTATTAAGAACCAACAAGATTCATTCAGACCAGGTAGCACCAAATTAATCTTTAAGAGGGTTTTTATTTCGGTAAAGTTCTAGGTCAGGGTTTCTCAACCTTGGTACTATTGACATTTATACCTGATAATTCTTTGTTGCGTTTGTGGGTGGGGGCACAGGGCCCTCCCTGCACCCTGTACCCTCTCTACTTGCTAGATGCCGGGGGCAGCACCCCTACCCTCAACACACACACACACTCAGTTGTGACAACCGAGAATGTCTCCGGACATTGCCACATGTCCCCTAGAGGAAAATCTTCCCTGGTTGAGAACCACTGTTTAGACCAATAATAAGTCAAGAAGCTTCCATGCACCTAGTTCTTTAGTGAGGTATCTGACACGCTTGCGCATTATCCCTGAGAAGAAGGAGAAAGATGGGATGGGCATCATCCTGGGGCATGTCCATAGTGACAGGCCCCCGGGCTCCATACGTTTCTATCAGCAATGTGGATAAAGACATTGGTAACATGCTTACTTTGTGTACAAATGCCTCAAGTCTGGTAGATATAAGCTATGTCAGGTAAAAGACTGGTGATTCAAAAGGGTCTCTGACATTGTTAGGTGAGAAAGGCAAAGCTTTCGGGCAGCGTGTCCCCCAGGCTGCTGTTTGTGTAAGAAGCAGGTGATATACAAGGACCAATATTGGTATTGTCTTGTCCCCATGTAAAGAAAGCCCGGGAGGATACATGAGAAACCAGGCACGTGGTCGCTACCTATGCGGGGAGAGAGATGAGGTTGGGCAGATGGGGTGGCATGGGAACTCTTCAGTTTACCTTGTTATATTATTTGGCTTCTAAATATGGAAGGGTATTATCTATTCACTTAATGAAATTTAAGACAGATGTTCGACCTACATTTGGGGCCAAAATAAATACAATGCAATTGAACAGGCACAACATCCATCCTGCCTTAGTTCAAAACATTAACTCGGCAAGTATGATGAGAGCAGATTTGAGAGGTTCGTGTGAAAATCGGGAGTTTTTAGTTGGTCACAGGCCGTGAAGTCAACCAATCAGCCGACACCTGACATACACAATGAAGGCTTTGACCGTTTACAGCATTGGGATCAAGGGCAACAGGGTCCCATTTGTACCCTGGGCAGCTCAGACCAGATTCATAGCCGTACCTTCGCTTCTCTAGGCTGTATTTTTGGAAGTGCATTGGCAAGTGAGTACAAAGGACAGTGACCTAGATGGCAAGGGGCCTGGAAATCATGAAAAGTATGAGGGATAGGTGATGAAACCAGGGATACTTAAATTAGAGAAGAGATGATTTAGAAGGGACACGAAAGCTGTCCTCAAACATCTGAAGGGTTGTCCTATGCAGGAGGTAAGATTAGCTGCCTTTTGTATGTATAGCTCCAGGCGGCAGAGGCGAGTCCTCTTCAACTTATTGGGAGGCCAATTTCCTTTCAGAACCATGCAAAGGCTGCTTTTGCTTTTAATAAAATAGCTAACACTCACCGAGCACCTACAAAGCAGCAGGCCCTGTGATAAGCACTTTCCCTGCATTATCTCCCTGACTTTTCACAACACCCTGAAAAGCTGTTCTCTTCATTGTCCTTTTAAGAAAAGGGGACACTGAGACTTCGCAAGGTTAAGTAAACGTGGTGGTGCATCTGTGTAACCCCAACGTATATTCTCAACCAGCGAGCCTACCACCGAAAGGTAGTGAGCTGCCCATCAGAGCCAGCATTCAAGAGCGATGGAAACACTGCCAGCCCACAAGGCGATGGGGAACTCCTGCCTGCAGCCTAACGCACTGTCATCCTCCTAAGAAGATGAGCTCCGGGCCTGTGAGAAAGCCAGGGAGTGAGTAAGGCATATGGAGAAAGAGGCAAGCAGGCTCCTGCTCATATTTATCTGGGAGCAAAATTAGAGTCTTTGGCGGGGGTGGTGTCAGTTAGAAGTCAGAGAGGTGTGAGCCAATAGGAAACGCTGCCCGGCGCTGTGAGCCGCCCCTTCTGTCCACCGAGGCTGCGACAAGGCTCCCAAACCCTGAGCTACTACGTCCTCCAATTCATGAAGCCCCATCGTGGACAGGATCCCATTTAAGTATGCAATGAGCTTCCAGCAAATGCCCCTCTGGTAGGTGGCGGTGAGGAGGGACGGAAAGTATGTCTTTCCAAGGGAGAATGACAAAAATAGACAATTAAGCAGTGGTCATACCAGAGAAGGAAGAGGAGGGGGTGGGGGGAGAGGAAAGGAAAACACACCTAATTCTTTCAGCCTCATCGGGGCGCCCAGACAGGCCTGCTCTGCTGCCTTCAGGTCCTTCACAATACTTCCAAGCAAAACAAACCCCCCAAAGGAAAGGACCCTTCGTGTGCCCCACGAATCCTCTATCATGGAATAGCAGGGATAAACATTTATCTTGGTTGGAAAGAGCCAAGTACTGTGGAGGACAATGGTAGGCAAGTACATCAGATTTAAAACTGGCTGAATCAAAGCAAATACAGCACAGGCTGGTGCTCAGTTTTAAAAAAGTTATCTGAAACGTTGACGGGAAAAGAGAAAGGTAGGCGGGGCTTAACACAAGAAGGCATCGCTTTGGAGGATCCGGGAATGGAAAGTTCCGGCCCAGAGGGAAGGAGCTACAGGGAAGGATTTATAATTCAGAGAGGACTTTCCCAGGGAACCCATTTACACAAGAGCCTCCGAAAATTAGCAGAGGGCCCCCCGGGGGAAAAGCGGAAAATTCCCAGGTCCTGGCAAAGGCCGTAGGGCATCAGACAGGCCAACACCGTGGGGCCGGGACAAGGTCACCCCGGGTGGGTGGACCAGAGCATCGACAGAGCCAGCTCTAGAGAGAAGGCAGGGGCACTGGGAGGACCGGGACCGACCGCTGGCTAGGCTCAACCAGAATCGTCGTGGATGGAAACCCATACCGGGGGCTGAGAAGGAAGAGATGCAGGGCTCTCCACTGGACAGAGCACTGCCCCCCAAAGGCCAGAGGCCAAGAGAAGAAGCCAGAGTGGGAGGGAGGTGGTAGTTACAGGCAAGGAAGGGGAGGATTTAGAGGGAGAGGAAAACGGACAAGGGGAGAGAGAGGCGGAATGGAGGAGAAAACACAGACGGTGACACAGAGACCCAGATACAGAGAAACCCAAAAGCAGAGGGAGAGACAGAAAGCTCTGCAGCGGGGGAGGGGGGGCTCTAGGGAGAAGGAGCAGCAGAAAGAGGCAGAGGCACATGTGGAGAGAAAGGAGGAGAAACTGGCAGCCGCAGAGGGCCCTGGGGTCAGGGAGACGGGAGTGATGGGAGTGACGGGGTGGAAGGCCTCCAGCTGTCTCGAGGCCCCAGGCAACCCATCCTCCTGTGACTCTCGGGCGGTAGTTCTGCTGACACACAGCCATTCTCTGCTCGGGTCTCCCACAGCAGCGGGAGGCGCAGCGGGGTTGGGGGGGTTCTCGCTCTGCAGAGCTGGGCTGCGTGACCACCTCAGTGGAAGGGGTCCGTCTGGGTAAACGGAGGCCGTGTAGCTGCTGGGCTGCGCTTGGCACCCCGCTGCTCTCCCTGGGTCAGGTCACCAATGTCACCCAGAGGTCTGCCCCAAGTATGGGGAAAAGATGCCACAGCCTTGCCAGTGGGTCTGTCCCATGGACAGAATGAAGGACCTGACCCTGCTCAGGCGGGCAGGGAGGGCACGATCAACCCAGGCATCAACCTGTCCCCCTGCCTGGAATGCCTTCACTCAACAGGACTTCACAGAGCACTGGTCTATCGGGGTCTCTCCCTGGCGCTTAGAATATATTACACTGCACAGAACACAGATACCTGTTCCCGGGGGGCCCACATTCTATGAGGGGCGGTTTACTTCAATGAGCCAGCCACACCATATGTTTGAAGGTGCAAAGTACTATGGAGGACAAAACAGAGCAGAGCAAGGGGGAGCTGGAAGCCTGGGAGGTCAGGCCAGCCGCCATCCAAAAGGTGACTTTTGGGGGGGAGTCGGCCACGAGGCATCTGGGAGCAAGCGTTGCAGGCAATGGGAACAGTCAAGGGCAACGTCCTAAGGTGGGAGCCTTCCTGGAATGTCAAGGCACCGAGAAGGAGAAGTCCATGACTGCAGAGGGGCTCTGGGGGCCTGAATGGAGGCTACCATGAAGACTTTGGCTTTGCCTCTGGGTGAAAGGGACAGCCATCAGAGGGTTCTGATGGGAGAAAACCATGCTGTGACTCAAGCTGTAACAGGATCGCGTTGGCTTCTGGGATGAGAGTAGATAAGGGATCAAGGATGTAAGTGGGGGACCCCATCAGGAGGACGTTCCAGGCAGGCAGAGGTGACGGTGGCTCACACCAATGGTAGGAGTGGAGATGGTGAGGAGCGCTCAGGTGCTGTGCATGCTCCAAAGGGACGGTGAGCAGGAGTCCTTGACAGAGGGAATGCGGGTGGGAGAATAGCAGAGGGGTTCAGGGCAACTCTAAGGTTTGGGGCTTGAGCACCTGAAAGGCAGGTTCTTTCCTTCCACAAGGAAGATGGGCAGAGCAGATTTGGACCATGCAGCATGCGGGGAGGAAACCAGTGGTTTGGACGTGTTGTATCTGAGATGTCTATGAGTTATCACAGCGGACATGAGAAGAACTGGGACAGATGTAGGTTAGGAGAAGGTCTGCGTGGGAATGACAAGAACGGGAGTGGACCTGCAGAGTACTGAAGGCCAGGAGATGGGACGAGAGGACCAGGGAGTGGGTGCAGATGGAGAAAAGGATGAAGGACCCAGCTCCGGGCTCTGCCCCAGCCCAGGGTGGGGAGAGAGAAGCCACCAAAGGAGACGGACAGGGAGAGAAAGGTGAGAAGGCAGGACCAGGCAGGCGTGGTGTCCCGGAAGCCTGGGCAAGAAGGCATGTGAGTGAGCAACTGTGCTAAATGCTGTGTAGACAGCAGGAAGAAGATGGGCCAATGGTCAGCATGGGATCTGGCCACAGGGAAGCCACAGGTGATCTCGCCCGGAGTTTCCAGAGAACAGAGCCTGGGCAGTCAGGGAGTGTGGCACCTAGAAGCCGTGCGGCATGGTGACTGAGAGCACAGGTCTGGGCCCCAGCCGGCCAGGGTTCAAATCCTGCTCTGCCTCTTCCTAGCAAGTTCTTTAACCTCTCTTTGCTTCCATTTCTTTTCTTTTTTAAAAAATGTTACGTATTTATTTGACAGAGAGAGAAAGAGCACAAGCAGGGGGAGCAGCAGAAGGAGAGGGAGAAGCAGGCTCCCTGCTGAGCAGGGAGCCCGATGTGGGACTCGATCCCAGGACCCTGGGATCATGACCTGAGCCAAAGGCAGACGCTTAACCAACTGAGCCACCCAGGCGCCCCATCTTTGCTTCCATTTTCAAATCTGAGGCCACCTACCTCACGGGGCCGTTAGGAGGATTATAGTAGTGAGTGCTCGTAAGGTGCCAGGCACGTGGGCAACACAGGAAATGTTTATCAAGTTAGAAAGAGGAGAAGAAAAGAAGAAAGAGAATAGGAAGAGATGAATCAGAACATTTCTTCAACGAGTTTTACTGCAACGAGAAGCAAAGAAGGTTTGTTAGTTAGCAGGAAGTGGTGGTGGGGGGTGCGGCGAGAAGGTCCTTCAAGAAAGAAGAAATAACAGGATGTCTGAAGCTGATGGGAATGGTCCATTAGAGAGAAGCTGGTGTTTCAGAAGAGAGAGGGCCGACTTGCTGGAGTCCTGCAGGAGAGGTGGCTCCACATGGGCCCCTCACCTCCCACAGGGCATCCCACCAACCCCTTCTTGGGGACAAACACTAACTACCTGTTAAACGTGGCACAGCCGCCCCCTCCACTCCCTGCCCCCTTCTTGGCTTTGCTGTTCCCCGTCACACCGATCACTATCTAACCTATCACTCTGCTTACTTATCTTGTCTTGCCTGTCCGCTGGCCAGTATGTAACCTCCTGGAATGCAGGGAGCTTGGTCCGTCTTGTTGACAGTTGTACCAGAGCCTAGAACAGTGCCTGGCACAGAGTAAGCACTCCATAAATATGTGCTGAATTAACAAAGGAATTGGTGCCTGTACTTCGGGAATTCCTTGCCCATCAGGGAAGGTAATAAGCCCCCATCTTCATTTATTCTACCCATACTTTCTGAGCATCTACTGTGTTCCAGGAACTGTATTAGGTTCTGGGGAACCGAAGATGAATCACACAGCACCTTTGTCCTCATTTAGCTAACTCTGTAGTGTGTGTGTGTGTGTGTGTGTGTGTGTGTGTGTGTGTGTGTGTAGGAGAAAACAGAAAAGGCCATTCCAAAGCTATGTGATATATCTTCCAGGAGATGGAGGTCCAGGGTCCCACAGCCTTGAGCATGTGGGAGAGGAGCAAGCTTCCTGGAGAAGGAGTGACTGGAACTGAAAGAGCAAACAGAGTTGCTAAAGGGTCATGAAGAGGTAGAGTATGGTCTTTTGGACAGGCAAAGGCCTGGCAGCGAGAGTGCCCAAAGCTCACCCCTGTCCTCATGCCCTCCATGAAGCCTGCCCTGCTGCTCCAGCCCCACCCCGACTCTCCTCTGCTTCACCACTAACAGCACCTGTATAGCATTTATTGGGCTTTGCCCAGATCTGTGGGCCAGTTATCCAAGGCCTGAGTCTCGAGACCTCAGGCAGATGGTATGCTTTCTGAGGGAAAGGGCCATGGTGCCTATAGCAACAATTTAGATATAGGAAGAGCTCAAGAATCATCTGCTCACAGAATGATTCCTGGGCGCCTACCATGGGTAGGGAGGCAGCTAGGAGTGAGACAGGCCAGGCCAGGCCCTGCTTCCTGGAACTCGCATCGGACTGGGGAAGACTATACATTAAATAAATCAACATGCATGCTAGTGAAAGATCCACAGTACCACGCAGACAATAACAATGGATGGGTGGTGGGAGCTCTCCAGAATGGCATTCAGGGAGGGAGGCTCTGACATTTCAGCTGAGACAGAACGATAACTATCCACGGAACCAATTAACGGACAAAAGGGAAGTAAGTAGGCAGGAAGATCTGCTGGAAGACATATTCTGGGAAGGCATGGGATTGAAACGGGAAGCCCAAGCGCTGAGAGGATGCAGCAAAGGAGCCTTCCAAATCAAAGGCCTCCTGGAGGAGGTGGGTTTTGCTCTGGGTTGATCCCGAATGGTGAGCAGCCTTCGGTTTGCAGATGTGATTAGACAGCTTGGCTTTTAGTTGAAGTGATGACCAAGAGGGAAGGTCCTGTGTTAGCAGATACTTGTCGAGTAGCTGCTCTGGGCTGAGCACAGGAAGATGGTGTGAGAGGCCAGTCCCTGCCCCCTGGGGGCTCACAGTTCCGAAAGGGAGACAAGTAGATCATTACCACGCAGCGAGAGCCGGCTGTGGTGGCTAGAGGGGTACAGGGTAGCTCTGAGCAGGAAGCTCTGGACTCCCCCTGGGCGGGGGGGGGAGGTAGGTGGGGTCTGGGGACAGTCGGCAGAGAAAGTGACATGTTGGTGCTTGAAGGATGAGCAGGAGTTTGCCAGGGACTGTGGGGAGAAGACCCTGAGGAGGTGTTCAGAGAGATGGGAGACGAGTAGGAAGGCTTGGAAGAGTGACACAGCCTCCCACCGGAAGCTCGGGACTTATGAGGTGGTGAGGCTGGAGGATAAGGTGTATGTGGGGGAGATGGGGGATGATCCTTTTAAAATCCCTAAGTTCTGAAGGAGTCCCCATGCACATAAAGTCCTTCCCAGAATACAGGCGTCTGGAACATTCAGCATGTGCTCCCTCTTACTCTACTCTGTGGCCCACCCTGTGTTAGCCTCTCCACGGGGCCTGTCCCTTGTCTTAGGACACGGGACTAGAGCAGGTGGAGCTCTGGACATGCTAGGTGTGATCAGCCTGCAGCTGGGCAGCAGGACAGAAGAGCTAGGTCTGAGACCCCCTTGCACCCTCTGCAATCAGCCTCCTCCGTGCATACCCTGGCCCTTCTTGCTCCCCACAACCCGTCCTTCACACGTGTGTCAGAGTTAGCGATTTAAACCATAAGCCAGATCCAATCAGCCGCTGCTTCCAACCCTCCAATGGCTTTCCATGGCACCTAAAATCTTCCCGATCCTCCCTTGGCCTGTGAGGGAGCAAGGCTCCGGGGTCTGTGGCTGGCTGCCTCCTCACTGGCCCCCAGTTGACTGGCTCCAGCCACATCGCGTCCCTCCTGTCTCTCAGACAGGTCCAGTCATCCCCCAGCTGAGCAGCGGGTTCTCTCTGCCTGGAATGCTCTCCCCCTTCGTCTTTGCAGAGTGACTCCTCCCATCAGGGTCCACCCCTGGGTCTCGCAGGCCCTTCTGCAGCACCCTAGGAAAGCTGTCTTTCCTCCCATCCCCTCTTCCAGCTCCTTCACAGCACTTAGCTTGAAGTTATCTTAGTCACTTGTGTGTTTGTCCGTTTCCATGTTTGTTTATGTCTCCCCCACACCTACCCACCCCTCCCCAAAATGCAGGAGCAGGAACTCTGTCTCATTTGTGACACTCCCTCTCCCCGTACCTGCATGTAGTAAACACTGACTGGCTCTCTCCCCACGAGCTAAAGACGGGCGGAATGACCATCACCAAATGGGGCTGCGTGGGTGGTAATGCAGGAAGCTCCAAGCTGGGGTCAGTGGGGGCTCCCCCAGGAAAAGACTGGCCCAGCCTCCCCAGGCCCGGAGCCCCCTGGGACCCGAGTGGCTGGGGAGACAGACGCCCCCTGACTATCCGACTGAGCCTGTGGGCAAGGCTCTGGGCCTACATGTGTCCAACCTTTCTGAGGATTTCTTTCTGCTAAACAATTACCCAAATAGACGCTTTCTCAGCAGTGGGGCCTGCACCGACCTTGGTGGGCCTTGGAGACCTCAGTTCATGGTATTCTCCAGCTACCCACAGGGCAGAGCCAAAGTCAGAGCTGCCGGAAGAGGAGGAGAGACAGGCTGGGGGTGCGGGGAATGGAGAGAAGGAGGAAGAGGAGGGAAGAGGGGGAGGGGGCTGAACAGAAGGTTGGGGAAGAAGGGGAAGGGGAGGAGGCAGGCAGAGGGAAGATTCTGCCTCAGCCTATCTGGGGGCTTCTCTGCCTGAACTTTGAGGGCCACGGCAGGGAGGACAGGCCTTCCCTTGGCCTCCCAGTGCAAAGTGCATACCAAATGGGAAGGTGGAGGAAGGGGCAATAAAAATTAAATTAAGAAAAAAATTTTAAGTTGGAAGAACAAATTATTTGGAGACGAAGCAAAAATATCTGTGACATACCGAGCACTGTTTTAATGACAGCCCGTGTGGGAGGACAGTTTAGTCATATTTTTCATTTTCTCTTCCCCAGGGAGCTGCGTTTCAGTGATCAGGCCCTGATATCAAATTGGCATGTTCCCTAAATCAGTCACCTTCCCGGATTATTCAGCAGCAGGATGAGTCAGGGGGCTGCAGAGTAACCCCTTCTCCACAGGGCCCAGTAGGTGGGCAGGAAGCTCGGGAGGAAAGGCAGCTGGCTCCCCCCGCAGGGCCGCCTGAGGGGAGGCTCTGCTCGAACTCCGAGGGGTAAGGATATGACTAGTCCCCCATCTGGGGCCACCGCAAGTGTGGAAAAGCATTTCTTCGAAGAAAGCCTGGTTCAATGCCAGGAGAAAGTTCAGGAAGCAGTGGTGCCATCCCCTCAGGCATGGGCACTGCCAGGACTAACCATAAAAATAATGAGCCTGACTCTGGATCTCAGCTCAGGTCTCAGGCCCAGGGTGGTGAGTTCAAGCCCCGCATTGAAACTGAAATGAAAATTTAAAAAATTTTTTTTAAAAATTTAAAAAATAATGAGGATAATTTTCAGTGACTACCGGGACGTGTGGGCTTACCTTCCTCACGGGATGGGCAGATACTCCTCACACGTCCCTTCATTTCTCTTCACGGTGGCCCTGGTACCAGCCCCGGGACGGCAGGGGAAACAGAGGCTCAGAGAGGCGAAGTGACTTCCCCAAGAACGCAGCTGCTACGTATCAGGGCAGAAGCTGAACCTGACTCTGTCGGATTCCAGAGTCCATTGCCTCCCTGCATAGCATGATGGTCAAGAGCTCACTTGCCTTCTGAGTTAAATGTGGTAAAAATATAAGACAGAGGCACTGGGAAGGGACCTATTCCCAGCTCTACACCCAGAAGATTTCAACTTGCTTTACCTCCTATTTTATTCTTAATACCATGCTATGCATTCCTGGAAACCAGGAGGGAGCAGGCACAGTTCTTCCTTGCTTTACAGATAGAAAAACTGAGGCCCAGAACGAGGAGGTGACCGGGCCTGGAACTGACAGAGCTGGGCTTGAGCTCTACTCTGTTACCAGCTGTTCAGTAAATAATACTTCTAAGGTTTTGATCTCCATTTCCCTATCTGTAAAATGGGAATAATGAGAACCACCTCTGAGGCCGGCTGGTACGTTCAAGTGGGCTAAATAAAGTGTGTTTAAACTCTAAAATGTCATGCCAAAATGGGAGGTAGCTCACCCTTCATGAGCACTGTCATCAAATGTTGTTAATGGCATGAGCTCTCAGACTGCCTAGGTTCAAATACTGGCTCCTTCGTTTATTAGCTGTTAAACCTTGGACAAGTTACTTAATCTCTGTGTGCCTCAGTTTTACCTTCTGTAAAGTGGGAGTACTATCAGTACCTTCCTCATGGGGTCGTTATAGGGATTAAATGCATTAATACCTGTGTAAGTGGTAAGAGGCTTCCGGCACACAGCGAAGGCTAGCAACTACTATTTTTAAAGCCTTTTTTTTTTTTGAGAGAGAGAGTGTGTGAGCACGGAGGGACATAGGGAGAGGGGGAGAGAGAGAGAATCTTAAGCAGGCTCCACGCCTGGCATGGAGCCCAATGTGGGCTTGATCTCACGGCCCTGAGACCATGACCTGAGCTGAAATCAAGAGTCAGAGGTTTAACCGACTGAGCTGCCCAGACGTCCGGGTTGGTAACTGAATGCCAGTTCAGCGAAGGTATGCCCACGGGCACGGGCCCTCCTTCAGTATTTGCCTGGCCCAGTAACTCCAGAGGCTTTTATCAATCCTTGCTAGCATTTGGGGTTTGTGGGGTTTCTCGGGGTTCTCAGCTGTGACAACTGAACAATTCCACTGCACCAAAGTTCCCAGCCTCGGGGCCTGGCTGCCGGCTCGCTGGGGGTCCTCAAGCCTTGAGAGGTGGGGGCGTCCTTCCTGCCTTCCATGGTTTGTTCTCTCGTCTCCTCACCCCAGAAAATTGCCCAGACTTCAGTCCAAGTGTCCTTTCAGAATTTGCCCCTGGTTTTGTGTGTGGCAGGGGCTTGTGTGTGTGTCCATGTGAATGTGGGGGGGGGGGGCATGGGAGCACAGGGGTGGGAGAGTGTGGAGCTGGGTACGTGTGGGACCCTGTGGGGATGGGCCTGCAGGTCTGGGAGGTGTGCACTGAGATGAGGCAAAGGCAGATGGGCCCACGTGTCAGTGTCTGGGGTGCAGGAAGAGGCTAGATCATCCGGATGTGAGTGAGGGAGGTTGGATGTAGGTGCGGGCTGTGGGCTTAGGTGTATATATGGATGGGGAGGGAACAGCAATGTAAAGAGCATTTGGTCCTGGTCTCCAGAACCAGGTCTCAAACCAAGGAATGCACCTAGTACTTTGTTTCCATAAGAATCTGAAGGATGGATAAACACAGGTCAGTCGTAAAGAAGAAAACACTTATTTCCAGATTTGCCTTAGACCGCTAAAGGCTTTGGGACCTTGGAGGTCACCCCATCTCCAAACACAGCCCTCCTTCTGTAAAACAGAACCTCTCTCCCCACCCAGCCTCGTCGGCCCTTGGGCATCCTCGAGAGGTGAGCCGAGGAAGCCAACTGCCCGGCTTTGGGTCCCAGCCCCATGCTGTAGCTATGGCCCTGGGCGTGTCACTTCTCTGCTCTGGCTCCATTTCCTCAGCTGTAAAATAGGGTCCACCGGGACTGTGAGGAGGGAATCAATTAATCCGTGTGGAGCGCTTAGAGAGGGAAGGACTCCAGTCGTTTTAATTCCTATTATCTCTTTCTTTCCCTTGATTGTACCTCTGCGGCGGGAAATTAAAATGAATCCCCAAAGCCCAGCCACTGGCTCTGAGAAGTCCCTGGGGGAACTGCCCCTTCATCTGCTGTCCCACCACCCACTGCTCGCCCCGCCAGTGCCTGGCACACAGGAAGGGCTCAGAGAGAGCAGCTGTTAACCTGATCATTGTCTGACATAGACTTCGAGGGATGACGGCTGGAGATGTGTGGCCGCCACCCTGGGGGACTGTGGCCAGGACTTCATCCACTCGTCACTGGGTCCCTAGGGGTCTGGCACAAGGTGACTTTCAGTAAGTGCTGGGTGAGTTGAAAGCTTGAGTAGAGCGGCACCATGAACACTGAGTAGGTTTTTCACTCGGTTGTTTATTGAGTATGGGGCTTTAGCTGTCAACGAAGTCCAGGCCTTGCCCTTCAGGAGCCCAGAGTCCTAGGGGAGGGGGACAGGGGGACAGAAAGAGCAGAAACCACAGTGTGGGGGTGGAGACAGTTTCCCAAAGGAAGTGAGGTCTAAGCTGAGGTCACAGCCAGGAGCAGAGGTGGGAGTAGGGGACATACTCCAAGGCCTCCCCGGAGACATACGCCCCACATTGGGGGGCTGCAGGACCACCGGCCAGCCTGATGTGGGGTCCCGCAGCTTCTCTACTTAAGGACCAGGATTTGCCAGGGGTTCAGCCCATCTCATAACTGTTCCTTCCCCTGTGATCAGTGACACTGGTTGTCACGCTAGATCCAGAGGGGTGGCATGATCCTGTCCTCCCCCCACCTAGTGGCTGTGGTAGAATTTCTCCCTCCTTCTCCAACCTCCCAGCATTAGGCGCCCAGGGCACCAAAGGACTTCTAGCTGCTGATCTGTCTGTGCAGGGTCACTGGCGAAAATTTTGCTCGGTGCCCTCCCTGCTTTTGGCCCAACCCCTAGCTTATCACTGTTCCAACAAGACTGCCATGAACCCTGCCTGCCTCCTCTGCAGAACAGGGAGACTCAGGCTGACCCTTCAGCTGGCTCTCAGAAGGACTGAGTAAAGCATGGACACAGAGGCCACAGGCCCCTTTCCCCTTCCATCCTCCACCTCCCTCCCTTTGTTACTGATGAACTTCTGTCTAGCAAAGCCTTTCTCTTTGGTTTTTGGACCTGAGGCTGGGACTGCAGTGGGGGAGGAAAGCAGCCCTGTCCTCTGTCTCTGGCTCCAGGCGACAGGAGCAATGTGTCTGCAGAAAGGTCTACCAAGTTCCCCACCAACCCCACACCCCGACCCAACCCCTGCGGCTGCCTGCTCCCTCGCCCAACCACAGTGGGTCCCCCGTAGCGGGAGCTTGAATCCCACTTGCCGTGCAGTGCCAGGAAGGTTGTTTTGAATTTCCCCTTAGAATGTGTGTGAGCACACGTGTGTGCACGTGAGTGTGGGCTGGGAACACGTGTGCATGTGTCAGTGTAGGGTGGGGCAAAGGAGGACAGAGGGGACTAGAATTGCCGGCCACCTGACCACACGGGGGTATATGTGGGCATGCCCTGGGGACGTGGACCCATAGGCTCCATGGGATGCTGGTCACCTCACTCGTGCCTCCCCTGGGTCTCTCCCCAGAGACCCTCACTCAAGCCTTCCCTTTGCTCCCCCGCACCACTCCCCTGTGTCACCTCTGGCAGGAAAGAGAACGTCTGCCTGTCCCCCTGAAAGCCGGGATGATGCTGAATCCGAGAGGTACAAGTACATTTCCCTAGTACCTTCACCCACCCCGCAGAGAGAGGACTTCCGGGACCGCTGGCCACGATGTTTACCTGCCGAGCATCCCTTTGCATGAGGCACTGCCAGCGTCTACGGGGACCCACTCCACCTTGCAAGCCAGCTACGAGCGTG
The DNA here is from genome assembly GCF_011800145.1 of Mirounga leonina. NCBI lineage: Eukaryota > Metazoa > Chordata > Mammalia > Carnivora > Phocidae > Mirounga > Mirounga leonina. Next base: position 1,152,408 of record NW_023270447.1, on the reverse strand, counting down.
AGTTGGCAGAAGGGGCACCCTTTCCCTGATGTCTTGAAGAGAAAAAGGAGATCTAGATGCAGTCTTGCCCTCAGGAGCTTTGTGACCAGAGGCAAGTGACCGAGAGTCCCTGAGTGCATTTCTTCCTCTGTACCACGGGGAAAACGGGACTGTGTGTACCTTGTACACCAACTGCCTCCCCAACAGCAAGCCCTCAACCCCTCCCTGCTGCCTGGGCGGATAAATGAATAGAGAAGGATTGTTACCGGGGTTAAATGAGATGAGTGGTAGTAAAGCATTTATTGCAACGATGTCACCTACTCAGCATTCAGTATAAGGCCCTATTATTTCGCTGGCTGTTATGCAGAAGCAAGATCTTAACATCCGGTCAGACTGGTTCCCAGAGCTGATATGAAGTCAGGTAATTAAGGCTAAATAGTGGCATGCCCAAAGAATCTAAGCGGTCATCCCTGGGGTCCAAAAGGTGATATGTTGTATTCCATTCCATTCATTTTTAACACGTTTATACTGAGCACATCTTTATGCCCAGAATGGGTGAGCTCTTATGCAAGATACAGGAGAATTAAGTCGAGCTACCTTCCTAAAGGAGTTACCTTCTCCTTGGAAAGGCGAGATCAACGCTCATTAGCGTAAATGCCTTCCAGCTAGAGCCAAAGACTCAGATGGTATTCCAAAGGCCAGTGCAAAATTTTTCACTTAGGTCCTCAGCAAATGATCACAGCTGACTTGCTGGGCAGCAGCAGGCCCCTGGCTAGGCACTAGGGACATGGAGAGAAGCCCTGTGAATAGAGGAGCAGTTCTTAGGCTTGAGAATGAGATCGCATAAAAATGGGTCAGGACAATAAATGCTAAAACAGAGCACTGAACGCAGGGCCCTACCTCTGTGTGGGGCAGGGAGGCTCATTACCACTACTTCCTGGGGACGGAGCTAGGGAGAATGGCTTCTCCTCCCTGGAAGAGGTACTTATAAAGACCCAGCAAAACCTCTTGACTGGGGGCCCAAAGCCTGACCTCACCCGGCTAGAAGCTGGAAACCAGACTGTCCTTGAGAGCGGCTGTCTCCCTGTGGCCTTACCCCCCAGGTCCCCAGGAGCCCTGTGCCCTATGAGAACCCTACTCTATCAGTGCTGGAAGGGAACTGAGAGACCGTCGAGTGAAGGCAGAGTCCCACAGAAGTGTAGGACCCCAGGCCACTCCATTACGCAGTGACAAGGCTGAGTAAGATGCCACGTGTCCTGATGCCCAGGGCAGTGCTTGAGTTTCTAAAGCACAAAGATGCTGAAGCACCTGTCAGACACAGCAGGTGAATGAGGGGTGGTGGATCCCTGCTCCCAGCGCATGGCCAGGGGGCCTGAGACGGGCACAGAACACAGATTAGCAGTGACGGGGAGGCCAGTCCCTGAGTGAACCCAGGCTTCAGAGAATCTAATATGTGGGGCACCTTGTACTATAAGTCAAAGAATCTAGGGTTCAGGGATTAAAGGGGTGGAGAAAGAGCAGGTGACGGGCAAGTGACTTCATAAAACACCTGTTCCCAGTAGCAACTGCCCTGGGCTTCCGCCAGACCCTGGAACAACAGACAGCAACTGGGTGGGAGAAAGGCACCACGGGACACAGGTGAGTATGGATGGGAGACAAGAAGCGCAGCTGAGACACGCCCCCCCCCCGCCACGCCCACAGCTCCTGGGCAGCCCTGGATCTAGCACTCCTGTTCGGAGACTGGTTGACTCAACTCCCACCCCTGCCTCCTCAGCACTTTGTAATTCTAGCGGTTTGTGAATGTGCCTGTCTATGCCCACAGCACACTAGCATCTACGTCCCTAAGAGAAGGACCACATGTAATTTGTGGCTCATGTTTCAGAGCTCTGGGGCCAGGAGATCCTTTGGATTCAAGTCTGAGCTTTGCCAGCCACTTTCCAGTGTTATGCCCCTGGAGAGGCAAGTTTAACCTCTCTGATCCTTAGTTTTCTCAGCTGCAGAATGGGGGTAATACCTCAAGGTTGTTGTGAGGCATAAATTAAATACACTGTTGTCAAGCACCTAATACAATGGCTGGAATCTGCTAGTGCTCAGCCAACACCAGGATTATCTTCATTTACTCCTCTGTCCATTTTCAACGCACTTTAGAAAACAGCATAGTGCTTTGCTATAAATATACATTTTTAAAGATATATATTTACATAGATAGGCATAGAAATACACAATAAATATATTCATATATATACTTATGCACAGACATAAGCCTAGGCTGCAGGATCTCAGAAACAGACCCTGATGGCCAAGAGGAATCCTTCACCCAGTAGGTTCTGGAGCAGGACTGGGCTGTCCGGAAAGAGAGGCGGGACTCTTTCACTTTGGCACCAGCCTGTGACATACACTTGGCCTGGCTCACCATCTCTGAGCGCCCGGGGACCGGCAGACCGGGGGGAACACAAGGAAAGTGCCAGATCCCGTGCCTGGCTGTTTTCTGTGGTCTTCCTTGGTGCCTATATTAGCCCGGGTAAGAGGGCAGAGAAGGCTGAGCAGGTGGCTGGTGGGAGGGGGAGGGTCACACAGCATGAATGTCGTAGGAGAGGGAAGAGGTTCCAAATGTCGCAGCTTACACAAAGTCGAGCACCCTGGGCGTGGCACCTGTTCGGGGCCTCCCGGGCCAGCCACGGTTCAGGTGTCTGAAGGCCACTAGTTTCCGAGGCTCAGAGTGACACTGCAGAGCAAAGTGTCCTGCAGAGAAGCCATCGACTTCTGATCTGTCTTTTAACTTGCTCATTAAGCAGCAGGGTCATTTGCATCTACTGCCACAGTGGAGAAGAATTTGAACAATGATAATGAACTTAGCGCCCAACCCTTCACCTGGCATCACTGACATCCCTGAAGAATGCCAGGCTGGCTAGATACTCCCCACACAGACTAGCTGGGGAGGGGGTGCGAGGCCTGAGTCAGGGGGCATCCCACCTTTACTCACAGTCCCCCAGACCTACCGACTGCTCCTCCCACAGCCCCTCCCGGCCAGTTCACATTAGGCTCATTTGCATAAGCGTCCCTGGGTCTGTCCTTCTGTCTCCTCCTGTTCATGCCTGTGTTCCTGGAATTTCAGGAACCTCAGTCTCTCCTGAGCTGACCTCTCTGCAATGCCCGGGGCTGAGGGAGCTCAGTCTAGGCCCCTGGTGGGGTCTAGGGCTGGGCAGCAGAAGCAAAGCGAAGGACATGCAATTACCTGGTGAATTCAAGCACATAAACAATTTGTCAGCCCTCCAGCTCCCTTGGTGTGCTCCATCTCTTTCAGGGTTCTTTGGAGGGCTTTGCAGGAGGGAGGCTGGAGGTGCAGAGCAAATCCCCAGGCCATCAGGCCATTAACCTGGATTCCCAGTGACCCAAGTCCCTCCTGTGCCCCCTTCCAAAGGTGGAGCCCCTCAGAAGGGTCATTGATCTAGGGCCCTGGGGCAAATACGCAATTGCCTCTGGGCTCTGCTTCTGCTCTGGACCATGTCTCAGGGACCAAACTGACTGCTCAACAATCCAGAGAAGCCTGTTTTTGGATGCTCCTGTCGCGTTTTCCAACACCTGCCCGGGGAAGCCCCCCTCCACTCTCCAGGAGGTGCAGGGATGGGGTAGGGGTGGGTCGGTGGGTGGAGGAGCTGGGTAGGGCCAGTTTCCCCTGATTGCTACAGAGCAGCCTGGCTTCGTTGTTCTCTTCTCTCTTACTTTCCTTTTTACCTATTTTTTAAACCTTCTCAATGGGCGAAACACAGCCCATGGAGAGTGTGCCTAATTGAGGAATGTTAAACCTTCCTGTGCTGGGCTTGGAAGTCAGCCTCTTTCGAAGCTGTCCACCGGGATGTACCAGTGCAGGAGCTAAATATAGAAAGGGCTCCCTCCTCCCCCGCAGCCTCCCTCGTCCTCTGGGCACGGGTACAGGCGAGATCGATGCTATGCTAGGCGGCAGCAGCCTGCGTGACAGCCGCCCCTGCTTAGAGACCCTTATCTGCACCTGCCACCGATCAGCTCTGATAGAGCCCTGACATACTGAGGGACAGGAAGTCACCATGGCGACCTGGCACAATCCAGCGGGGAGAGGACAGGGGCTTGGCTGTGGGGAGACAGACTCGGCCCGCCCTCGTGGGCTTGTCCCTCTGCCCTGGCCACTCCGGGCTGACGGCTCTGTGTCCAGGCCACCTGCGGAGAGTGCAGCCCTGTGGGCGAAGAAGGGGGAGGCAGGCGGTGTTATTCATGCCGGAAGTCCACGGCATTCTCAGGGACCTCTTCCATGTGCCTCCCCAGAACACCAAGAATGGATGAATCAGTCCCGGCTCATCAGAGCCTTTCATGCTAAACCAGCCCAAATGACTGATTTAGAAACTGCGTGGTCTTGTTCTTCCAGTGGATTTCTGAGGCACGCTCCAGAGCAGGCCCAGGTCTTCATTATCTCCATCCACACCCTTTGCTTAAGCATCTGTGACCACACAGCCTCAGGTGCTGGGTGCTGAACCCCAAGAGACATGGAGGAGGTACCAGTGTAGAAACGCATAACCAGAACGCTCGGGCAGCAGGAAAATAATAGAAACAGTAATACCATTTGTCCCAGGCTTCCAGTGGATTGTCACAACGCTGGGAGGAATGGCTATCACTCTAATCTGATGTGAGAAGAGAGAGGTTCGGTGCCTTTCACAAGGACCCCTGGTAAGCGACAGAAGGGACACACTCGAGTTTTCTAGCTGTGATGGTGGCAGAGGGTGCCTGGTGCATCCCCAGCTCTGCACTGTGAACTTGTGGCATCACAGACACAGGGGGGAGAGGCTTCAGTGAGGACTCCCGGGTCTCACTCTGATCCTGGGATTCTGCGTCAGGAGCCAGAGGCTGTGTTTTGGGGCCCCGGGTGGCTGTGGTGTGCAGTCCTCTGGGAGCCAAGCATGAAACTGGCCATGCTTCGAGAGCCTCGGCAAGCTCGTGGCTCTCGTGGCTCTCGTGGTTCTCCGCCCAGCAGTACGTCAGAACCGCCCCCCTAGGTCAGTTCAAAGGAATAGCAATGCCCAGGCTGTACCCCATCTCTCATCTCCTCTCTCAAGGGGCATCACCCACTTCAGAAAGCCCCTTGTGCAATTCTAATGAGCAGCCAAGTTGGAGAACCACTTTTCTGGGCCCCTTCATTTTACAGACGAGGACCCCATAGCTCTGAGAAGGGCAGTGAGTTGGCAGCAGGCACAGTAACCAGCTGCCTAGAGAACCAGAGGGAATCCAGGTGTCCTGGCTCTCGTTCAGAGCTCTCTTACCGCCAAGCTCTATGAGCCCAGAAGTAGCCTTGGGAGATCCATACTTGACTGATGGTATGTGGGGAGGAAGCTCATTTTCCTTTCCTAGACTCCTAAATGTGAGGAAAGAGCTATCAAGTTAGGAAAGTGGGTGGAGAGACAGAGGGGGACTCCCTGCTCTGAAGGGCTTGTGGGGGTCCGGAGCACCCACCCTACCCATTCCTCTGGCCCCCAGCCTCTGGGGTGATGATTATGAGCACACCTGCCTGGGACCCAGCACATCCTACCCAGCAAACATCCTGCCTGGCTTGACAGCTCTGTCTAGAGTACCACCTTGACCACACTGCTCTGGAAAGAGAAGCTTCACCCTCTCTGATCTTATGTGACCTTGTGTCGGGATCAGTTATTTGGCAGTTGGTCATTTATTCGTGGCTTGTGACACCCGGCAGATCACTATATTATTTAAAAGCCAAGCAATCACAAATCTTTCCTGTCTCATCAAACCAGACTAGTGACTTGAATTTTGAACGTTGCCCTAGCCTTGACCTGGTTCTCTCTCAGAACACTGCTTCCTGCACCTTGCTTCTCTGCCCTAGCCCAGGCTCAGAAACAGCCCCTCCATCCTTGCTGCTGGAATTGGGGGATGGGGCCGTGACTGTTCACTCCTTCCTTATTCCAGATCAACCAGTGCACAGAGAGCATCCCCTCCTGAGTCCAGTCTGATCAGGTCATCGAGGTGGATCCAAAGAGAACTAGAGAATCTGCTGCTCAATTAACTGAGGTGTGGCTGTGTCCAGAGCTTTCCATGCTCCTGACTCTCCCACACTCGTCTGCAGTCCCCATGCAGGATGCCTTTCTCCCCCTGAACTACCACTGTCCCCGCTGACTGCAACACCCACTCCCCACTGCTGGCGAACATCATGTCCTTGGGCATCGACTCAGAGTACCCTTTACGATATGACATCTCTGCCCTCATTCCCTCTCTGGTCTACACCTGCCCACACTGGCCTCCTGTCCCCACTGTTTGGCCATCCATCATGATCCATGGGGCACAGTACTCCATAAAGATGGATGAACTGAACTGATTGCTACAAGGGAACAGACTCGTCACTGGGGTGTGTTTGGGAAGTCCCAGATGTCATCCTCAGACCCAGAAGACCTAGAAGGCAGAGTTTGCTTTATGCATGTGCAATATAGCTCAAGGGAAAGGACTCTCCATCCAGTGCACTGTGGTTTTCCTTTCTGATTGGTGGACTTGGAAGAAGAAGCATCCTGTGTCTTATGGTAGGCAGCCTTTAAAATGGTTCTGCCTTCTGGTATTCACACTTCTGTGTGGCCTTCACTTAATGACTTGCTTCTAACAAGGCAGAAGTGATGGGAATCTCACTTCCAAGACTATCAAAAGATTGTGGTGTCCACCTTGGGCTCTCTCTCTCTTAGATCAATTGCCTGGGGGAAATCAGCTGCCAGGTCAGGAGGCAGGCCACATGGTGAGGGACTGAGATGGGCCAACAAGCTCGCAAGTCAAGTCTTCAGATGACTGAGCTCTGAGTGACATCTTTTTTTTTAAGATTTTATTTATTTATTTTGACAGAAAGAGAGAGCGAGAGCATACAAGCAGGGGGAGTGGCAGAGGTAGAGGGAGAAGCAGGCTCCCCACCGAGCAGGAAGCCAGATGCAGGGCTTGATTCCCAAGACCCTCAGATCATGACCTGAGCCAAAGGCAGATGCTTAATCAACTGAGCCACCCAGGCGCCCCTCTGGGTGACATCTTGACTGCCACCACATGACAGTCCTTGAACCAGAGGCGTCCAACTGGAGAAGCCACACCTGGCTTCTTGACCTACAGAATCTGTGAGATAGTAAATGTTTCTGGTTTTAAGTAACTAAGTGTTGGCGTACTTTGTTACAGAGTAATAGAGAACTAATACATGTCCTTTGAATTTCTCCTATGTGCATATACATTGTGGATATGGCGAGGGAAAGTGGCACCTGACAGGGCTGAGGGCAGGCCAGTGGACTGCGAGGGAGAGTTTTGGGTCTCTGCCCCCCGAGGACTGCTCAGAAGCAGAGCCCCGATGAAGACAAGCAGGGGCAGGTGTTCTATCTACACTTCAAAGGCCTGCTCTCATGTCAGCCCCTCTACCCACCTTCATAACCATCCTAGCACTCAATGGATTCAGGCCCTTTATAATGTCCCCAGCCTGTCTCAGCGTCTCCTTGTCTTTCTACCTGACATTCAAATACTCGTAGAATGCCTATCACAGGCCTGGCTTAGTTAGAGGGCAGGAGATTCTGCAGTTCACTGTGCAGACATCACTGTTTTACCTGCATGACTTTCCCCTTGGCCCCCCAGAAAGCACCTTGAAGCAGAACATCCTGCACTTTTGGCTCTCCACAGCACCCAGCTAAGCTCAGCACTCTGCAAATATTTGATAGTCAAGAAGGAGAAAATGAAGAGTTGCCCGCCAGAGGCATTTTCAAGCTATGTTTTGTGTGGGGTGGCTGAGAATCTTAAGATCCTCTCTACTCCCTTCTCCCTTTAGAAGAATAGATTGAGATTTGAATGAGATTTATTTAGCACCTAGTGTATGTCTGGAAAGTAGCAGCTAGGCATGCTCCTACACGGTAGCTTCTTCAACCCTCATATATATTTGCTTGGGAGGCCCACATAATTTCCATTTGACTAGTGGGTAAATCGAGGCTCACAGAGGTAAAAGAGCTTGTTCAAGTGGCCCAGTAAAATTAAGAGCCAGCCCGGACTGAGGAAAATAAATATTAGGTGGCTTGCCCACGTTTATACTGGTTAGCTAGTAAGTGCCAGGGCCAGGAACGGACCCTGGGAGTCTGACTAGAACGCTTCCTCTTACCCATGCTGACGGTCACAGCGGAACTGAAACGCAGGTCTTCTGGCTCTGAGGCAGGCGCTCCCTCTCTACCCAGAGGGGCTCCTGCCCGTCTCCCAAGCAGCCTTCCTAACATCCAGCCAGTGTCACCCTGCTCCCATGGTCCAGGGACTTTCCAATCTGACAGTCGATTTGCTTGAGTCTTTCTTTGACCTAATTCAACACTTTTTTTTTTTTGCCTCAAAAATAAATCTGAGCTCTTCTCCTAGGTTATCCTGGAAATGCCACCCATTGTCTTCCCCAGCTTTTTAGAGGTTGTGCAGGAAGAAAAGGAGAGGAAGGAAGGAAGACGGGAAAGAAAAAAACTAGATTAACAAGGGCTTTCTCATCTCAGAGGCGAAGTTTTGGTTCAGAATGAGTCAAAAGCCCTTGGTCCTGTGCCTATTTATTTATTTATTTATTTATCTAAGTAAGACTGTGTCAGGAGGAGAATAATGTGACCTGGTGAGTATAAATAAAGTTTCCATAGGCATCGGGTGGGGACTTAAAATTCAGAAGGCAGGCTCCTCAATTCTGAATTAATTTTGTTTCCTCTTGGGCACAAGAAGGTCTATGTTTCTCTCATCATCTCCCCAGCCCCACACACACTCTTTCCTGCAAGTCAATATCCCTGCCCCACAATAGGTGTGATTGCTTCCCATTATGTTGTCATGGCAACATCCACTGCCATCTGGGCGGGGGGAGGTGGCAGCAGAAACAAAGGAGTGGCCAATCAGGCTTTCCAGGAAAGTCTCATAATGACACGCTGCTCGTTGCAAAGTGCTAGAGCCCAGTGAAATGAAGGTGAGTGTGCAAGGACTTGATGAATGGGGCCCAGTGGTGGGTCTCCTCCCCCGCATCGGACTGAGGCACACTGAGTCCACATGAACGTGTCTGTGATAATTGATGGACTATCGTTCAGCAGGAGAAGGGAGATGCAACTAGGGAATAGCAACGGCAAAAGCAAAAGGCCTTCCAATGTTGCCACCACCACATGGTTCATATGAAAGATCCATGGGGGCTAATGCTTTCCTCTGCCGAGCAATGTGGAAAACCCCAGTGTCACCATGGTCACGGCCAACCCCCTGCCCCAACCCAGAAAGAAATGGAAGAGTCCTACTGTCAAGACCTCCGAGGACAAGAAGGAGTGAAACCCTGGCTCTGGTCATAGACATGCCATGCTCTGAAGGATCTGCCAGGGAGCAGCTGTCTGCCCTTCCCTGTTACCATCCCTCGGCCCCAGTTTTCTCCTTCATGAGATGGGGTCATCATGCCGTATCCTTCTTAGGGCTGTCATGTGGATTAAATGAGGTCATGCGTAGGCGAGGCGCCTGCGTCACGCCAAGTACTCAATAGATATCAGCCATCTTGGTTACAAGTAATCACGCATGCCCTGTGCTGTGGGACATGGTGCCACCGCAGCGTCCCCCTGCTTTTCCACCTGAGTGCTATGTTCTGGTGAACAACACAGCAGGGGTGAGTTTTTAGTGGCCCACGAGGCATGGCCAGTCTTTCACTATAAGAGACTCCCAAACCCGCTCCATCCCTGGACACTGGAGAGAGCCACTGCTGTTCTTTCCTGGGAAGACGGGGTTGACAGCTTGGCCTTCCTCTTTCGAATGGTTGTTCGCTTCAGATCACCATCAACTAGAGCTCCTTTAACCACCTAAGGAAGGTCTACAGCATAAAATGGGCCTTGTCTTAAAAGGGAAGCACAGCATCATCCACAGGTGCGTCTGCAAAGTGTGTGTGGGAAATTTCTCAAGGCTCAGATCGAGAAGTCCCCAGTTCACACTCTTGTCCCAATGCCCAGTGTCCGACACTGAGCCCCTGGGGCTTTCTGATCAAGACTGGGGAAGACAGCCAGCCAGAGGCAGCAGCTGAGGTCGGCTAGAGCAATTAATCCTAAAGGTTACCAGAACATGTCCTGTTGGGGAGCAGGAATTCAATTATCCACGGTGACAGCAGCTTAGTCCCCAGGGAGATACTTGTCTGCAGGGTGGCCCAACAATCTGTCTGCTTGAAACCTTCCTGACAAGCAGTCTCCTACCCCTCCACTTCCTCCACATACCTCGGCTGAGCACAGACCTCAGCTGACAAGGACATCATCCAGGCCACAGTGCGGGGGTTGGGGGAGGGGGAATGTGGACCAAGGACTGAATTCTGGAAGGTTGGACCAGGATAAGCCCAGAATTCTCCTGAAAAGAGCTCAATTTGCCCCGTGGAAACAAGACCAGAAGAAATGGTCATTTTTCCAGGCTGAGCCAGACTTTATGATCCATCAGAAGCAGGAGGGAAGACGGAGCGAGAGAATCCAAATGAGTTGATTTGGCCATTAAGTAAATATGCAAAATTATGCAGATGTGGAAATGGGCATATAATTTTCAATCAATTGCTCTGCCGTCATCTGAAACAGACCTATGGTTCTGGATAAGGGGAACACCGAGGGAATTCTGGCTTCCTTTCCTCCACCATCCTGGAAAAAAATGCAGGGTAGGAAACAGGGAGGTTTGGAGGGAGGTGTGCTATGCCAGATGACTTCGTCCCCTCCTCTTTCTGTGTGGCCCTGACTCAGATCAAGCTCCTACTGGTCCAGGACTTCCACGCTAGAAAAAGGTAAAAAAGAAGCCAAGTCTTTTGCATGGCCGCCACTGGGGGAAAAAATTTGACTTTTGTAATGCAAATTGGCTTCCTGGCTTGAAAGTGTATGATTAAAATGATACGCTTCAATGTGGGAACCAGACAGCAGATTTGGTACTTGAAAGTGGCAACTGCTGCTTGCACACAGGAATATCTTCGAGGTGCATGCAGGGGTAGGTGAACAAGGATGCTGGGGCCTCGAGATCCCAGCACTTGCTAATCAGCATGGACCATTAAGGTAGGTTGTATAAAACAACCGGGGTGCATTCTAAGAAAGGCTGAATACCCTCTCTCTCCTTCCTGAAAAGAGCTCTGTTTTGTCCCAGATTGGTTAGTCAATTATTTGTTCAACAGCATTTACTGAGGACCAGCTCCTTGTACCAGGTGCTGCCCTAGGTGCAGAGGATATAGCAGGGAACACGATAGGCAAAACCTGAGGAGCTGATGGTTTAGTGGAGACTGCTGATCAGGACTCAAACCTGGACTCTGCCACCTAAGAATAATGTTATCTTGGGCAAGCTGCCTAATCTCTGTGCCTCAGTTTCCTTATCCTTATAATAAGCATGATGAAAGTATATACTGCCACTTTGGCTTCCAGTCATGACAGAGTGACAGGGACTAAATTTACCCTCTTGTCTTAAACAACTGCAAAATCAGGCAAAATGTATGAAACAAATAACTCCAGGCATCAGATGACAAGAGTACAGGATTGTGTTCCTGAGGGAAAGGAATCAAACAAGGTGTAGGGGGGCCCACAATTTCTCCACCTTACTGCCTGGACCCAGTTTCCAGGCAGCAGCACAGGGATGGGGAAACCAAAGAGAGGCCAGCCTCTTGGAGTTCAGGAAGACAGAGGTGGAATGTTCTGGACAGAATATGAGAAAGAGCTCTGGATATGTGAAAAGGATATCCTGAAATTTTTGGCTGAATACCGAAATGCATATCCAAGCAATGAAACTCCATGAGGCTGGGGAAACTTCCACAAAGCAGCAGGCCAAACAATTTCCAGAGTTTTAATGGGACTGGGAAGAGTTCATGTTCCCATGAGCCAAGGTGAACATATAATAAATGCATCAGGAAGTGTCCTCAGAAAGGAAGTATCTTAATAGTGGTGCTGAAAGGCAGCTGCAGACTCACCTATGAAAGCGTAAAAGCAAGCATTGAAAGGATTAAACTGATCCCAAGTAACTGTCCTTTGCCAGGACAAAGTCTAACACTTTTTAAGAAAAAAAATCACCCAGTAAAGTAAAATTCATGTCTGGCATCTAATAGAAAAATTAAGGCAAGCAAAAAAAAAAAAAAAAAAAAAAAAGAAGAGAAAAAGAAAAAGTGACCAATGACAGAGAGAAAATTAATCCATAGAAAATGACTCAGATTGACAGAGATGACACGGTTAGCATTCAAGAATATTGAAACTACTATAACGAATATATTGCATATGCTCAGGAATGTGGAAGAAAATATGATCATGATGAGACTAGAAATAGAAGATATAAACATGACCCAAATGAAACTTCTAAAAATGAAAAAAAAATATAATAACTAAAATGAAAAATATAATGAATGAGATTAGCAGGGGACCAGACACAACAACAGAAGAAAGGTCAGTGAATTTGGAGATATAGGAATAGGAAATATTCAAAATAGAGAGAGAAAAAGGACTGAAAAATGAACATCTCCGTGACCATAGGGTGACATCAAGTGATCTAAGTATAATTGGAGACCCCACTTGCCCCCCAAAAGGGGGTACAGGAAAAATATCTGAAAAAATGATAAAATTTTTTTCAAAAACTGGCAAAACCTATAAACCCACTGATGCAAGAGGCTCACTGAATTCCCAACAAAGTAAACATTTTTTAAAAAATCACACAATGGCACATCATACCCAAGTTGCTGAAAACCAGTGATAAAGAGAAAAACCTTATAGGGGCTCCTGGGTGACTCAGTCAGTTAAGTGTCTGATTCTTGATTTTAGCTCAGGTCATGATCTCAGGGTTGTGAGATCAAGCCCTGAATCAGGTTCCATGTTGGGTGTGGAGCCTGTTTAAGATTCTCTCTCTCCCTCTTCCCCTGTCCCCCTTCAAAAGAAAGAAAAAGAGAGAGAGAGAGAAAACCTTAAAAATAGCCGGTGGATAAAAGATATTCTATACAGAGGAACAAAGGCCAGGGGGCAGTCGTCTTATCATAAAGTGTGCACAGTGACAGAACACAGTGACACAGTGACAGCCCGAACCACTGAAAGGAAAAATGATCAACCTAGAATTCTATATCCAGCAAAAATATCTTTCAAATATGAAAGCGGGTTAAATCCTTTTTTAAATTAAAGCTGAGATAATTCATCATGGTCAGTCTTGCCTAAGAAATGTTATAGGAAGTTTTCCAGGATAAAAGAAAATGATGAAAATCTGGATTTGCATAAAGGAATGAAAAGCACTGGGAATAATAGATATGTGGGTAAATCGAAATACGTTTTTACTCATTTTTGAAATCTCTTTAAAAATGTTGACTGTTCAGGGCGCCTGGGTGGCTCAGTTGGTTAAGCGACTGTCTTCAGTTCAAGTCATGATCCTGGAGTCCCGCATCAGGCTCTCTGCTCAGCGGGGAGTCTGCTTCTTCCTCTGACCCTCCCCCTCTCATGCTCTCTCTATCTCATTCTCTCTCTCTCAAATAAATAAAATCTTTAAAAAAATTTTTTTAAATGTTGACTGTTCAGAGCAAAAAATTTTCACTATTATGGAGTTTATAAAATGTGGAAATAAAATGTATGACAACTATATCGCAAAGGACAGGAGTTAGAAGATAGAATACATTGCTATAAGATTCTTTACACTACATATGAAGTGGTATATTATTTTAAGATAAACTATGACATATTTAAATCAATAAAATATGTTTATATTTACAATAAAATGTCCTGTAAACCATAGATTAATCACTAAAAATAAGAGAAGTATGGCTAATAAGCCAGTAAAAGCACTGAAATGGAATAAAAAAATACTCAATTAATACATGATAAGGCAGAGGAAGAAAAAACAGGAATATAGGACAAATGGGACAATTAGAAAATCAACAGCAAAATAATAGACTTAAACTCAACCATATCAATGATTACATTAAATATTAATGGTTTAAAAACTTCAACTAGAAAACACTGTCATATTAGATTTTAAAAAATCAATATCTAACTATATGCTGCCTCTAAGAAACATACTTTATTTTGTTTTTTAAAGATTTATCCACTTATTTGAGAGAGAGAGAGATTGCAAGCAGGGGGAGGGACAGAGGGAGAGCAAGAGAAGCAGACTCCCCACTGAGTGTGGAGCCAACATGGGGCTCAATCCCATGACCCTGAGACCGTGACCTGAGCCGAAACCAAGAGTCAGATGTTCAACTGACTGAGCCATCAGGCGCCCCAAAACACACTTTAAATATGAAGATGCAGATAGGTTAAAAGTAAAGGATTGGAAAAAAGACCAAGCAAACCCTGATCAAAACAAAACTGGGTGACTACTTCAAAGTAGACTCTAGAACAAGGACTATTACCAGGGATAAAGAGAGACATTTTATAATGCTAAAGGAATAAATTCATCAAAAGGATATTCCAACCCTAAATGTACATGAACCTATTAATAGAGCTTCAAAATATATGATATGATATAAGCAAAAACTAAAATAGGTGAAAGGAGAAATGGAAAATCCACAACTATAGTCGGAAATTTGAACATTCTTTTCTCGGTAATTGATAGAAAAGGTAGACTGATAATCAGCAGGAATGTAAAAGACTCAAGCCATCCAAACCATCCCATCAACTTTTTTTGGACACAATTGACATAATTACAAAACTCCACCCAACACACTGTCTTCAGGGACATATAAACCACTTGCCAAGATGGACCACAAAACAAGTATCAATACATTGTAGTGGACTGAAATAATACAGTCTTCTCTTTGACCACAATAAAATTAAATTAGAAAAATTTTTAAAAAGATATCTGAAATATCCTCAAATATTAGGAGATTAAACAGTGCAATTCTAAATAACCCGTGGGTCAAAGAAAAAGTCACAAAGAAAATAAGATACTTTGAACTGAATACAAATGAACACAACATATCAAACTTTGCAGTATGTAGTAGCTAAAGCAGTGCTTAGAGAGAAACTTATAGCATTAAATGTTTATACTAAAAAATAGTATCAAATCAATGATATAAAAACTCGAACTGTAAGAGACTAGGAAAAAAAGACAATTAAAAGCAAAGTAAGCAGAAGGAAAGAAACAATAAAGAAAAGAGCATAATCAATGAAATGGAAAACAGAAAAACAAAGACCAATTCAATGAAACCAAAAGCTCTTTCTTAAAAAAAATGAGTATAATTGGAAAACTCCCAATCAGAAAAAAAAAAAAAAAGACAAAATCACGAATAGGAGGCATGAAAGACTAAATTTCACCACTACAGCTTCTACACAATTCAAAAAGATAAGAGGATGTTATAAACAAGGTACAGAGGACTTCACTGATAAATTCTACCAAACATTTAGGGAAGAAATAATATCAATTCTATACAAAATCTTCAGTGTAATTCATCACATTAATAGACTAAAAAAAGGAAGTCCATATAATCATCTCAATAGATGTATAAAGAAATTTTAACAAGTATAATACCCATTTATGATTTAAAAAAAAAACTCTCAGCAAACCTCCTCAACTGGAAAAAGGCATCTATAAAAAACTTACAGCTAGCATCGTGCTTCATGGTGAAAGACAGGATGCTCTTAGACTGGTAACAAGGCAAGGATGTCTGCCTTCACCATTTCCATTCACCATTGCACTGAAGGCCCTAGCTCGCATAGTAAGGCAAGAAAAGGAAGACCATGAGCACTGAGACTGGGGATGAGAGGTAAAACTGTGTTTATTCTCAGACTCCACGCTCATCTATGTAAAAGTTGTAATGATCGAGTTAATCCTTGCAGAGTGCTTAGAATAGTTCTTGGCACATAATACATGCTCAGTAAATGTTCACCAGCGTCATTAGCTCACATGATTACAGATCAGAACTGAGCCCATGTAATGGGGGCCTGGCCTGGCTGGAGGAGGGGTTATGGGAAAACGCCTGGTGGCCTTGGAGGCAGCAGATCTCACACGTGCAGGGGGTGGGGAGGGTCACTGTTAGGGAGAAAACGAGCCCTCACATTTCTATTTCTCCTCATAGAGGTCTTTGGAACACAAGGTCGTATATAATCCTTTAATGACCTTGGGAAGAGCCAGGGCTTCTTGAATTAATGAATTCTCCACAGAACGGGTCCCGAGGTCTCCATCCAGGACCACTGTACTTACCACGACCCCATCCTTCCTTTCCACCTTAATATGGGGTGCCCCACCCCCCGCCACCCCCCTGCCGCTGTAGAGGGTGTTTGGACTTTGACCAATCTGGATGGGCACATTCTGGAGAAGGCCAGTCTGGAACGCAAGTGGCCCTTACTATGGAATGGTGGGCTGAGGGCCCTGGGGATTTGCCCTCTTGCTTTTATGAGGTCATTCCTCCCCACATATCCGGTAGGTTCCCCGAAGACTAAAACAGAAAATGCCCAAATCCGATCATGGCACATAATAAGTGCTCAGTAAATGTTTACCTAAGAGATGTCAGCCAGTCCGAAGCCCAGAGGAGATACGAGTGACTTAGATGTGAAGAAATGATCACACACAAGAAAACCTCTTTGTAAACTGTAAAGTGCTGTGCAAATGTGATGTCCCAGACAACAAGGAGACCAAAAAAGAAGTCTGGAGCAAAGTGTCACTTGCGCTTGGGAAGAGACTTGGAAACAGCAAAAGAGGGTTGAAAAAGCATGTCGCATATGGAATGATGGGAGTGGGGCTTGGGAAAAAAGTTTCTCTAGCGTCTCCTGGGATTTACAGGCCCTGTGCTAAGTGCTGGGCAGGTGGAGGTAAAGACACAGCTCCACCCCTAATGAGCTTGTGGCCTTGTGGGAACAACGGGCACATGGACACTTTCCATACATTCCAGCGAGTGCTGGGATGGCAGTGAGTCCACAGTGCTGGGGAGGGGCCACAGAGGAATTCTGCAAAAGGCCGAGGGAAGCTGCTACTGAGCTCAGGAAAGAGTGGTGGTAGAGAAATCTAGGTAATGATAGGGGCTGAGAATGAAGTAAAAGAGGGTAACGAGGCCAAACAGACTGATGGTGGGTGTGTGGCAGGGGGTGGCAACTGTAGATACGGTGTTCAGGGAAAGCATCTCTGAGAATGTGACATTTACGAGAGACCCAAATGATGAGAAGAGGTTGCCCTGTGATAATCTGGAGGAAGTGAAAGCAACAGCCAGTGCAAAGGTCCTGAGGCAGGCATGAGATTGGCAGGTACAAGGACTGGAAAGAAGGCCTGATGGGCTAATGCTCTGAGGCCAAGGCGGAATGGTATGAGATGGGTTTGCAGAGCAGGTGGGGTCTCATCAGATAAGGTCTGGAAGGTCAGGCTAAAGGGTTTGGATTTTATTCTAAGTGCCCCATTTTCCTCTTACCGAAGTGCTTATTAATCCTGATTTGACGCTGTCCCTGAAGCAGGCTGGGCAAACTTACATGTTAACAAGTACAAAATCTCACAGTTTAAATTCGTTCTGGCAAATCTGTGGTGGAGTCCCCTCAACCACAGTCTTACCAAAGGATGAACCCAGCTAAAGCTGGCACTCCCTCCCTCCTGAGATGGCGTCTCTGGACCATTAGGACTTGACCGGATTTGAAACAAGTGCCACTCTTTTCTGGATTCTAGGCAGTGTCTGGAGGACTCACATTGCCCTTGAAGGAGCCAGACTGGGTGGAGAGAGGTGGGAGAATCTTCCCAGGTTCCTATTCTGAGCTCAAATTGTTGCCGTACCATCCCCTCTCCTCTCTACTTCCTACTCCTCCTTGGGACCAGGGAGCAAGGGACAGCTCTGTCCCCAGGCCACTGGACAAATGCCTACCTGATACCTTTGGGAGCGTGAGGTGGGGGAGTGGGAAGGGGGAAAAGGACCCCACTGGCCCCTCTGGCTGGGAGCTAAAAAGGAGGCCCCTTCTCCCTGTCAATGCTCCATCTGGGAAAGGTCACCTGGACGCTGGCCTCACCCCCAGCCAGGCAGAGACAAACCCCATTGGAGGGTCAGGGTGCCCTGTGGGCACCGTCTGCATGTGAGCCCTGACCCAGGGAGGAGAGGTCGCCTTCCCACAGCCCGACCTCACACATTCCTTCAGCATCTCTGGGAAATAATCACACTCCCCACACTGAAGAAACACAGTCAACAGATTCTGGTTTCCTAGATACGCCAGTGGCTTCTAAAAATAGCCAGGCAATGACAAAGCAAATTGGCATATGGACTGCACATAATTCCAGGACCAGCTTGCTTGGCAGCGCGCGAGCCTCCCCGTGCTGGGCGCCTCCTCCTCTTCCCTCTCCTGTTTCTGAAACAGTCTCTTGTTGCTGAACACCGCAGGCCAAGTGTGAGCTGGAGGGGCGGCTGGAGCCCCCACCGTGGGTCCCACCCAGGGCTGGTGCATCCTGCGGGTGCAACCCGCCCCACTTGGTCGGCCCCACACTCACACTGAAGGCCTACCCCGTCACGCCACCAGCAGCTCTGTGTTTGTGTACGTGTGTGTGTGTGTGTGTGCCCTAACACCCTCCCAAGCAACCAACCCCTCCCCTTTTCGTGACCAGGCGGGGCTGCCCGGGCATTCCCACCCAGGGACCCCTCTCTGTTGGGGATGGGTCACTACCCACAAGACCTCTGACTGTGACCTAGGCTGTCTCCTGGCCCCAGGAGGGAGACTTGGCAAAGTATCCCCCGTCTCAGCTCCTTCATTCCCAAACCCTGTATATCGGGGTGCTGACTCCACAGCAGGCCTCTTGTTGGCATACCCAACAGAGGGAAATCTAGGGGGCAAGACAGGCTCCATGCCCCGAAAGAGCAAGGGAAACTACCACAATCGAGCTCTACTGCTGAGCGCTCTCCGCAAGCTGTCTCATTTATTTCTGCTTCAGCCTCTATAAGGACCCCGCAGTGTGGGGGTCTTGTCTCTTACCATCTTCTTCTCTCTGTTCTTATTCTGAACTCTGTAAACCAATGGAGGATAGGAACTCAGATGGGTTGAATAACTTGCCCAAGGCTACGTCTGAGAAAGTTCCACTGGGATTTGCTTGGACAGCCCTTTGCATAAAGGCCCTGCTACCCACCGCTAGGACCACAGCACCTCCTCAAGCAGCTTATTCTTCAAAGGAGTTTGGGTCAGGGGCAGGCAGATAACAGACTCCATCTCAGAAGGTCCTCCGATGGAAGGATCATTGGCAGAGGTGGGGCAGGACCCAGTGGGCCAATCAGGGATGCCCAGGCACCCAGGGACTAGCAATGGCCAGAGGCCAGCCCTAGTCCCTCGCTGATGGAGTGGGGGAGTGAGCCCCGAGAGCCTGAGAGAAGGAGCCGGGGCTGCCGGGCAGGAGGGCTCATCATGGAGCAGTGCCCAGGGCAGTGAGGAAGAGGGGAGGAAGTACCCCAGTCTCTCTTCTTCTCACCCTCAGGTCCCCTGCTAGGGCCTCAACTGGATGCCTGGGCATAGAACAGGCCCAGAAGGGTGAGGGTGGACAATGGATCTCCAGGGACAAACAGAATGACCTGTACGTGAAAGAAGTAAGATACTCCAACAGCTCAGGCCCAAATCACCCTTGATACTCGGAGCTCACTAAGCCAGAGTCAAGATAAGGCAAAGAAGTTAAGGACTGTGTGGCCTTTAGGAGGGGAATGAAGAGAAGGATAAGCAGGAGAGGTGGGAAATGTGAGCTCTGGTCTCTTTAGACAAAATCCTTAATCATGCAACTAATTTTAAAAATTACTTTCAAAATTATTTGACTCAAAAACTATGATTTAATCGGCAATCTATGCCTGGATCACATAGTCTGCATCTCTGCACCCTGCAGAACTAGCACCATATCTGTTATTTAGTAGTATCCATGGTTTGTTGAATGAATGACAGATCCCTTCTCACTTGGTCCCGAGAACACACTCTACCCGTGGGAAGCGCAGCACTCAACCTGTTCAGACACACCTAGCCAATTACAAAGGAAAGGATCGGAGAATATTAATAATTAAGAGTTATCAGTCGGTACTGCTCACACACATCCGGCCGGGACTTTGCACGCCTTATCTCATATAACCCAATGACATAATGGGACAGGCAAGGTTCTCATCCCATTTTACAGATGAAGAAACTCAAGGCAGAGAGTGCTGGTCCCGCACCTCTTGGCCCTCGGACCCATGCCTTCCACATGCTGCATTTCCTGGGTTCCCGGATCCACTGGCTTCCAGCTGGATTCAGCCAATGGGAAGGGCTGGCAGAAGCCTGGAGGGTGGGAGGAAGCGAGAAGCCACTCTGCTGTGTGGTGTTTCCCTCCAGACAAGCCATCATTATTCCACCTTCTGCTAAGTGATGCCAGTGGGAGGGCTCCTATAATATAGCGGGGGCTTCCTGCTAATCCCCGATTACCTCCCCACCCCCAATCTGGCTTCTCACTCTTCGTCACCCTGAATAGAGTGCTCCCGAGTTCTCTCAGCTGTCACGTCTTAATTCGGAAATCGTCTGAGTCCCAACATCTCACTTCACTGAGGCCCAGAGAGGCTGAGTGGCTTGGCCGAGGTAACATAGCTAGTTAACAAAGGCAGAGTGAAGGTTTAGAGTACAACTCTCCCAACCGTTGCCAGTGACGTTTTCCCTCTATGGCACCATCAACCCCCTGATCTGTCCCAGGCCTTGGATAGGAGCAGTCACCGCTTATGCTCAGAATTGACATTTCCTTCCTACATTTGAGCTGAAAAGGCATCCTGGCCTCGCCTCTCCCAGGGCTGTTAGATCAACAGGAGAAACCAGGGCCCTGAGCTCCTGGGGGGATAACGTGGGTGCCACTACGGTGGAGGCGACAGCCGGAAAGCACGTGTGGGTAAGCAATCACTTCTTAAACAATTTGAAGTAACTGCCACAGCCAGCAGTGTTCTTTTCTCGAGGCAGCTGAAAAACTCACTCTGTAGACATCCCTGTCTCCAACTATTTGTTGCCTTGAAGCCCAAGAGCGCTTCCAGGAAGCCCTGATTTGTCCGAGGTGAGCACAAAGGAGGCGGTGCCATGGCATGGCCATGGGCAGCATGTTTAATTCATGAGCAGGCTGGCTGTAGAGGCCAGAAAGGAAGGGCGACCGTCGGAGGGGCTGCCTGGACTCAAGGTCAGACTGAAACTCTAGCCGGTTCCAGCGCAGCTAAGTGGCTCTCGGTGTCTGCTGTGAGGAGAGGTGATGTGCTCAGTGGTCACGGCTAGCAGAGGAGGGACTCAGAGCAGCACCGCCTGCCGAGAGCACAGCTGAAGACCCACCCGTGGTTCTCCCGTTCTATTCATTCATTCAACAGTGTTTACCAAGTGCGCCTAGTACAGTATTAAGAGTGAGTTCTTCTGAGTCAGAAAGCCTAGGTGCAAACCCAGGCTCTGCTCCTTACTGGCTGTGTGACTTTGGGAAAGATACTTATGCTCGCTGTGCCTTTGAAGGGATAATAACAGCATTTACCTCCCAGGTTGTGAGAAGAATTCATTTAGGACACGGAAGGGCTTGGATCAGTGCATATGGGAAGCATGCTGACACCATGCTAGATGCCTTTGGCTGTGAAGTCAGATCTGTGTGTAAGTTCTGTTTCTAGTAGGTGGCAGCGGTGTGACTTGAGGCCAGTTACTCGACCTCTCTGAGTCAGTTTCCTCGTCTACAGAAGAACAGGCCCTGTTTTTCTATGAGAGTTCAATGAGACAGCAATGTAACGTAACCAGTCAATGTTTATTGAGCGTCTCCTCTGTCATGAAACACAGACAAGACCTCACTCTTAAGGCTTATGTCGGGGGATGAAGCAGGTGCACGCATGCCCACATGCATGATCATCCCTGAAGGCTCTGAACAGACACTGGACATGAGTCAACAGGCCTGGTTCTGTGCTGGCTCTGCCCTCATTGCTGGGTAGCCATGCACCCTGACCTCTCAATCTCCATTTCCCCACCCCTAAGATGAAGGGGTTGGAATACACGGGGCCCCTCACAGCCCCACCATTCCAGGGCATGTTCTGCAGGACTCTCTGGACCCCTGGCTCAGGCACAGACTTGAGAACCACCATGGTGGAGTGGAGAGGGCGGGCTCACCAGGATAGCTATGATGCGTGAAGCTAGACAGCATTGAACACCCAGCATCCCCTCTACGGTGGCTTCCCGCCTGCTTCCCTTGTCCAGCCGCTCATTACCATCTGATTCCACAATGCAGGGCTGAGTGGGAAAAGCTGAGAGGTGCCCCCAAACCGTCCCGTATTCTTCCTTTGTCCCCTGGGTCCCACATTCCCCAAAATCACTTCCTCTGGTTCTCCAACAAGCCAGGACCTTGACACGCAGTCGTGTGTGTGTGTGTGTGTGTGACCTTTTCACTTTCGTCTCCAGGATTCTAATCTCCGGCGTTATACCACCTGGGTCAACATCTTGGAAATGTATTTCTGTTCCTCCAGCTAAGGAAGCAGCACACGTTTCTGGGTCAGTGAAAAGCCAGGAGGGGCCTTACTACCTCCTTGGAAGCTCTAAGCTCCTCAGCAGAGGGTCAGGGGCTTGTTGCCCAGGTAGATGAACAGCCCCTCCTCCCCTTCCTCCGCCACCTGCAGGCAGTGGGGTGCCCGGAAGTGCCACTGTGAGCCCCACTGGCCAGGCGGAGGCACACAGGGTTTGAGATTTCAAATCACGAAGGAATTCACGAGCCGTCCCTTGGCCAGGGCCATGCCCTCGGGCCGGGACCACCAGCCAAGCCCTAACCAGGCTCCACCTTGCCGGTGAGCAGTCACAGGAGATGCTCCTGGGGGCACTAGTAAGGAGGGCTCGGCATCGTGCTTCCCGCCCTCCCTTCATTCACGTCCCGTCCACAACCTTTGGCAGGCACTGTGCCAGGCACTGAGCGTGGGACTGCGGACCCGGAGGTGAGTAACGGGAGCACCCTCCCTCTGAGGAGTCCACAGCCCGGAAGAGAAGACTGTGGACGTATAAACACATAATGACAATAGCATGCACGAAGTGCTATAGCAAAGCAATAGGCGCTATGTTGAGGGAGTGGGGAAGATCCCTGGGAACACTAGAGACCCTGCAGAACACTCAATTAAAAGAGGTGGAGACCGGGGTTCAATCAGCCTGCCCTGAGCCTCCAGAGGCATTTCCAGCTCCCACTGCAGGCACGGGAGTTTTTCTCTGCTGGCTAACACGAGTGCAGGGGACCAAGCCCCAAGCTGGAAGCTCAGCTCTGGGGCCGCCCAGAGGCACAGCCATCCCAGCCGAGCAGCCAGGGGCCCCTTGTGCTGAGAAAAGGCCTCCCCGCGAGGACTCTGCCAATGTGGAGGACCAGGACACGGGGGCCCTCAAACCATCTTAGTTTAGGAAGAATAGAGATGTCAGGGCTGCCGCAGCTCTGGGCTATTTCAAGACATGATACGCTTGAGAAATAACAGCCTGACCTGTCTTCCCTCCAGACATGGGCTCCCTTGCACCTGACTCTCTCATTTCCCTGGAGGGGGAAACATATTGCTTCTGGCTATGACCCTGAGCGGGACACGTGCATCCTCCTTCCTGGGAAGGGAGCCAGACCCCACGTGCAGGTGCACTCAGGAAGGGAGCGCCTCTGAGGCAGGATCCGTGGAGCCAAGGCCTTCTTGACACCAAGGCTTTCACTGCCTGTCTCCACATTCAGCCAGCCTGTGTGTCCAGGGGCCAGCATGATGTTGGTCAGCTGTCAGGCGATGCTTCGGACCTTACAGCAAATGTCCCCTTGACCTCTGTGGTCAACTAACTGGTGGGGACGGGGCAGAGCAAGGAAGGGGCCAGCCTGCCTGGCTCCCTACACAGGGCTGCCCATGCCCCCTTGCCTCCGGCAGAGGCTGTGCCTGTCCTCTCCTCCTGCACTGGCATTCAGCAGCCCCAGAATGTGTGCCCACATCATGCCAGACACTGAGACGTGGTGAACTAGACCAACTGCAAACAGGTCTCGGCCATGACCGTATTTATGGGTTTCTTTGGGGGATGAGGTCATGTCTGCCTTCATCGTGCCACACTTCAAGTTAGGGGTCTGAGTCACATTCTTGTGTAGAGAGGGAGAGGCAAGAGGGACCCCCGATCCAGAGTGGGTGCTGCCCATCCCAGTCCAGGGGCTAGAGCCCAGCTCTAGGTCCTGCCTGGGTAGGGAGTCGCCATCAGAGAAAACCCCCGGCAGGCCACACTTCCCTTGCCTGGGCTCACTCTGGCAGTCCCCCAGCAGGTCAGGTGGATATGCTGCTAGAAGGAGAGGCTGGGTACTGGCAAGTCATGGCTGACACGTATCGTGCTTGTCTGTCAGGCAATGTGCTAATGGCTTACAAAGGTCAACTCACTTAACTGTCCCCGCTGCGTCGACAAGGCACTGAGAGGTTTGAGGCTTGCTCAAGGTCACCCAGCTAGCAAGTGGCGAGGCCAGGATTTAAACCCTAGGAATATGAATTTAGAGCCTGCACTCTTACTCACTGCATTACTCAAATTCCTCTTTTAACTTTGGAGACACCACAGTGGCTTCTTCTAACGAGCAATTTCTTTGGTTAACACGGCAGGCTCTGGAGTCAGACACAAAGCAGACCTGGGTTCTAACCGTGTGACCTTGGGAAGGTCTTTTCATCGCTCTGGGCCTCAGTTTCTTCATCTACAAAATGGGATAAGAACACCTGCCTTACAAGAAGTAAAAATATGATCATATACTTTGTACAGTGTCATTCACCAGTAAACAACTCCTGGATGTTAGCAATTAATCATTTACAAATATACTTTCTTGGCTTTGCATAGGTGATCTGCCCAATACTTAACTGATTATTAGCTGTGTGACCTTGGGCAGGTCATTTCATTGTTTTCTTTCTGTAAAACACTGGATGGCACAGTGCATTCCCCAAGCAAACCCAGGCTGGGCGGTAGGGAGAGGGTGCCTTCCAGCTGGCCTGGGATTTAAAACTTCATCCCAGAAAAGCCACAAAGTAAGCATCTACACACACACACTGAGATGCAAAAAGTCTGTGACCTTCCCACTGTCTCTGGGCCAATGTGGTTCCCCCAACCCCACACCTGCCCCAGGTTTCCTTTCCTGCCCCCCCCTCCACTCCACTGTTCTCCACTTAGCACCTACTGAACTACTGTATGTTTTATTTACGTTTATTCACCATCTCCCCCACCCCCACTATATCGTAAGCTCCAAGTGGGCAGGGACCTTGACGGTCCTGTTCCCTGCTGTATCGTGGGCTCCAGGAATAGAGCCTGGCACGCGGGGTACTCAGTAGGCGTAACTGTGTGCTCAGGGAATGGAAGGAAGAATGAGCAGCCCCTGAGCCCCGTCCTGCCTCCCGACCGAGAGCTCCCCCGCAGGTAACACATCCAAGTGCACACAGCTGCCCTCCTCCAGCTCCCGTTCTCTGCCCCTCTCTCCACCGCTGAGCTGCACAGAATCAAGTACGTACGTAGGCTTCATGAGGCACAGATACTTAACAGAAAGTGCCAGAAAAATGGCTAATGAATGACTTTATTTAGCATGACAGTGCACCCTGCGCTGGGCTAAGTGCTCCGCATGTATTCGCTACATTAACTCACTAATCCTTATCACAGTCTGTCTCAAGTTCACAGGGCACAAAACTGAGGCACAAGGCAGCTCATTGCATGGGAAATCACGCTCGGGCAGTCTGCTTTCAAAACAGACCGTCCTGACCACTTTGTGCTAGGACCTCCCAAGGGTTCGCGGTGCTCCCGCCAGCTTCCTCCCCTCTTCCCCCCAGATTCTCCTATCTTCCCACTGCTCCTCAGTTACAAACACCTCCCGCAGAGGGAGGTCTCGGCATGCATGCGTTCATTCAACAGATAGGTGCTGAGGACCTGCAGGCCCCAGTAAGGTTTCAGGCTGGGTAGAGTCCCTTCCCACCCCAGGGCACGCCAAGACCCCCGGGGCCGTTGGTTGTGTTCTTTCTTCTCGAGGACTTAGGACTAGAGAAGTGCCTGTCTAACCTGTGGCCAGGGGCCAATGGGGTCTGGCCCTGACATGACCTGGCAAGGGGCCAGCCCGCTCTCGTGGGGAGAGAAGGATGGGCACCCCCCGCATCCTTCCCCCAGCCTGATCCTCTTCCCCAGCCTTGGGATCCTCCCTCCTCCCAGCTGATCACAAAAATGGCTTCTTTGCCTAATTATTACATATACTAATTATTTTCATTTACATGCCCAGCTTACCATTTATGTCTAATTATTGTGCTGCTCAGAAACAATTATGCATACCATTAAGAGTGTATCAGGGTAACTCTGCAGTGGATTTTACTTAACTTCAATACCAAATGGTTTGTGTGTGATTAATCTCCGTGGTGTGTTGTTCCCATAGCAAAGAAGTTCCCTAAACTGAGTTGAGGGCTGGAGCAGGGACACTAGGGTGGGTCACACGGCTCTGTGATGGTGCAGAAGAATAGCAGTACGAGAACACATAATGGCTACAATTTATTTAGCAATGATGTAGGGACATCAGATACCATTAAGCACTGCATATACATTATCCCCTTTAAATTTCAAGGCCTCCCGATTATTAAAGTGGAGGCAGGTAACACATCCAAGCGCACACAGCTGGAAACGGCATTCTGGGGCTCAGGTGCCTTCTAGGTCCCTGCCCACCGAGAGGCACAAGGGGAGCCCCAGGGGCGCCTGGGAGGCCATGCAGTCCACCCGCCTCATTCTTCCAAAAAAAGGAAACTGAGGCAAGAGTGGGGAAGTGGCTTGCCTGGCCAGACCAGGCCAGACTGAGACGACAAGGGCCCAACACTCGGCCCTCCCCCTGCGGCTCCGGAAGGAAGCCGCCCTGGAACAGAAGAAGCATCACTGAACTCCGGCCCATCACTCAAGGCTGACGTAGGCAGCGACAGGCACCTCTGCTGGGTCATCACCTTGGGTCAAGAACACCCTTTGCTCCCGTTCTCGAGAGCTGGCCAGCTCTAAGAAGCACTCCCTCTGCAAGATGCCTGGTCTCTTTCTTCCCCTTCGGTCCTTTCTTTTCTAAACATGCACCCCCCTCCCCCACTCCTTCATTTATCTTCACTCACGAGGTGTTAAACAGCATTTAGTGACTACTTATTATGGGCTGCTTATTATGCTAAGTGGTTTACATCTACTTTCCTACGTAATCCTCACAGTACTCATGTGGGGTGGAAACGATCTATCGTCATCCCATTTTCCAGCCAAGGGCTCTGAAGCCCAGAGAGGGTAAGTGGCCTGCCCAAAATCACACAGCTGGTGATGTCAGTGCTCAGATCCAGGGCCAGGTGTCTCTGATTCCAGAGCCTGCTCTCTTAGGTCAAGGCACAACATAAAGTTTCTTTTTCTTTCTTTTTTTTTTTTTTTTGTAAAGATTTTATTTATTTATTTGACAGAGAGAGAGAGAGAGAAAGAGCACAAGCAGGGGAGTGGCAGGCAGAGGCGGAGGGAGAAGCAGGCTCCCTGCAGATCAGGGGGAGCCCGATGTAGGACTCGATCCCAGGACCCTGGGGTCATGACCTGAGCTGAAGGCAGTCGCTTAACCATCTGAGACACCCAGGCGCCCCAACATAAAGTTTCTTAACATCAGTCTGCTGGCTGCCAGACTGGCCTCACATTTCTTTTTCTTTGCTAGGCAGCCAAAAGCAAACATCCCGTGTTTTGAGCCCAAAAATTCGAAGTGGCTCTAAAGTTGACTTCTGTCCTACTCCAGAGCTTTGGGCTCTGCCAACAGTTACAGGCACTTCAGGGACCAGGCCAGATTCTAAAAGGTGTTTCTAGAAAGGCCTCTGCTTCTGTGTCCCGGGATATGGAGCTCCACAGACCAGGAAGTCTCTTCTTGCCTAGTGTCAGAATACTCAAAGAGCAAGAAAACATTCTAGGAGCTGGAAGTGTTCACTGTTCTAAAGCTCTCGTGCCTTTTGAACTCTGAGCTTGGGCTGCCAGCAGGACCCTTCCCATTTCCTACAGTCGGTTACCAGGGCTTTCCAGGACTCTCCCCTCCTCAGGAATCACAGCGGACCAGCGAGCGGGGGCAGCCCCCCACGGGGGATTGTGTGGGAAAGCTAGGCCGAAGGCTGGCACAGAGTCCCTCCTTCCCTCCACATGGGAGCCTGCTCGCTCCTCTCACTCTGGGTCTCACCTCCAGACCTGGGCATTCCCACCCACAGATAAAGAAGGGCACATCATTTTATTACCACTTTGGAACACCATCCCTGACTGGGCATGCCTCTTTCTTCTGGCCATAAGCCACTGAAATCCCGAACACAGGGAAGTGACTGATAGCCAATGTCGTCCTGTGTGGCGGACTTGACAGAGGTGAAAGCGTAGGGTCACTACCTCCCAAATGTGCAGAGGGAGAGAACACTGGGCTGGGCTTTCCGGGATAAAATGTGAGTGACAGTGCCTATATTCATCTCTCTTTCTTCTTTCTCCCCGCCCTCTCTCCTTCCTTCCATTCATCCATCTGTCCATCCACCCACGTGTCCCCCGTCCATCCAACAAACATTCACTGAGCCCCTACTCTATGCCAGGCACTGTGCTAGGAACCAGAGAGGCAGCTATAAATGATACCCCTGCCCTAGGGGAGCAAAAGTTCACCAGAAAAGAGACCCAGTGAAGCACAAATTATAATACTATTGTAAGTGTAAGTGTTATAATACTATTGTAAGCAGAAATTATAATACTATTGTGTTATACTATTGTAATACTATTGTAAGCAGGAAGACGGTGGCCTCCATGGCCCTATGTGGCCCAGTCCCTCGACCCTTCCTGACCTCACCTCCTCCCCCTCACCAGCCACACTGGCCTCCCTCGTGGCCCTCAGACATCCCTGGCCTGGTCCCGCTTGCACTTCAGCTCCTGCTGTCTGAAATGTGCCTCCTCCCAGACACCTGCATGGCTCACCTTGCTTCCTGTGGTTGCTGCACACCTTTCCAAAGGGGCCTTCCCCGCCGGCCTCGAGAAACAGCCCTGCCTCTGTCACGCCCCACCCTCTCGCTCTACTTCAATTTCCTTACACAGCACTGACAGCTTCTCCTTCTTCTTCTTTTTTTTTTTGCTTATGTATTATTACGTTATCAACCCCTGCTAGAATATAAGCTGCATGAGGGTAGGAATTTCATCCTACTTTATTCACTGCCATGTCCCCAGACAACTAGAATAGCACCTGTCACATGGGAGCGCGACAAGTATCTGTTAAATGAATGGCCCAGAGGGAGTCAGGTCATGAAGCACAGGAAGGAGAAAGGGCCCTGGGATGGGGCTCCCCAGCTCCCCCAGAGCCCCAGCTGGCTGGGACCCCCTGCTCTAAAAGATCTCCGAGAGAGCCCTCTCCACATGCCCTCCCTCCTTTGCACAGGAAACATGGACACTCAATGCCCGATGCTCCGCCTCAGTGGGGAGCAGCGGGAGTGAAGCCCCACCAAAGCAGGGGACCAGGCTGGGAAGTTCACTCCTTTATGGCTGCAGAAGGCACGGTACAGTTGGTCTGGGGACAAATCCACCACCCTGATTGTATTTGCATAAGGTGGGGTAAGATGAGTTCTCACCCTCTGTGCAGGGCGCCCCAAGGCAGAGTGGGCAGCGGGCGGGGGGTCAGCCAGGAAGTACGGTGCCATCAGAACAGGACCTGAGTCTAACTCACAGGTGCCCCCCCGGGGTGTCCTGGCCCCAGAGCCTCAGGGCAGCTCCACGTAGACCTCATAATGTTCCCTATAACAGCTCTTCCTGGGGGCGATGTCACTGTGGCAGGTGGGCTATGGGATGTGAGAGCCCCTCCTACCTCCACCTCCTGTTCCTGATTTCCAGTGTGCGGTCAGGAAGGCAGCCGGCCTGGGGCCAGGGAAGGAAATCTCTGCTCTGAAGACAAGGGACCGTTTCAAAGCAGAGATAACAAGCCTGTGAAGGCATCAGGGTGAATAGAGCCTCCTGTAAACTTGGAATCTGAATGGCTCTGGCAGCTGCATTAAAAACCTAAACAGTCTTTCCTGTGGATTTTTCCGATTAATGCAAATTTGTTTTGCTTTGCAAATTGAAAATCAGTTGCAAGCACCTGGTGTAAGAATTCCAACCGGCAGGGGAGAACCCCGAGGGCATCTTCACGCCAGCCAGCCAGCCAGCCAGCCCCGGACCTTGCCCATCCTCTGGTTCCGGGGCAGCCAGGCTTCCTCCTGGGTTCGAGGCTGGTAACCCCCCCACCCCACGTCAGTAACCAGCTCTCCACTGAGCAAAACTGAATGCACCCAGCGGTTTCCAGGTGCTAGGACACCCTCTTTCCTCCCTCGTGATGAAGGGTGATCGGGACAATCAGGGAGGTCATTCAAGCCCTTTGTAAGAAGCCTGCCTTCATACCTCCTGGTTGGGGCGGGAGGGGGGGGGACATCATCAGAATGACAAGGGTGGCACTGCTTCATCTTTCAGCACGGGGACGGACAGAGTGCCTTGGAGCTGGCCCCGGGGTTGAAATCATTCCTCCCCAACTGTCCCAGGCCTGTCCTCACTGCAGGGTGACTTCTCAGCCTGAGCAAGCACCTCTCCTCCCCCAAGGTCCGGAGAGCAGAGCGAACCATGGGGACTCCCCAGGAGGGCTGGGTGAGGAGGAATGGGCTGCCTGTATCCCACAGTTGCCTCTCCCTGCAGAGCCAGGCCCATCCTGCTGGTGCCTGCTCTCCGTCCGAGCCTCAAAGCCGTGCTCCGTGTGCTCCCAGACCAGCGAGCCTGAGCAGATGAACGGATGAACGGAACACCCTTTCCCGCCTGTCCCCTCCTCCACCAGCCTCGCATTGTTCATTCAGCTCTGAGATAAGTCGGGAGGGAGGGCAGTTATGAACGGGCCCCATTATGCTCCCCCTTCCTCTGCTACGCAATCTAAAGGCAGGAGACAGAGAGAAACGCTCTGGAAATCCAAATTAAAATGTATTCCTGCAGCAATCCCGCACCCAATTAAAGTAACCCAGAGCCTATTGTCCTTTGCTAAATTTAGAAAATGCTCAGGTGTGTCTGATCCTACTCTGCATAGATATTTTTAATATAGATTTAATCATATTTTGGGTTAGGAGAAGAAGCTAATTAGGTAGGCAGATTTAGAAAGGCTGCTGGAATGCAGGACAAAGCGAGGTGATTTGATGCAATTCACTATTTTTTGGGTGTTGCTTTTTTTTTAAACAGTAAGTTGTGCTGGGCCTGGGTTTTGGATTCACAGCAAATTGGCTTGAACACTGAGGTGGTAACAAACAGGCAAGCTCCTCATGTTAGTAGGCAATGAACCCTGAGGCTGCAGGGGGCCCCAAAAGACAGTCACATCACTCTCTTGTCTCCTTTAACTGTTGCATCCAACCACTCCCAGGGGCAAGGGGCTTTAAGATGCCACATAAACCGGCATTCTTCATCTGTGGGACGGGAAAGTTCTCTGTCTGCAGGAAGGCAAGGTGCTACTCGGTGAATCCTGGCTGGGATCAGTGGCTGAGCAAAAAAGCCAAGAAAGCAGCCAGCCCCTTTACGGGGCAAGGTGCTTCTAGCTCCTGCCCACCCTGCCCCCAGGACCTATCTGCCTGTGGTCCCTCCATTCTCCATGAAGCACCCGACTGCACCAGAGTGTAATAAAGAAAAGTGGGCTCTTGGCTTGACTCTGTGGTGAATCATTATGTGATTCTGGCAAAGGTAGAGTGGGACTCAACTGTGGCAATCTGGACATGTCAGGAAGGAGACCGCCGAGGGCACACACCCAGGCAGCTCAGCTCCGTGGGTGAGACAGGTCGTGAGACTCCCAGTTCATTGTGTTTTAAACCAAAGCAGGAGTGTATTATGGGGAGTGGGCTCTTTATCCGAGACCCACCCCAGCTCCTATCTTTGTGATGGAGAAAGCTGAGCCTAGCACATTGTCACCGAGCTTTCCAAGTTCCTCCTGTGCTAGTAAGTACTAGTAAGTAAAGATACTGCATCTTAAAATGCAAAGTGCAGAAGAGTACCCATAGTACGCCACCATCACTTAAGAAAGGAACAGAATAAAGTACATAGGTATCTTGCTCATTTGTGCAAAAGGAATACAGGAGGGATAAACCAGACACTTAAGAGATTGGTTACCTGCAAGAGGTAAGTGGGAAAGGGGTGGCAAGAAGAGGGAATGGGAACAGGGAACAGAGATGAGGAGGGAGGGACACTTCCCTGAGAATATCTTTCTTTAGAGTTTTGATCCTCAGAGCCTTGGCAATGTTTCACAGGGCCTTCACACATCCCAAAAGAAGGAAGTGAAATCAGCAGAGTTCCTCCTCAAAGCAGGCTCTCTCCTCCTCAAGGAATGGGCCCCACAGAATGGAGAGACTATGATTTTCATAGTATAGCTGCTGAAAGCAAAGATTCTGGAGCCTGGCTTCAAATTCTGGCTATACCACTTACAGGCTGTGTGACTTTGGACAAGTCACTTACCCTCTCTGGGCTTCCGTTTTCTCATCTATAAAGCGGAGTAAAACTGTAAGTACCTCCCATAATTCTTACAAGGAGCTTATGAGTTAATATGGAACCAGGGCTTAGGACAGTGCTTGCTCTTAGGATTATCATTATTTTAGGGCTTGCTGGTTAGGGGCAGTCACAGTGACTCATCTTCTGTCCCATGGGATAAAGACTCCCTTCACCCCTTAGAACATCTCTCAAGCACTGGGAATAGGCCAGCCTGACAAGAGAGCTTCCAGTGGGAGGCGCGCTGTGATGGCAGGAACCACAGAGCTCTGAATGCCCCTGCTCAGGGACCCTATCAGTTTCCTATTGCCGCCGGAACGAATTACCACAGACTTAGTGACTTCAACAATACAACCGTATCAGCTCGTGGTTCTGCAGGTCAGAGGTCTGAAATGGGTCTTGGTGGACTAAACCCCTCGGCTTGCGGGCCCCTCCTCCATCTTCAAAGGCAGCCACAGCTTGTCCAGTTCTCCCCTAGCGTTACTCTGACCTCTCCCGCCTCCCTCTTCCATGTTTTGAGGACACCTGTGACTACACGGGGCCATCTGGATAACCCAGGATACGCTCCCTCTCCTAAAGCCAGCTGATTAGCCACCGTGATTTTCAACTGCTGCCTCCATCCCCTCCACAACATACTCACAGGTCGTGAGGATTAGGACTCCGGCATCACTGGGGCCATTCTTCCGCCTCCCACACGGACCAGCCCCGGACCTGGTCCACCTCTTTCCTTGTGCTTAGGGTGGATCTCTTGAGTGGGTTGGTTGGCTTTTGCCATCTTAACCATTTTACAGTGTACAGATCTGCAGCATTAAATGTAGTCACACTTGTGCTGCAACCAGGGCCACCATCCATCTCCAGGACGTTTCTCATCTTGTGAAACTGGAACTCTGCATCTGTTAAACACTAACTCCCCACCACTCTACTTTCTGTCTCTATGAGTTTGAGAACTCTCAGTATCTCATGCGAGTGGAATCGTACGTATTTGTTCTTTGGTGACTGGCTTAGTTCACCTCGCCACACTGTCCTCCAAGGTCACCATCGCACCTTGGTCTCCTGGGTGCCGCTCCCCCATCCCGAAGCTGGCCCCGTAGGGGGCCCCACCGGGAATAGCATCTCAGGCTAGAAGTTCGCACATGGATTTTCTGGCGATTTAAAAAGAAACTGTGGTACGATGTGGCATGATGGTGCGGACTGGGGGTCAGAGGGCTGCTCTGGGGTCCCGGGCACTGGGCTCCCATCCAGGCCAGCTACCACTGGCTGTGTGTGGCTTTCATCGGCAGCACTCACGGAGCTCCTCCAATGCCCCAGTCTCCCCGTGAGGCACAGGAGCCCAGAGGCTGCTCAGCACAGTGTCGGCCACTTAGTGAGTACTCCCTGAATGCTAGTTCGTAAAGGGGGCCGAGGTAGGGACAGAGCTGAGAAGACAACTTCTTCCGAGGGTTCCACGTGAGCTCCCTGTTTAGGAGCCACAGGGAGCTGTGGTCGGCAGCTCTGAATCCTGGCAGAAGAGCCACCCTTCATAAGGTGTCAGGGGGGCCTGCTCTGAGGAACCTCTAAAGGTGGGGCTGGAGAAGCCCCTAGGAAGCTGCACCATATCAAGAGTGGCATGTATATGGGAAAGGAGGCAGGGAGGCCCAGGTTCACCTTTCAAAGCTGATGGGTGGTCCAGATCCTGCTTGTTCATCTCCTCTTCCAGGAAGCACTCCAGGATTACACCCACAGAACTTTAGTGACTTTTACTAGACATTTCCTCCATATTCCCCTCTGGAGTCTGTGCTGTACTAATCTGCACGTATCAATCACAATATAAAAGCACTTAACTAATTTGGATTAAAGCACTGGATCCATCTGCACTGTCAAGCATTTTAAAAACTCTCCCCAACCTTCCGTCACACAGGGGCTATGCTACGGGCAGGAGGCACTGAACATCGGGCATTGATGGAAATAGATGGGAAGGAGGAAGACTCCTCCTGTATCGATCCCACTAGGTTAGCGCTTGACCTTTACCCTCCCAAAGGCCTTGGGAAAGGGGGCACTGCAGCAGCCAAGCTTCTCATTGTGTGGTTCCAGGGAAAACACTTGAAGTTTCCGGGCCGCTGTCCCCTCACCTATCCCACTGGGAGCTGGGGGGCAGGGGCTGGGAGGTGTGGTCTCTAAGCCAACTCGAGAAGGCTTCGTTTTAATGCCTGTTCTTCACCTGGACAAACAGGTCCAGAGGGCAGGAGCACTGCTCAGCTACCCGGCTGGGTTGGGGTTTGGGCTCCAGGATGAGGGGTCTTCTCCCTAGAAGCCACCATCTGCCCTAACTGCTAGCTCAGGAATCCAGGGAGAGCCCAGAGTGTCCTTGGTTACTCATGCTTGGGCAAACTTCTGCTCTGCCACACGCCAGCCACGTGGCCTCCGTAAGACACAATCCCTCCGAGGCCCAGGTTCCTCCTCTGTAGGTTGGGGGGCAAGTCACGAGGGGGGGTGCAATAGCAGGATCCGCACAGAGGTGAAGGGAAATGAACCATGTGACACACTTTGGAGTCTTGTCTCACAGCATGTCCTGACCAAGGGCCGCTGTGCTCCTAGTATTGTCACATGTGCACAGTGGGCCTTCGTGGTCGCAGGGTCACAGTGTTGAGAAGGTCCTCAGAATTCGCCTGCAACAGTCTTCAGCTCCAGCCTGGGGTCCCCGTGGAGCTGAACCCACCTGCGCTGTGCTGGAACGTTTCCAACAGAGCCGGGCTGTACCCATGGAAATGCCACCTCCAACGGACGGGAAAAGCCTGCTGCCTGCATGGGGAAACCACGTGGGTGGCTGGCAAGCCGTTATGGCTCACCAGCCGGGCACAGCTCCTCAGGCCCCTGCCTCCAACCTGGGGGTCCTCAAGGAGGAGGCAGCAACAACACTGTAACAGGCCCAGGCCTCTGATGCCACACCAAGGGACTCGGGCCACCTGGTTGGCCTGGGGCATTTGGGCAATTAATTAATTACTCCTATTCTCTCTCCCTCCCTCCCCCCTTTCTTCTTTTCTTCTCCCCACCCACTTTTTTTAAATGAAGGTATGGAGGTGAATATCCTGGGAAAGTCCAGAGCAGTCTAGCTAGCAACTCTCCTTTTGCCTTAGCCCCGGGCCAGGGCTGTATTTTTCCAACTGAGGCCTCCATCTACCCTCTCTATAGAACGGGGATTAGGCTGATGCACTCTCTAATAAGGACAGAGATGAGACAATTCTTAATTCTGAATCCACCCAGGATACCTACGGCCAGGGATCCCCCTCTCTCTTGTGTTCAAGCCCATGCTTGTCTAAGCTGCTCTTAGAAAAGGGAACAAAGTTAAAATCTGGTGAGTTCTGATGTGTGTTAGACACTTTACAGCCATCACTTGGTTAATTTCATCCTACCTCATGACAATGCTTTAGGGTTATTCCTACATTACAGATGGGAAAACTGAGTCACAGAAGTGCAAATGACTTGTCCAGTGTTGTTCAGAGTTCAGTGGCGAGACAGGGAGAACAGAGCTATTGGCAATAATGGGGTTCGGGCCTTCCTTACTGTCTCGCCCTCCATATGACAGGAAGCAGCAACCCTGACTACCCAAGGCTAAGGGGTCCCTGACCTAACAAGCATAGACAACTCTCGGGGTGCCCGGGTGGCGCAGTCGGTTAAGCATCCGACTCTTGGTTTAAGCGCAGGTCAGGATCTCAGGGTTGTGGGAAGGAGCCCTGTGTCAGGCTCTGTGCTCAGCGAAGAGTCTGCTTGAGATTCTCTGCCTCTCCATCTGCCCCTCCCCCTGCACTCTCTCCCTCTCTCAAATAAATAAATAAAATCTTAAAATAAAAAAAAAAAAAGGAAGCATAGACAACTCTCGTTCAACATGTCACTGGAGAAATACAGATCACCCAAATCCCTTTCTGTTTGGCTCTGATGTGGATGACGCGTGTTCCGATTTTTTTAGAGGCAGATTTACCCTCCTTGATTACATACATCTGAAGGCAGCTACGAAGATGAATTTTTATTCTGAGCCACGTGCCCCTGGGTGTGTGGGGAGCTGGCCGGGACCAGACAGGCTGTGGACTATCCTCCCGCGACAGTGGAGAGTTGGCAACATGACTCCCAAAGGGTTGCGGTGAGGTGGGGGAGCAGCTTCCGGGGTCGAGGCTGCCCAGGCTCGTCCTGGGAGCTGGCTGGACTGGACCACGCCTGCCTGGCCTGGGTGGGGTGAGAGCGGGTCTGGGAGTCCCTCGGTCTCCCCTCACACCCACGCCCCTCCCTGCCATCCAGAGAAGAGCAGGCGGGTGCCCTGGGCCCCGGTGGCTCTGCTCTGCCCTGGTGGACATCATCTTCTGTCCTGGGGAGAGTATGCCATAATCACAGCTATCTTCCCAGGTAACCAGTGCCCTCAAGCCCTGTAATCGGGCCCCCGCTGGACTGAGAGGACAATTTGGAAGTGACGTGAAGGGCACGGGAGGAAGGGCTATTTTCCTGGTGCTGCAAGGCTCCTGCCCAGCCCCCGCGCCCCTTCCCTCTGTGGCCTGGGGAGGGGCAGCTCCATCTAAGGCACAGCCTGATCAGGGTGGGGCTCGGCCCAAGCACACGTTGCTTAAAAACCACGGCCTGCCAAGGGCTCGGGGCAGCTGATGCACAACAGGATGAGGGAAACCAGAGCTAGGATACTGGCCACGGCAAGGAGCCCCGCCCTAGGCCTGGGAGGCTGAGACAGACCAGGTGAACGCAATCGTCCCACCCACAGGGAATCTGTGAACTAATCCCAGGCCAGCACCCTGCCAGATCTGGATGTGTTCTGGAAACGGCAATAACATTCTTAGAAAGA
This sequence comes from Mirounga leonina, assembly GCF_011800145.1. Classification (NCBI taxonomy): domain Eukaryota; kingdom Metazoa; phylum Chordata; class Mammalia; order Carnivora; family Phocidae; genus Mirounga; species Mirounga leonina. The sequence goes on along the minus strand of NW_023270447.1, from coordinate 1,115,265 downwards.
AAGAGGGATGGGGGCGCCTGGGGCTCAGTTGGTTAAGCGACTGCCTTCGGCTCAGGTCATGATCCTGGAGTCCCGGGATCGAGTCCCGCATCGGTCTCCCTGCTCGGCAGGGAGTCTGCTTCTCCCTCTGACCCTCCTCCCTCTCATGCTCTCTGTCTCTCATTCTCTCTCTCAAATAAATAAATAAAATCTTAAAAAAAAAAAAAAAAGCTTTCAGAAAATATTAAAAAAAAAAAAAAGAGAGAAAGAGGGATGTAAATCTGCCCAGAAGTGTGCACATGAACACATGTGTGTAAGCATGCGTGTGTATGTTGTGTGTGTGAGTGTGTACGTGTGTGTGGACACTGTAGGCACAGACATAGTTGTATGCACAGGCTCCGGACTCTGGGTCTGTGTCCTTGGTCTTGGTGAACTTGGGCAATTGCTTCAACCTGCTACACCTTCATTTCCTCACCCACAAAGTAGAGATACATAATTCGTGAGACAGTTGTGGTTATTCAGTGAGTAAACGTGTATGGAGCACGTAATGCTTGGCCTACGATCCACGCTCAATTACTGCCAACTATTGTTCTTATTTTTGTTTGTTTATCCAGCTCAGTCGGCTGGTAAGTGTCACCTCTTGTTGACTTCAGACTAAGGCATGAGGGCATCCCTGGAGGTCAGCAGACTCAAAGCCAGATCCTTCCATATTTTCAGCAGGTGTGTAATACCGAGCACGTACATCCACATGAGACTTGTGCTTTTAAGTAGATTCTCAAATTCACGAGAAGGATCTTCACGGAAATGCCGTTCCTAGAGTCCATGCCAACAGGAGTCTTTTATATAGTCAACCACATTACAGCAAGGACCTTTGGACACTTCATCAGCCTGGTCCAACCTGATCCACCTCATGTTCTCTGGCTTGACTGCAGAGAGATTTCTAAGTTGATTATAGAGCCCTCACGCTTGGCTTTTGGCTTATTTGTGCAACCACTCCCACCCCTTACTCCCAGATGGCTGAATTGCCTGTTTTTACCCAGTTACGTAGAGAGATCACTACATAAAGGAAATCATTTTAATATCTTGTCTTTATTTGGTTGCAATTGCTCAGAGAGAAGGAAAACAGGTCCTTTCCCGCTGGGAGATGCAGATCTTCAACATGATGCGTACCATGAGCAGGGGATTTTAAGTGATTCAACCGATGATAGTGGTAATGGAATACTAAATCATAATTAAAATGGCAACAACGCTAATGGGGATAACAAGGAATCTGGTGGCAGCTTCTGTCTCCTGCTGACACTTACATGGGGCAGGTGCTGTGCAGACCTTCCTGGGCATTAGCACATCTGATTTTGGCCTCGGAGCAGAACTGCCTCTTTGCTGCAAACTGACAGGCAAACTTGGCCTGTTCGGGTGTGTGGAGGAGGGGCCGAGGGGCCGACAGCTCTGGCTGCAGATCCAGACGGCGTGAGCGTGTCCTCCTGGAATCCCGAGCCCATTCCAGTCCATAGGGAGAACAGTGCTCCTGCCCTTGGCACAGAACACGCCCAAACCACTTTTCAATGATCCACACACACACGTGCCCCCTATGTAATTATCCCAACAAATGTGCTAAAGGAAAATGCACTCCACAAAACTGCCCGTATAAAAATAGCAAAATGCCCAGCATAGGCCTGCTCTATATAATTCATGCAGAAAGCCTGGAAACATCTTATCCTGATAAATTGCGCTTTCCGCGAATTTGCTGATTATACACACACAGAGACCCGCACACTCACACGCATGCACAGACTGCCTCTGTATGGCTGGTATGTGGATAAAGAGGTGGGCAGAGCCCAAGTCTGAAGAATGGCTGTGTCCTTGGGGGCGGGGGGGCTGTCAGCTTAGGGACAGGAACCTGAGGGGCTGGGCGAGTGAGCACTTTCTGACAGTCTGGGCATGTCTTTCAGTCCAGGCCATTCAGCTTCATCATATTTAGCAAGTCCCTGTTACATGCTTAGCCCTGGGTAAGCAAAGGGGTCACAGAGAAGAATAAGGGAAGAAGCAGATCCCTGAATGGATAAAAAGATTGACAAGGTAGGTATGACTGTGATGCAAAACAGGAAGATCAGGTGGGCTTGGTGGAGGAGGAGTCTGAGTCTTGAAGAATGACTATGGTGGCCAGGGGAAGATGGTAGGAAGGCATTCTAGGTAGAGGGAACAGCAAGGGCAAAGGCGCCGGGCACCCGAAGACAGAGGCTGGATACTTGGTTTTGTATCACCAGACAGGCAGCAGGACAGGCCGGGGCTGAGGCTGGTGAGCTAGGGGGCAGCCAGATAGGAGGCAAGACCCCAGCCACTTGCCAAGTCGCCTCCCCACTTGGCCACCACTTAAGGCCTGCTTACCCTTCAGGGCATGCTTAAATGTCCCTTACTCAAGGAGAGCTTCCCTGCTCTCTGCCTGGACAGATTGGAGCCCTTCCTTGCCAGACCCTCTCAGACCTCCTTCTCCTCTACACGGGGGCTTCTAACGCCAGCTGGAATTAGAGAATTATCCATGCGATTTGGGGTCACTGTGTCCCCCACGAGACATCGTGGGCTTTCTCGTTCACCCAGTTCCTGGTGTCCCTCCCACTACACAGGAGTCACTCAATACCTGCTTTTGCTGAATGAATGCATGCATGGCTAATGAATGGATTTTGCAACTAATCACGGGCTAGCTGGATGGGGGTGAGTCTGGAGACAGGAGACCCGCTGGAAGGCCATGGAGTAACTTTGCCTGAAAGATAAGAGTCTAAAACAGAGAGCAGGGAAGGAACAGGTCAACCCCATAAGAAGGTACGACAGCAGGCAGATGTTGATGGATCAAGGTGTGGAGAGAAGGAAAGGCTGCCTGGATATTCCAGTCTGCCCACTCCTGGACAGCCGGTGGGCCATCTGCCCAGGTGAGGAGCAAGGGAGAAAGAGCAGGTTTGGGGGCAGGGGGATGAGGTGAGTACAGTGTGGACATGGTGAGTTTGAGTTCGCAGAGACTCAGGACATTCCCCACCTGGGCACAGACACAGTGACCCCAGTGGCCATTCCCGACATCCCCTCCACAAGCACCATTAGCATTCTCGCTGGCCAGCCCCCGTGCTTGGCCATTCCCCCAGCCCTGTCCAGGTTACCAGGCTGCCAGGGGAAGGCAGGTGCAGGCCTGGCCCACGAAGACTGCTGGTTTTACTGGGAGGAAGAATAGGATGTCTGCGGCATAAATGGAATTTCAGCAGCTCTCCAGACAGACCACTGGCTGTTGCACACCAGTGTTCATTCCTTTCTGAGCCTTTCTCTCTAGTGATAACACAGCTGTGCCCGGAGACCTAAGCAGGGACTGGCGGTGTAACCCTCTGAGGGTCACTGCAGGAGGTTGCAACAGGGCCCAGCAACCCCCAGCCTGGAAATGGGTTGGCCAGCCTCTACCTCCCTGCCCTGGGCAGGGGCACATGGGCGGGCAGAGGAGCAGCGATGAAGGGCTGGATGGAGGTCTGGGGTAACTGCCCTGGACCCCGCCCCGCCTGCGTCCCCTGCCCACTTAGTCTTTTTAAAGTGATCCTGCCACTCTCCTACTCAACGACCTTCACTGGCTCCTCGTTGTCTCTGGAACGGAGCTGAAGTCCAGAGCCCCGTGTTCGCAGCCCCCTTTAGTCTGACCCCAGCCTATGTTCCCAGCATTTCAGCTCGCACCTGCCCATGTCAAGCCCCCACGGGGCTACTTCACTCCAGCCCGATGGGGGTCTCCTTGCTGACTCAAGCCCCTGGAAAAAGGCAGAATCATGGTACCTATACCTGTGATCATAGCACAGCACAGAGAGGTGCGGAATCACTGTGAAACTAACGTACACCTGAAACTAACGTAACACAGCGCTGCCGCGGGACTTCACCTATGAAACAGAGAATCGTGGACTGTGGGGCTGGAAGGAGCCCCTCATTCCACAGACAAGGAAACCTAGGCCAGAGAAGGAAAGTGACTGGCCTCAGGCCAGGGTTGGAGCTGAGTCCAGGGTGCTAGCACGGATTCAATGCCTGCTTCCTGCCAGACACGATCCCAGTTCACGTAAGAACATGAAAGCCCCCCTTAGTCATTTGCTTAACGAGTTATTTATTAAGCACCTTCTATGTGCCAGGCTGGGAGCCAGGATGCACCGGGAAACAGAACGGAGAAGTCCCCACATTCTTGGAGAGTCAGAGCATGACAAAATCCATAAAGACACGTGTCAGACGGTGGCAAGGACGGTGAAGAACACCGGGGAAGGGAACAGAGAGACTTTCATGCAGGGTGCTAACAGAGGATCACAAAGGCCCTGAGGCAGGAGCACCTTAGCGAGTTAGCGGGCCGGTGGGTGGTGGGGTGGAGTGGGCAGGGAACGCCAAGGACACCAGACAAGTGGGGGACGGTCCAGCCAGGTAAGGACCCCGGTTTCACTCTAAATGAGATGAGGTCCGGAGTGGTGGAGGGATGTGAGCTGACACTGTGCAGTGTGACAGGAGTGCAGTGAGCCACAGCCACCCTGGGGATGGGGGCTGGGAGGTTTCCCCACCTCGCCTCCCAAAGCAGGATGGGCAGGTGGTTAGGCAAGAGAAGTGTGTGCGTGTGTGTGTGTGTGTGTGCACGTGCGCGCAAGAATAATAGCTAAAAATAAAGCCCAGCATTTATTAAGGACTCACTATATGCCCAGAACTGTGCCGAGTATTAACTCGTTTAATACTTCATTTCCCCCCATTTTACAGATGAAGAAACTGAGGCACAGAGAGGTTAGCTTGTTCCAGACCATGCTACTGGTAATGACAGAGGGGCACGGAAACCCAGTCTGGCTCCTGAGCCTGCGTTTCTAACCACCACATGGTAGTCACACAGGGAAAGTTCCAGGTGGAAACAAGAGAGGCAAAGTGAGCGGGGGCTGGTCTGGCATCCCGAGCAAGAAGGGCTATGGCCCTTTCCCTCCCTTTGAACAGTGTCCCGGAGTTAAGGAAGCCCAGGGTGCTGTGTGTGGGAGGAAGGGAGTCCCGTCTCAGCCTGGGGGGCCCAGAGCCTGAGGGTGGGGTCCCTCGCCCCCCACAGGTCTCGATGTCGCACCTCCACCTCTACTAGCCATTCTTTAGATCCTGGCTACTCAAAGTGTGGTCTCCAGACCAACAGAATTGGCATCACCAGCAGGGGTTATTAGAAAGGCAGAACCTCTGCGCCGCCCACACCTCCTGAATCATAATACCCATTTAAGCAAGACCCCCAGGAGATGTACAGCGGACCTCAGGCCAAACAGGACTTCTTCAAGGAAGCCTTTCCTGACCGACCACCCCCACAAGGCCTCAACCCATGACCTCATTCTCTAAAGGCAGCTTCGAACCCTCCCACACAGCATTTCCCACACGGTCATGCAATCGTTCTCACACTTGCTGCACACGGACTCACCTGGGGAGAGTGCAAAATCAGGGGGGTCAGCTGTACTCCTCACCAATGAGGTCAGCACCCAGATACTAGTTTCTGTTTTTATTTTCATCTCCCCGCCCCAAGCCACACACACCCTGGGGTTTGCAATGTACAGTCAAGTTTTTGAACCCTTGTTGTAACCAAATGCTTTATATAGCTCTTCTTCGAGTACGTCCCGTGATAGCAGGGATTGTTTGCCTTGTTTCCTGTGGCTCTCAGCTTCTCAGCAGAGCGCCAGGCGCTGAGTAGGTGCTCAATGAACATTTCTGGAAAGAAAGCAGGAAGGTAGGAGGAGAGGGAGGAGGGAAGGGTCTCCTGCTCTGACCAGCTTAACTCAGAAGAGCAACAGCTACTGCTATTTTATGGATAGAAAGAAGAGCGGGGTCATTGCTGAGCTGCTGACCAACTTCGCCCATAAAACAGGACACATTTGCCACTTTTTCTTGCTAACTACATGCGCCCAGGAAGGCCAGCGGCCTGACGGGTGTGGGCTCTGCCTCTCACCAGAAGGAGCGGTTACAAATCAAGAATCTCAGCATGAGGAGGAAAAGGGGGCCTGGTGCCTGCTATCTGCGGGGCCCCCTTCTAGGCTCCTCCTGCCTAGCTGCCCCTGCACACCGCGGGGCTACATAGGTCCTCTGTGCAAGATGACCTGGGAGCACCTGGGCCCAAACCCTCGGCCCCGCTCCCGGGGGCTGAGGGGACCTGGCTCCAGATCGACTCCAGTTTTTTATCACAGAAATAAATCAGGCACTACTTTTCCTCTCCCACTAAAACAAACTTCTCTCCCATCCCTTCTGGAGAGCTTCATTTAATAGTGTGTGAAATGAAATGTCAACAAGAATTAGAACAAATGGCATCGTAATCCCCAACAGATGATAGGCAGCCAGGGGCCGGAGGCCTCCAACAGCCCCGAGCCGCGGGGAGCAGGCCTGGGGGGCCCGCAGCCCTGCCTCGGGGAAGAGGGACCTCTATGCACACCGTCTCCCTGCTTGCAACCGAATACAGTCTTTGAGCTTCTAAGAGCAGAACAGAAACTGCCTTTGAGATAGGAAATAACTTTCCTCTGACACACAATTAGCAAAGACAAGTATTCCCTGGGGCAGGACCCAAGAGCCCCATCAGTCAGCCCGTCAGGGGTCCTTGTGCATGGCGGGGTCGTCCAGAGCAGAGTCTGGACCTACTGCCAGTCACCATCAGCTCACCTCGCCTTGCTTGCATCGGCCTGCTGCTTTACACAGGCCCCTGCATCTGTCAGCTCATCTGCCCTTGGGATTTGGAGGTGTAAGAGGAAAATGCCTCTGCCCTCTGCCCACCTGGGCCACGGAGGCCATCGCCGCATTCATTTAATTCGATAACGGAAACAGTGAAGGTCACTGGGTGCTTACTATGACAGGGTCCTCTGCTAAGAATTTTATGTGCATTATTCTTCTTCATCTGCTCACTCATTCCAACACGTATTTATTGAGTATCGACTACGTACCAGACACAGTTCTGGGCACAGCAGTGAACAAACAGACACCAATTCCCAAACTTGAACTTGAGGAGCTTATGTTTGCGCGAGGTTGGGAGAGGGAGACAGATGGTAAGATAAATAAGAACAACATCTAGTGGTGAATCAAACAGCACAGCGGCGGGCGGGCGCCATGCCACACCTCCTCCCAACTCACTTGGCGCGTTGTGGTGTGATGCCAGAGTCCACACTGGGGGGGAGCCTTGGGCTTGCTCTGCTTTGCTATCCCAGGGCTTTGTCTGAAGCCTGGGGGAGCCCTCCGCACTCACAGAGGCTCAGCCAGGGGGAGAGAGGGGTCAAGTGCTCCCAGCTCTGCGTGTGCTCGGGGTGACAACTCTGAGGTCCCCGTGGGGCTGAGCTCCCCAGCTGCCCTTGCCGACCTTTCTCCAGCACCATCTCACTCACCCTGCCACCCGGGACGCCACCTTCAGGCAGTGGCACCCAAGTCTTGGTCCTGGGTTCTGTTTACAGGGGAGCCCAAGCTTGGGCATAAGATGATGTGTATGAGGGAGAAACTCAAGTGGGAAAGAGAGAAGGGATTCCATTGTAAGGCAGGAAAGAATGACATTTCTACCTTCTAGATGAGGAAACCAGGTTGGGCCTCCAACTTCCTTAAGGTCAGCTACTAAGTGGCAGAACGGGACTGGCCGCCTTCCTCGTTGCACGAATTTGGCTCTTAAAGAGCTTGACTCCTCACCCTTCACCTGGCTGAAGCACCAGTCCGGAGCCGTGAAGGCACAGGGTGGACCAAGTCCACCACACCAGGAAAGGAGAGAGGAGGTGTCCATGGGCAAGGCTGGAAGAGGAGAGGTCTGAGCAGGGGAGGGGAACAGGCTGTTGGGAAGAAGGGGGACCTAGGAGGGGCATCCAGGGAGAGAAATGGGAAGCCTGGAGTCACATTTCAGGCTGGCTGGAGGGGAGGCTGTTCTATGGGAGAAGAGAGGGGTGAGAAAGCAGGGACCCAAAGGAAGCTCGTCTGCTGCAGGACCCTGGCTGCATCCCAATAAGGTAGGCTGCAAACAGAGGTGCCCTGGCCTCCATCTGTTTCCACTTAGCTCCTTCTCCAGGGACAGCACCGTGCCCAGCCTCCCTAACCCGCAGGTACTGTCCCAACACCTCCCCGGGCACACGGCGCCGTTTCACCCTCCTCTGCCCCTTGGACTGGAGGCGGGAGAGCAGGAGGAAACCCAGATGCTGGCTCCTGGAATACCTTCATTGCTCCAGGACAGAGGCTGAGGCCCAGAGAGGGGGCGGGACTTGTCTAAAGTCACACAGTAAGACAGGAGCGGAGCTAGGGCTAGAACCCAGGTGTCCTGACACTTGCTCTGAGGCTGGTGATGCCTTTTCCTTTCCTCCCGGGAGAGGGGTTATATTTGCACAGGGCACTGCCTGCCCGTGCCTCCTGTGGGTCAGCGGCGGGGCCAAAGCCCGGAGGAAGGAGGAGGAGGCTAGTGAGAGCAAGGGGCCATCCGCATGCCTTCACGACCGCCAAGGATGCATCCGAATCCACCAAGCGCTGTCATACTGCCCTGTGACTCAGGCGGGACAGGCACCATTCAGCCCCGGGTACAGGGGAGGAGACCCGGCCAGGTAGTTCACCAACCCCGGGAGTGGCATGGCCAGGATCCGAATCCACAAACTCTGATTCGAAGTTTCATGCTCTTTCCAATTACGCGGAGCTAAACCCAACCAGGGCCTCACAGTGATTACCTTTCATTAGCTTCAGAAAAGCCTCCGCTTTTGGCGAGTTTCATAAAGGACTAAATCTGTCAGGAAAACATAAAGACAGGGCCCTCATCCATCTTCCCGACAACTATTTATTAGACTTATTATTATGTAAATACAAAAGAGGAGGGGGAAACTACATTAAAATCCAATTGTGGCTGCCTCTGCAGGCAAGGGCTAAAGGGCAGGGGAGGTAGAGGAGGCCTGGGTCCTTGGGTCCCTCCTGGAGGCCCAGTGGGAGGCCCACGGCGGGGGGCGGGGGGAGCCTGGGGACCTGTGGTCGGGGGGACACCGGCCGATCTCCACTCAGAGTCTGTAGTTGCTGTGTTGCTCGGCCTACGCTGTTGTCATTCCATTCTCAACTCGTGGAAGGTTAGGACACACTCAAAAAGCCAAATGGTGCCCTTAATCGGGGCAGTGAGAGAGCAGCTTAGTAGTGCCATGAGCAGGCCCTTCCCGAGGGGACCCAGACTCCCTCTGGTCCCACAAGAGACCCTCTTGGGGGCTAGCCCGGCCTGCCCTGGTCCTGACACACGGTGGGCCCCAGCCGCCCCTCCTTGGTAACCCCTGCCCAGCCCCTTGGGCCTTCTGGCAGCCTCTGCGAGGGCACAGGTGCGGGGGCCCTGGGATGGATCTGCTCCCATGCCTCCCCGCCCACAGCTCCCATAGTGACGTTGGCTCAATGGTCTTTGTGTGTCCCCTGCGGTCCTGGCATACAAGGAACTAGGTAAATGTTCCTTCTTGGGCCTGTGAATACATTCCCTGGAGGTGATTACACTCCAAGAGGAGGGAAGTGAAAACAAATATGGGCATTTCAGCCACTACATTACAGGAGGCCCAAGGCGAGCCCCACAATGCAGATGGCATGGAACTCCATGCCCAGCACCCCGCCGGGCCCTCCTCAGCGTGGGCACACCGCATGCCAGGCTGCCCACGGTCCACAGGCCGGCCCGCACCACTCGACCCTGAGCACCGTGATGACAGGGCCAGGTCTCACGTCCCAACGGCGGCACAGTGCCCGACACATAGTAGGTCCTCAGTAGGTATTTGTGGAAGGAAGAGAAGAAAGACGGAAGAGAAGGAGGACAGAGGGAGGGGAGGAGGCACTATTATTACCCATTTCACAGATCAGCTCACAGATGCTCAGAGAAGATTCAAAGTATGCCCAAGTCATGGCTGGTAATCCCAAAGTTGGAAGTAGAGCCCGGGTGGGAGGTCAGCTTGGCAGCTCCATGGCTGACCCAGGGAGGCTGTTGGGACAGAAATAATCCAGGCCTTGGGCAGGTCTCAAGCTTGTCCCTTCCTCACTTTCTCAGAACCCTGGGGTTCCAGGGGTCTTGCCTCAGTGGGCTTCTGCGGCCAAGTAGCCCAACAGCTGGTTGTTTTACCAGGCGGGAACCTGGAATCCCAAGGTCCTGGGCCATGACCAGTGATGGGGAATGAGAACAGCATTTGCTAAGAAACTGCCTTCCCGCCTGATGTCTACACCAATGAGGGAGCAGCAAGGCCATGGTGTGTGGTCTCTCCCCACACATATGAGTAGTACAGGGAACATGAATTTGGGTGTCAGATGGACGGGGCCCGTGTTCCGGCTTCACCACATCACTTATTGGCCCTGTGATCTCATACAAACCTATTTCCTCATCTGTGAAGAGGGGAGAATACTACCCAGCTCCCTGAGTGTTGTGAGGATTAAATGTGCTGATCTGCATACCGCCCAGGGCCCCGTGCTTGGCACCTAGTAGGTACTCAATCCATGGTAGCTGTTACTCTTCACAAATTATCAGCTCGGCTGCCTCACGTAAGTGCAACAAAGTGTTCTGGAAACTACAGGGGACCCACGCTCAGAGTGCAGGAGACACAAAGGACGAAGGGGCCAGTAACATCCTCTGTGTGTGTGTTTGTGGGTGTGTGAGCGACCGGGAGCGGGAAGTATGGGGATGGTCGGAAGCGTTCCACAACCCCTGATCTGAGTTGGTGTTCAAGTGGCGGGCGGGCGGGCGGGGGGTGGGGAAGATGTTCTGGACGGAAGCTGAAGAGAGCAGAAGCTGCTATTCCACATACCGCATGGCGCTGAGCACAAGGCTGGGAGCAGAGCTGGTGCTCCCACCATACTTGTTAAGTAAACAGGTTGGGGCAGATGTTGGCTGAATCCTTCTTGCCTTCTTAGGAGGAAGGCGGCCAGACTTCTCTTGACAGGCCTCCAGCCCCCGGCCTGCCGGAGCTCACTCCCAGACATCTCCAGGGCCCTCCGGCTTAGTGCGTGCCCGTTTTTGCTCCTTATCTAACCTCGCTGGACAGAGAACAACACATCCTCCTTGTAATACTCCTCCACAGACTGGCAGATTATTATTAAATACTGAGAGTGTGAACGTGGAAGGTTATATTGCTCTCGGTGTTTGCAAAGAGCTTATCCACATCCTGTCAGAGCTGTTCTGGGTCTCCACACCCAACCCCGCGCGGGAAGGGAGCTGAGGGGGCCCCGCTGGACAGGCGAGGCCCAGGGGACAGCTGTTTACTGGCAGAGTCCTACACCGAGCCAGCCAATCGATAACAAACACGGAGGGTGGGATGCATGAGTTCCAAGAAACCTTCCCTCCAAGAAACCTTCTTCGGCTGCCACTCCTTCCTTCTATAAATATCTAGTGAGTTCCTAGCGTGCCCTGGGGTACAAGGACCACTGAGGCAAGCCCTGTCTGCTTGGGGAGGTCGCCCCACCACGCCCACTAGACAAATGGGTCTGCCTGTGCCCCTGGCTGGGCCCTCGCCTACCCGGCTCTGCAGAAAGATCTATTTCAAGGCGCTGGGCTGGTGCTGGGCATGGGGCTCCCCTGCCGGAGATGAGTGTTGTTCCCATCTGTAAACCGTGAGGCTCCACAGATAGGATGGCAGATTACGGATACATCCCTTTCTCCCAGTGGCCGGGTAGGCTGTGCTGTGAATGAGTGAGGGGACATGCGCCGTTTCCGTTTTGTGGCTAACCGGTCGGTCATTGATTAATGCATTCATCACGTGAGTGGTCACTGCGTGTCAGGAGCTGTTCTAGGTGCTGGGGATACAGCGGTACAACACCAAGGTCCCCGCCCTCATGGAACTCACCTCTTATAGGAGAGGCAAGTTCTACAGACACTAAACATTTGCCCAACACTTTAAAGTTCATGATATACTTTCTCGAACATCACCTCAAGTCTCGGGTTAGCCCTGTGATCTTTGTACTTCTGTTATTCTCATTGAGTAGAGGAAATTAAGACTCAGGTTAATGGACTTGCCCTAACTCCCCCAGCGAGTCATCCGTGAGACCAGGACCCAGGCTCCAGGTTTCAGACGCACGAGCTCACGTGTTCTTGAGACAATGCTCTGTCAGAACACTGGTGTTATCGGAAGGTGTTCGATGTGGGGGCTTTCCTTCACCTGCCTGGGACTCTTGAGGGGGATGCTGAGGTTGGCCGGATGCCACACATTCTCAGAATGGCTGGCAGATGACCTGTGGTAAGCCAGCTGTCTTAAGAATTGTCGCAGGAATCTGCGAAATCCTGGGCTGGGATAAAACGTGGTATTTGATCAGTATTTCGTTTATTTGCTTGTGTTATTGTGTTTTGCTTTGTAGCGCCTGTCTGGGGTATGCAGATGTTTCTCCAATGGGGACTGCGCACGTATGTACGCATGGGGAGCCAGGTAAACAGAGGTGAAGGAAGATAGCCGATAATGGCCTGATCTCCAAGAAACCTTCTTCGGCCGCCACTCCTTCCTTCTATAAATATCTAGTGAGTTCCTAGCGTGCCCTGGGGTACAAGGACCACTGAGGCAAGCCCTGTCTGCTTGGGGAGGTCGCCCCACCACGCCCACTAGACAAATGGGTCTGCCTGTGCCCCTGGCTGGGCCCTCGCCTACCCGGCTCTGCAGAAAGATCTATTTCAAGGCGCTGGGCAGGTGTTGGGCATGGGGCTCCCCTGCCGGAGATGAGTGTTGTTCCCATCTGTAAACCTTGAGGCTCCTGGAAAAGCAGCCGCAGACAAGTACTTAGTAGCAAAGAGATCACTCCCCACCGAGCCCGTGATTCACCAGGACAGACAGCCAGCCAGCCTCCCGAGGCACAGGGAGGCAGTGGTCCTGGGAGGTGCTAGGGAGGCGCACGGGACTCTGGCCCACGCTTAAGGGTAGGATTTATTTCTTCCTCTCCCCACAGCATGTCGGGCTCTTTTGCTAGTGCTTCCACTGATTTTATTTTGTCCCTAGGGCTGGAGCGAGTTTCCATCCTAGCCGTGCAGGGCATTTCCCCACGGAGGCTTAAAAACCCTCAGACAAATGAGCTGACGTCTGTGGCCCGGGGTCGCTTTTGCTCGCCCTCCTCAGCCAGCAGATCTCTCCTCCAGGGACCTGGCCTCCATGCTGCCGATGCAGGGCTGACTGCACTGCGGCGGGGGCGGGAGGGGAAGGAGATGAGGGAGGAATGGGGAGTGGGGAAGGGGCTTCTGGAAGGCCACAGAGGGAGGAGCAAGCAGAGAAGAGAGGAAGGTACAAACGAAGAAGAAGATAGAAGAGCAGAAGGGTTTGCTCTTACGGTGATCCGTTCCTTGGAGCCTGATGTCATGCTCCAGTGAGGGCAGGAAAGCACAGCAAGTGTCTCTGGATCTCACTCTGCATGTCTGGCACTGGAGTGATGCATGAGGGTAAGACACGGCTTTCGTCCCAGCGGGGCTTCATCTGGGAGGGGACTGGGCAAAAGGCCGTTATGATCATCAGAGGTTCAAGGTCTAACATAATATAAATAAAAACGCTTTTGCCTGGGTGACAGGAAATCTGGGTACAGCTCTGGTGTCTTTACTCACATGTGGGTGAGCCTGGGCCTGCACTGGACCTCCCCGTGCCTCGGTTTCCCTTCAGTATAATGGACATAATACAACACCTCTTGCCAAACTTGGGTGGCCACAGGGACCCTCAAAGGAGACACTGTGTGGGTCAAAATGAACTGTAAATTCTAAAACTCAACAGAAATGCAGGAAGCAGAGCAATCAAGGAGTGGATACTGAGGCCAGTCGGGGGTGGTCAGAGTGTTGGAGACCAGGGCATTGGGCTGGGCTGGGAAAGGTCAACGAGCAGCTTTGGACAAGAGAAGGAAAGGGAGTCTCGGGAAGGGGCAGGACACCCAAAGAAAGGCACGGAGGTGGGAACATACTTGTTTTCTTTGTGAGACAATTAGAAAATAATTCTGGGTTTGTTCCTTTGCTTGCTCTCTCCTCCCTCCTCCCACCCCTGGGCATGTTTAAGGGATTTCTTCAACCTAGGATAGGCTCCTATCTTCCTACCCTTCTGCTTGTGAACTTTTATTAGTATTTCATGTCTCTTTTAGACATCACTATTTCCAAGAAGCTCTTCCTGATTCCCAAGGAGGGGCTTGGGAATCCCAATATACCCCTACATTAGTGTTTTCTAAACATTTCTACTGTGACCCAAAAGAGGAAATATGTTTTACATCACACACACACACACACACCCCAATGTATAAAATGGAAATAAAAGTTTTAAAGAAATATTTTTCCCTCATTATTGAGTGTGATCCCATAATATCATTCTGTAATATTTCTATTCTGCTCCATTTAATTTTTTTTTAATGCTGGTCGTGACCCACTAAGTTAATTTCATGACCCACTAATGGGCTGGTAACCCGCTGTTTGACAACACCACTTTCTGCTCACCCCTGCCGTCGCATTTACTCCCCATACTGGATCGCCGTGCCCGTCTGCACCCCCCTTCCCCTGCAAGCCCCCTCAGGACAGGCACTTCCTCAGGCTCGCGCCGGGACCCCGCCCCCAGCACTGTGCCTGGTGCCCAGCAGGTGCTTTAAAAATGCTGAATGGATGAATTATTGAATGGAGGGACATCTGGCAGGGGCAGAGGAGTACCAACCAGCAGGAGGATAAAATGAGGAGGGCCTTGGAAAGCAGGTGGGGGAAGGTGAGTCTTCAGGGAGCGTATGAAGGCAGCAGGGCAAAATCTCTGGCAGGAGAGGAGGGGGGCCCGGCCCGGGGGTCCCCAGCTGCAGCAGCCATGAGGAAGGGCTCTTCTCTGAGGCTGTTTGAAGGGAGAGGTGACAAGGCTTGTTGGCAGAGAGCTCTAGAGTTAGCAGAGAGTAATTGGCAAGGAGGACCCCAAGTCTCTGGCCTGGAGGTGGACGCCTTGTAATAGCTTTTCCTCAAGTCAGGTCAGTCTGAGTCTATGGTCCACAGCGCCTTGGCCTGCACGGCTCTGCCCATGCCTCAGTCTTCCTCCACTTCCTGTCCCTCAGTTTCTGTGAGGACACAGTCTATGGGGTGGGGTGAAGACGACATGTGTGGGCCACCATTAAGTGTGGGTGCGTCCAAGGGGTGAGGAGCAGGGCACTCATTCATTCAGTCATTCCTCCATCCATTCGTCCATCCATCCATCCATCCATCCATCCATCCATCCATCCCTACATTCATTCAATGAACATTTATGGTGCCCTCCACATGCCAGGCACTGGCCAAGGTGCTAAAGACACAATGGAGGACAAAACAAAGCCCCTGACCGTGCGGAATTCACATACCCAGAAAGAAGGGAGCTAGATGATACTCAAGTAGATATATGAAGTCATGCCTCAAGATGAGTGGTAGATGATTAAAGAAAGCAGAGTTGGAGTTAGACTATTGTAGATAGGGTAGTCTGGGAAGGTCTCTTGAGGGGGTGACACCTGAACAGAGACCCAGGACAAAGCTCTACAGGAGCACCCAAGGTTGTAGGTGGGAGGACCAGGCAGCTGCAGCGTAGAGAGTCCAAAACACCTGTAGCAGAGCATGAGTGTCTCCAGAAGGACAACAGGGGGTGTGGTGGGGGAGGAGAGAGTGTTTCAGGGCCCAGGAACAGCATGAAAGCCAGGAGGCATGAACGTACCTAGCGAGACGCTGAGACTATTGACAAAATACTGCCGAGCAAGCAGGCACAGCAATCAGCTGGGGGCGCACCTCGGGAATCATGGTATCTTCTGAGAGCAGGTTCTGGACCACTGACAGGCCATGGCCACTGGCCATGGACTCCAGCCTCTGGGAGTCCGCCTCAGGGTCAGGATGGGGAAACACTGCCCTCCTGCAGCCTTCTGGGAGGTGGCTGCTTGCAGTGTGGCTGGGGGGTTTTGCTTCAAAAGGGTCCTTCCCCTTGTGCCTTGTGGGGCAGTGCTGACCTGGAAGCTTCTTCCGCAAACACACATGCCCTCTGCCTTTCCCTCTCCAGCTCTGGGGTCTGAGAAGAGAAGGAAACTCTGCGGAAGGCTCAGGGGAATTCAGGGGCCCAGGGCAGCCCCAACAGGGTGATTCACCTTACCCCCACTCATGCTTTACCATCTTGTCTCAGAGCTTGCAGCTCCTGGCATCCTGATAAGGGTAAGAAGTTTCTAGGCTCGGCTGCCATTCCCCTCTCAGCCAAGGTGGCTGGAAAAGGAGAGAACACTCCTCTTGGCTTCTCCCATTCACATGTCCAGGGCAGGGAGGAAGCTCACTCCTTCCCAGAAGAGATGCAGAATGCTGGGTGGAAGCCTGCCCAATGTCAGACCTAACACTAAATATGAGAAAACCCAGAAACCTCCATGCTTGCCTCCTCTTCTTGGCAAGGGGCCTGATGCCTCCCAAGCTCCCTCACTAGGCTTGGGAGGCCAGCAAGAGAGGGGAAGAAGGAGGTTCTCTGGTTTATTCCCCTCAGCTCTTCTTCTTGTTGGAGACCCTCCCCACAAATCATTTCCCAATCACATGAGAAAAAAAAACATAATACCCCTCAACAGCATTTTATTGAGCACTTACTATATTCCAGGCATTATCTAAATGCTGCATAGGAATAAACTCACTAAATCTTCATGAAACCTGATGAAGTACCGTTATGCTCTCTGTCTAGATGAGGGAACTGAGGCACAGAGAGGCTAATTAACTTACTCAACGTCACACAGCTGGTGCCACCAGATAGTGGGCGTCTTTAATCTCAGTTTCAGACGAGTCTCCGCATCAATGGCTACCACGTTCTCCAGCAAGGTGCAAGGTCCCCACGCAGGACCTAAGCTGTCCGTTCACCACACGCATCAGTGTTGAAGAGAATGAGAAAAAGGTGGTCACTGAGGAGTCACTGGTGTGAGGGGAGCTGTGAGTGCTCCTCTTTCAGGTCAAGCCAAGAGCGAGGGGCTTTAGGGAGAACTCTGAGAGAGATTTACGCAGATCCTCTGCACTTGAAGACATGGAAAATGGGTGTCTGGTTCTTGCCCGACTAATCTAAAAGGAAAGTAGGAGGCTAACTGGCAGTTCAGAGGTGGAGTGAAGGAAAAGAGGTCTCATGTTCCCAGGTTCTCAGGCACATGGACCAGGGTGAACTGATGTGGAGAAAGCCTGCCTGGAGGGCTGCCTGGAGGTGGGGGGTGGTCGAGGGCGGCTGCTGGGAAGTGGGGGGGCCTGTCCTTTGCTCAGGGCAAGGGGTTGAATGCCCCTGAGCAAGGGGTTGAACGCCTAATCAGGGAGAGGGCATCACATGCATCGGGGGAACTGCATGGGTCTCCCAGGGACTGGGTTAGCCAAGTGTGTCCAAAGTGCCCCCCTCCACCCAGGGGAGAAATAGTCAGCTTTATGTATGTGCTAGGCCCAGAGAACTCAAGTGAGAACATCCACACCCTGCCCTCCTGTCCTCCCTTTCACCGTCTAAACTGGGAGCAGAGGAAGACAGAGGCCCCAGGATGCCCCTCCAGATGCACTGTCTACCCCTTCTTGGCTCCCATGCCCCCTGACAGGAGCCACTGGGGGCTAATGAATGTGGGAGGATGGCCTTCCCTCTTCTTCATTTGCTTGGGTCTCTGTGGGCCCCTCTCCCCCTCTCCCAAAGACCACGGTCCCTTCAGTGGCTCTGCCCATATAGCTCCCTTCTCTTGCTTCTAGTAGCTTCTCCTTCCCCTAGCACCTGCAGGCCCTAGGGCTCTCTGCTCTCTTAAGCATGCCACCACCTTTGTAAATAGTCCCTTTATAAAACTCCCCTCAACTTTCCAGCTTCTGACAGCCATTCGCTTCCTGTCAGGACCCTGACAGATACAGATAGGAAAGAGAACAGAAGCCAACCACGCCCACCATGCTGTCTCCACCTGCGGCAGGCAGAGCCGGGGGAAGGAGATGTCTTAACTTTAAATGGAGTTTAAAGCTGCAGTTATTGGACTGGGCTGGACATAGCCATCATAGAACTGAGGCTGTTCGTGGCACCTAAAAATGACCTGAAAAGTCATGGGACTTGGCCCTGTTTCCACCTAGGGCAGCAGAGCTGTGCCGCTGAATAAATTCACAGGGACAGTGGGAGATGACAGTAGGACTGCCTTCTCGTCATCTGAGGACTTGCCCCATTCACCAGCCAGCTGTTCCCCGAAGCGCCAGAGCTGGCGGTCCAGCCCAGGCGCCGGGCTCCAGAGCCTGTGTTCTAACCATTCTCCTACACGGTCTCCTGCAGTGTGGTCATCGCCATGATGAGAATCTCTGTAATTTTCAATGTTTGTCCCAAATGGGAGACCCCAGACTTCTCCTTCCACTCCTTCCTTCAGAATTCCACATGTCGCTTCTGGGCTTCTATTCTAAGGCCACCTTTTGAGTTATTTCCTTTGTTTTTCAGGGAAGGAAACCGGTCTTTGAGTCCAAGACTGAACCCAAGCACCTGCAAATGCTATTTGTGAGACACGCCCTCCTCTCTCACCACTCAATACCTGCAGCGCTGCCCCTGATGTCGGCCTGGACTGAAAGGTTCTGCCCAGCTTTTCCTGAAGGATCGGAACGCTCGCTTTCACAGCTCTAGGCCCTTCTTTGCACACGCTCTTCCCTCTACCTAGAACCTCTACACTCTCTCCAAGTCCTGCTATGATCCTCTGGTCCTCCCCTAAGTACCAGCTTCTCCGAGAAGCCTCCGTGGCATGGCTGGAAGGCTGGGTCCCCCCTCGTCTGTGCCCCTGCAGAAGCCGGGCCCCACTTCTGTAGCGGTTCTCAAGCCTCCCTGTAATGACCTGGCTCCATGCACATCTCCCTCACCAGGCAGCAAGCAGCTCAACAGAAAGCCCGACCGTGTTTAATGCTTTCCCCCTCTTCGACGTCTGCTACAGGCCTGACACTCGAAGGCTCAACGAAGGTTCTAGGAATAAATTAATTAATGAACCAATGAGTGGGTGAATTCCTTTAGCTTTTGAAGCAGATGGACTCTGAAGCCAATAATAATCAATCTCCTTGCCCTCTCCACGGCCAGCACTGTGCTGGGCACCGGGGGACGTCACCTCGAGTATAAAGGCATGGACCATTTCTGCCCTCGAGACACACAATCTGGCCAGGAAGACAAAATGGTAGTGGTGGTAGGAGCGACTGGTGCTTACCGGGCGCTCGCCACATGCCAGGCTCGGTTCCGAGTGAGTCAGCAGGCGGTAACGCATCCTGATCCTCACAACCGCCTCTGAAGAAGGTGACTAGCACTTACAGCCACCCAGCTAGGACGTGGCATACCGAGTCCCAACCGGAGTACAGAATATGCAGGAGGGACTGCAAGTGTTGCAGGAGCCCAGGGGAGAGGGGTTTCTCGTGGGCTGGAGGGGTCGGGGAATGCTTTCAGGAAGAGCCCGACTTGAGCTGAGTCACGAAGCCCCTGCACCCTAACCTCTCCTCGTGCCCCTGCTGATGGGGCCCTCAGGCCCCAGGGGAGACCACTGCACGCTGGCTGATTGTGTGAGGGCGCCGATGTCATCAACACTCTTGTGGCGGCTGGCGCCCAGCTCCAGCCAGACGCTTCCCCAGTTCTGGAGCCCGAGGGGGCAGAAGCCCACCACAGCCGCTGATTAATTGCCACTGACAAGAGGTTGCGTCTTCGGCAAGCACGGTATTAAATAGCTCCTTTTGATCATAATTAAGTTTCTCCCAGGCTGATGCTATAAATAGCTTTGCCCTATTGATTGGAGGGTCTGGGCTCTGAGCTCAGCATCCTCCGGGAGCCTTTCCAGGCCTGGCCTGGGCTCTCGAGTCCCACTTTTCTCTTCCTGACACGCAGCTTTCCTGATTTCAAGGGCAGGTGCAGCCAAACACCAGGCTTGGGGTTCAGCTCCTTTTCCCAAACCTCCCCCACCCCCACTGCCATGCCAGCAGGCGCCCGGGTTGACTCACTGGGTTACTTGGCTTCCTGAAGGAGGACCAGAAAGAGACCTCAGGAGGCAGGACACCTGGGCCCCTCAGGACCCGAGCTTTCCCCTCTCTCTGCAATGAGGACACTCCCTCTTCCACCCTACTCTGCCTGGACACCTTCCTGTTAAACCAACAGTGAAGATCCTGTTAATAGTCTCCAGAGAAGAAATAAACTCACAACTAGTGTTTTCCCTTCTTCCTTCTCTTCTTAGAGAATGCATAACCAATCTTGCTTTGCTGTACTCAATGCTATGTCTTAAAAGAGGCTGAGTGGAGGGGCCTGGGGCCCAAATCGAGGGGTCACAATAAAGGGAGGAGGGGGGATGGGGAGGGTATCCAGAACAAAGCACGGTGATTGCAAAGCTCCCTCTGCTCATCCGTGTTTGTGCTAGAGAAAAGAGCACCAGGTAGAAGGCCCTCCTTCGCTCCCACTTGATGCCTATCAGAATGACTTCCCAGAAAGTAACATGGCTCTTTCTCCAGGACTTCTCCCCAACTCCCTAGAGGCCCCCCAGAATCACCAAACACACACACAGTACTGCTGCTTAGTCCAGGCAGTGATTCCTTGGTACTCAGTTCTGTGTTTTGTTCTGCCCATTTTAGAGACATGATGGGCTGGGAACCAGGCAGTATGAGAGAGACGAAAGGTCTGCCCCGAAGTTGCCAGGCTTTGCATGATCCCTCCTCTGCCACCAGCTAGCGGCACGGTCCTGGGCCAGTAGCTTCGCTTCTCCGTGCCTTCGTTTTCCTCACCTTAAAAATAAGTGAGTGGAGTGAAATGACCTTTTTAGCTCCAAGTTCTACAGGATATGATTCTAAGTAAAAAACGGGTATGTGCACGCGAGCACCAAGAAAGGAGCATGGAAGAGCCTATGTGTAGTTTTCATTTTTAAAGCAAGATGTTGATTGGACTCCCAAAGAAAGAGGATGTCTGCAGAGGGCAAGCCCTGGGGTCAGGCTTCTGCCCTCCACTCTTTCTGAAACCACACCCTTGGAGCAGATCTGTCCCGTCTTCTGTTTCATAAACAAAAGTGCAACACAGCCATGCTCATTCGTTATTGTCTATGTCTGCTTTCGCGCTACAACAGCAGAGGTGAGTAGTTGCAACAGAGAAGGTAGGACCCACGAAGCCTAAAATTGCTACTCTCTGGCCCTTCACAAATTAAGTTTGCCATTCTCTGCTAGTGCAGGTCAGTGGGTGGGCAGAAGGAAGTAAAGGACTTCCAGTTAAGATCAGGAGTACATGCCTGGGGAGCACCTGGACAGAACAGACTGCCTGTTTCCCACTGCAAATCGGGGTATAGCAGGGGTCACTGGTACTTTTCCAGGGGACCTGGGTAAGAACCCTTGAGCCCCTGGGAGCTCTGCCTAGTGACCTGGCAGCCCAGAGATAGGCCATCCCCAAACCATCCAACACACACATATAGACACACCCACACAGCTGGGGTGGGGCAGGGAGATCCTTTCATCCTAAATTGTGACAGAGAAGAGTGTCCTAATCCAGCTTCTATGAAGGCATCCAACCTAACCTGACCGGGCTGTGCTCTTCCCTGCCTGAGACCCATGGTTAATCCACTCTAGAAAACCTACCCAATCCCCTGCAGATCTCTGAGCTGAGACCAGGGGAAGAGAGAGCCTCAGGCCCAATCAGCAGTGCCCAGAGACAGGGCCATTCCCCAGGGAAGAGTAGGAAAAGTTGGTCTCTGACAAAAACAGCAGACCAGAGGCCCTGCGAGCTGCACTTAGCAATCTGATGTACGAACAGGGCCACAAGCTGCTGGGGGGGGGGGGGGGGGAGGGGGGGGGGGGGGGGGGGGGGGTTGCTGCCAGGGGACTGCCGGGGGGACTACCAGGGGAGCAAGAAGTAGCTGGGGCTAGAGGGAGGGAACAAAGACATCCAGAAGAATCAGGATGGGTGAAATAAAAACACCATTTAGCCTGCACTCTGTGCTCCCCCAAGCCCCCTAAAGCTCTCTAGGTTTGGGCTGCTCAGCTGCAGATTCCTGAGGGTGCGCCTGCCGCTCCCCATTCTTCTGCACCCTCCGGAGCTGGGAGGCCCCCTCCATCTGGCCCTGTCCAGCTGCATTTAACAGCACACAGCAGCCCTGGATCTCCACCCCCGAGCCTTCGGCATCCACCTGGTGGGCGGTGGGGGGCTTTGATAGCCTTTTCTTCCTCACCATGAAGCCCGATCTGGCTTTTCGGGGTGGGGGGGGTGGCAGGGAGCAGAATCTCCCCATGAGTTCTCTCAGGGCAGCTGCCCGAGGCCATATGCCAGTGCTCCCCAGCTCTGCTGATATGCATCTCGTTTGTAATTGCTTTACAATGACCCTCATCATGTTCTATCTCATCACCCAATGACAGATCCGTAGAGAGAGGGGAAGGACAACACTCACACACTCACAGAGGCAGCCAGACTGCAGAGCGGGTTAAGAAGAGGGATCGTGCGGGAGTTCCAAGAGCTGGGCTCTGCCCACTTGCCCGAACAGAGTGTGTGGTGTTCGCCGGGCCTGGTTCTGCGGTTCTGTGTAGCAAAGGGAGGCAGTCAGTGGCGGCCTGCCTGCCCTGGTTTTCCAGAAAAGCACTTTCACGAGCTCCCCAGCTCCCTGTAAACCCTCCCTAAAACCTCAGCCTTTTTTGCTGGGATGACTCAAGGGATGAAAGCTTCTTTTCAGGAGCAAAAGGTAACTATGAACAAAGAGGCAGAGACTGCGGTTTTGCTCCGTTTTTAAGGTGCACAGCCCTCCCTTCCTGCCGCCACTCTGGGGCTGCCTGGTAGTCCCCTTGCTCCAGGTGGCTCACCCCACCCTCTACTTCCCACCCCCTCAGCAGGCAGGGGCCTCTCGCATTCCTAAAGGTCCAACAGGGGTCGGAAGCTTCCAGGGGTCCCCCATGAACTGAGTCACAGACACTAACTTCCCCCACTGACTCCTGCTCTGGGGCCCAGCGGGGGTGGGGACATCTATACTCTCTCCCTGCCCACTGCCCAGAGGGGTGTCTGTGCCTTGCCAGGTGTTCCTTGGCATGGACTGAGTACCCAGTAGGACGCCAAGGGAGAGCTCCCTCCCCAGAGCTCTGGGGCCAGGAATGGTTGGGGGTGTGAGAGTCCCACGGTCAGAGAGTCCCTCAGTCCTAGCCACTTCTCCCTTCCCCGCCCGGGACCAAACTCCTCCACACCCCACTGCCAAGACCCGTCTCCTTCACGGGAGCTGGCCTCACAGAAGACCCCACACAAATCCTCCAGGGCCCCACCGGTCCATAGATATTTAGGCCTTGATATATGGGCCCAGAGGAAATACCCCAAAGCCCAAGATCCTTTTTTGCTAAGGAGGCTGATCCTCAGAGCATTTGATAAAGCCCCACTGAGCAACCTCAAGGAGGACCGCTCATGGCCCCCGGTCACCCTCCAAATGGAGAAACTGGGTCTGCCATGGAGTGGTGACACCACAGGGGCCAAAGACTAGCCATGACACGGTACCCCTTCCCCCCCTCCCCAGAGGACTGGTCAGGCCCAGGAGGGCCCGCATTAGCATGGGCCTCCGCAGCCCCAACCCCCGCCCAGAAAGCCGTCAGGTACAAAATGCTGGAAGGTCCTGGGGGAAACGTGGGGCTGCAGGTGGGGTGGGGGAGACACCCACATGATCCCCCCAGGCTGAGACAAGCGGAGAGGCCTGACGGAAGCAGACACAGTTAGGTATGCAAAGTGCCTAACTCCAGGGGAGACGTTTTCTCTCAAACCCCCTCTTGTATTAAGATGGGAATGAGCATAGGTCCCCGGGGACAGGGGAGAGAACAGAACAGACTGTTTCCAGAGCACCTTCCCGTGGGCACTCATCTTTCTATTTCTTAATGAGGAGCCTGAGGGGAGCCTGGGGCCTCGGCCATGGGTGGGGGAGGGTAGCGAGTGCCTGGGGGAACCCCATCCAAACGCCCACTTCCACCCTAGGGAAGGCCCCCAGGTCATGCCCTACCTCCTCCCGCCTCTGCCAGAGCAGTGGGGCATTTCTGCCCAGGAGCGCGGCCTCCCTCTTGTCCCAGGGAGGAGGGAGGTGCCACGGAGGGTGAAGCTCTCTCCACCCAGGGACCTGGGCTACAGGCCGGCCTACTTTGCTGCTCCCCGGCTGTCCCGCCAGGAGCCGACAGCCGGGGTTCTGGCTGGCCCCAGAGGGCCTGTCCCCCCGCATTCATCACATCTGCAGGGGGCGTCCTCAGCTGTCCCTCAGAAAGCAAACACTGACGCCAGTGAGACCATTGTGCTCCGAGCAGCCTGGTCACCCCATCAGACCCAGTTGGCACGATGTTTCCTGGTCTTTGTTGAATGTGTCCAATTTCCTGACCACCTCCCTGATAAATAATCATTGGCCTCTTTCACTCCAGGCAGCGCCGAGCGAGAGGAGGGCGGAGGCTGGTTTGATGGGGATGGCGCTCTCGTTTGCCTCGTCGGTGTCTGCAAGCCAGGCCTGACCTCTGCTCAGTGCCTCGGCAAGGGCCCGTCTCCTCTGCAGCAGCTGCGAGCAGCTACCAAGCTCCCTCCTCACTGCCACCCTTTGCATCTATGATGCATCTTCTCTCCCCCTTCCCCACGCTGAAGCTCTGCAGCGAGGCATGGGAACCGGATGATGAACTGGTTATTTTAAGGGAGGCCGGAGGGACACCTTAGATGATCTGATGGCACGGAGGGATGAGCGCTGGCCGGGAAATAAGGCGATCCCGGCTCCCATCTGCCCTTGGGTGCTGCCTGGCCGACAGAGGGGTTGGCATCTCAGTTTTCTTGTGTTGAAGACTCCGGGGCTCACCCAGAGCCCTGCTTGCCTGTGCGACTGGTACCCATGGAGTTGAGCCCTCCGGCAGCTACAGTCCCACTTCTGTTCTCCCCGTAGTTTCTGCCCTGCGTCTCCCTGGCCCAAGTTGCTGGCACACCATCTGGTATTCCGGGGCGAGCCAAGAGTTAGTTACCAGTGATGGTTCTGTTGCTCTGGCCATCCCCGCCCATGCACAAGGGGCCTCCTTGGAGAGGCCAGGCCTAGCCTCCAGCAGCGATCACAGTTCTCAGGAAGGAACAAGTCTATGGCTTTTCGCCTCTGGCGTCACCAGAGAGGAGAATCCATTCTCTTCACCGCCTTCCCCAACCCCGATCAAAACAACCACAATGCTCCGTTACCTCCCACACTTAGGGACTTAAAGCCACTGCCCTCGTGTTGGCATCATGAAAACAAGCTGGAAGGCTGACCAGGCTAATGTCCCCCGTGGACCATCCCCCAGCCTGTCCCTACATCCCCACTGGTCCCTCACTATAAAACTGAGTCCACAGAGCTCACAGTAATGACCCTGTGGCAGGTTGCAGAAATGTCCACCAATTCTTCCCATCCTTTTGTATTCACATCCCTGTGTAATGTGACATTGTGGTTCCTCCCATCAAAAGGCAGAATTGATATTCTACCCCCTGGAACCTGGGCTTGCACATGGGATTTGCTTTGGCTCTCGGGACATTAGCAAATGTGACACAGCAGGGGATTGAAAAATGCTTGTGTGTTGGGGTTCACTTCTCTTTTAGCTCCTGCGACCTCAGTGACCTGCCACCAGTTGAAGGATCCAGGCCAGCCCACTGGATGATAAGAGACAAGAGCCATGTCATCCATCCCCATGGCTCCAGCCAGCCGCCAAATGGGTGAGGCCGTCCTAGACCATCCATTCCCAGCCGAGCAGCTAA
Organism: Mirounga leonina; assembly: GCF_011800145.1. Lineage (NCBI taxonomy): Eukaryota > Metazoa > Chordata > Mammalia > Carnivora > Phocidae > Mirounga > Mirounga leonina. The sequence continues at coordinate 1,089,715 of NW_023270447.1, read as the reverse complement.
CTAGAGAGATCAGCTGAGCCAGTGCAGACCCAGAGAACGGCCCAGCCAACCCACCGAGTCATAAGAAATAACCGATGTTTATGGTTTAAGCCACTAGTTTTCTGGGGTGGTTTGTCATACAATACAAGTGAACTGATATGGAATCCCACAAAGGAAGTGATGAAAAAATATCATGAACACGGACAGGAGTGACAGTCTAGTGTAGTGGTCAGAGGGGTTGGGAGCCAGAATGGCTGGGTTTGAAATCCTACTTTAAGAAAAGTAAGTATCAGGGCGCCTGGGTGGCTCAGTTGGTTGAGCGACTGCCTTCGGCTCAGGTCATGATCCTGGAGTCCCTGGATCGAGTCCCGCATCGGGCTCCCTGCTCAGCGGGGAGCCTGCTTCTCCCTCTGACCCTCCCCCCTCTCATGTGCTCTCTCTCTCTCTCATTCTCTCTGTCTCAAATGGATAAATAAAATCTTTAAAAAAATAAAAAAAAATAAAATAAAAATAAAAAAAAAAAGAAAAGTAAGTATCAAAGAAAGTATCTTTGACAAGTTAATCTCTCCATGCCTCATCTGTAAAGGGAGGAGAATAATAACGCCTACCCAGTTAACAAATGCAGAGCACTTAGAATACTGCCTGGCCCGCTGTATGAAGGGCTTCCTGTCATTATTATTAGAATAGACAGCCCTGCCGAGTCGTTCCACGGAGCAAGGGGGATGACTAGCAGACCTCCAGCTCCACTTAGGGTGGGCCCGAGGCATTGAACCGACCCTATCATGAGGCACAGAGGCTGGACCTCAGCAGAGCCTGCCTGACAGGGAGCCTTGCTGGATGCAAAGAAGGTTACGGGGGACCTGACAGCCAGATGGCCTTCTGGGTCTGGGAGGAAACTAGGCAGGCTGCACCATCTCTCCCACTGCTGCACCGACACACATACGGGATTTCTGCTCTTTTGAAAGGTTTCCTGCCTAAGCAAATCCTCAGCTTTTCTTCCATCATCTTACTGCCCTCCTCAAGGCATGGTCTCAGGGGTCGGGGGGAATCAGTCCTCCACAAAAAGGGAGAAGAGGACTCATCCCTTTCCTCACTCCTTAATTTCCGTCCCCCTCCCCAAGCCAGAGCCTCTGAACTGCCTTCTGGTTATAACTCTATTGCAATTCAGCGGAAGGAGGGAAACAGGGAGTTAGGTACCATTATGGCTGCCTGGGCTCCTGACCAGGGCTGGGCAGGAAGGGCGAAGGGGCCAAGACTCCGCCTGGACCACAGTACTGGACTCCAGGATTTCACTGTCTTCTCTGACTTGGCAGACGGTGCTGGGCCAAAGCGGACTGCCACCGAGGATGGCCCAGCTGGGACCTTGAGAGCGCCAGGTGGGTAGAGGTGAAACCAAGGATTCTAGAATTTCCAACCTGTGGGCTGTGGTGAGCAGGTGGCCAAGAACGGGCTCCAGGCATGTGGAGAGGTACAGATCTCCTCAGCCCCCAGGGCAGCCGGGTGGGGTGGGGGCAGCAGAGCCCCTGGCCAGGAACCTCCTACCTCAAGCAGGATGGCCAGCCCCAAACAACAAGGTCAAAGGCATGGCCAGCCAGGGGACTACACTGGGGGGCACAGGTCTGAAGGTCTGAAGGAAAAGACCACCAAACTTGGAGCTGGGAAGGAAGCACAGATCCATGTGGGGAGCCCTCTTGGACAGAACCAAAGTTTATATTGTTGAAATTTTAGCTGTTACGAGGAGGTTTAGACGAAAGAATAGGAAAAAGGAGAGAATGGACTCCTGCGCTTACAAGGACAGGAAGTGCAGGAGCTAGGGGTCCCGCCAGGCCCCGGCCATGCCCCCAAGGGTAATCCCTTCCTGCTAGGCCAGCAGAGAGGACTGCTTCCTTCACCTTGCCCGCATTACCCAAAGTGCATAGTCCTGAACTCTGCCAGGGAGCATAACTACAGGTGTCCTTGCAGTTCATCTGACTCATTTTTTGTGCCTGGTGACCTCACCTGGTGAGTTTTTCATCACCTCTAGAGCAAGGCGCACCTGGTCAGCAGGACAGGAATGTTTGTTGAATGAATAAAGGAAACCGACCAGAGCGGATTCCCACGCTTCTGTGGTCAGAGGCTTCCGGTTTCCACCTCCACCCCCAACACATTTTTGTGTCAACAAGACTACAAATCCGAGGACTACTGAATCTCTCTGGTTTGGTTTTAATTTTAACCAAACTGGTCTCTGGTCTCTCTGGTTGGTTTAATTTTAAGCAATTAACATGAAAGAAAGATTTTTAACTTTTTTTTTTTTACAATAGAACACACATACCTTTGTATCTACACAAGCCCCCTGCCCCATTAAAATAAAGTTGCCTTTATCCTATAACATGAGTTTCATTAAATAATCCTGCCACCCCAATGAAAGGCACTCACTTCTGTGGGCGGAAGGGAGTTTTACAGATGCTGCCTGAAAGATGGCAAGATTTTTTTTCTTTGTATGTTTGATATATTTCGTAGTTTTTTAAAGGAAAAGATCTAACATCTTCATTTACCTGATGTCCCCAGAGTAGTCAAATTCATAAAGACAAGGGCGCCTGGATGGCTCAGTTGGTTAAGCGACTGCCTTCGGCTCAGGTCATGATCCTGGAGTCCCTGGATCGAGTCCCGCATCGGGCTCCCTGCTCGGCAGGGAGTCTGCTTCTCCCTCTGACCCTCCCCCCTCTCATGCTCTCTCTCTCTATCTCATTCTCTCTCAAATAAATAAATAAAATCTAAAAAAAAAAAATTCATAAAGACAAGATCCCCATCAATCCTCTGAATTCTCCAGGCACAGAGTCACTCTCTGGGAAAAAGGGGTGGGTGGGTGAGGGGCTTATGTGAGAACCAGAAGCCCGAGTCCTGGCTCAGGATGATGCTTCTGCTAGGGGAGAAGGGTCACCTCTCAGGAGACGAAACTTCCAAGAATGGAGACACTCCAGATGGCAAAAAGAGCACAAGACCTAGAGGTTCCCCAGGGCCAGCAACAGCCTAGGGTTACACTGAGAACTCCCTCCCCACCCCTCCTTGCCAGTGGGCTTTCATATGTGCGTGCGCCTGCACACACACGTGCACACGCACGTGCCATGAGCATGGTGCCTGGTTCTGAGTCTCTCCTCCAACTTTTGCTTTTCATTTGGAACACTTTCCCTTTCCAGCTCTCCAAGCCAACTTCCTCCCGAGAAGTACACACTTGTACAAGTTCTCTCTCGTCCGTGGCATCTCCAGTTCGAGCAGATCTGATGATGTGTGCGGCCCGGCCCTATCTGGATAGGAAATGGCCCAGAGCTACATGCCCCACCCCGAATATGGGCACATCCTCCCTCATCTCGCGCCATGAAATGCACAAACCTCGCACCTGACACATCGTCCAGTCCTCCCTGGTTTAAAGTTCCGTCCGCCATCTTCTCTGACCCACACGGGTGCAGGTGCCTCTCGCTGTGGCTGAGGTGACCTGGCAGGGCATGATGAGGAAGGGATGGGCCAGAACCTGACAGCTGAGCCCCTTCCGTGTGCCAGGCACTCTGCTGGGAGCTGGGGTCTGGGACCACAGTGCCTGCGTTGGGGGAGTGAGGGCCACCTACGCAGACAGGGCTGTTTACCCAGGCTTTCTGATGGCGGTGACAGAAGGCACAGAGCCCCCCCCAGGAGGAGACTCACTCACCTGGCCCATTTCCACCAAGTTTCCCTTCACTGCCACCACCAGCTGCCCGCCCCTCGGTCCTTGCCTTCTCTGCACATTGGAAAGAAAGCCCACGAGATGCTCCTAGCCAGAGAGAGCCCACACGTTGCTCACCCTCTCCCCAGTCCTCTGTGATCATTAAATGGTTGGTTTCATTCAAACACCTCAAGGTAATGTAAGCTGCACTGCCCACGTGAATGCTAATAGCACATATAGATTCCCCTGCATTCCTGTGGTGAGCTCATGCCATAAAATAATGGGAGTGGAGAAGGGAGGGTCATTTCCAGACCCACAGGATAACAGGGGGAGAGAAGTAAGCTGGGGGGATGGGGTGGGACAAGCAAGAACCAGCCCCTGGTGCAGGCATTGATGGGGATGGCATGACGGGAGACAGTGGGAGGGGTGGCGGTTCCACTGGCCCCAGAATCCACCCATCCGTGCTGTGCGGGCCCTTCGCTATTCACTCAAAGGGCATGGTTTGGAGCTTGTTCACCCATGAAGCTTCCATTCCCTGAAGGGCTTGGGTCTTCCCCGGGCTGGGGCTGGGTCACCCTGAGGCTGTGCCAGGACAGATGTCCCAGGGTCTTCTCGCCACCGAGTCCCCTGGTAACTTCCCCAACCATAATTACAATTGCCTTGCAGAACGGTTTCCTTCACAGAACCTTCTGGGTTCTCAAGGCCCTCGCCCTTCTGGGGTGTAGAGGAAGCAGACTTGGGTTGAATACACAGAGGAGGGTGGTGATCACTGACTCTCTCCCTAATGGAATGAACTGTAGCCAAAAGGGTAAACATCCATCCCTGAAAGTTCAGGCAGACCTGTTGCCATCTGCTGGGGAGGTTGTTGCGGGGACGGGGGGGGTCCAGCTCTGAAGGGGGTAGCAAACTAGACTCTTTCTAAACCCAAGACTTGTGGAGCTCAAATAGCTGTCTGATGGTCCCACATCTTATGCCTTCCCCCCATCTGGCCCATGTGGAGGAGCCCTGGGGCTGAATTCACAATTCCCTGCTCTCTCCAAACACAGTTCTATGTGGCTGTGGGCTGCTGACCTTGATCGTGTACGTCATCCTAGCTCACCATCAGACACCCTGGAGCTTTCTGGGGGAGTCTCCAAGCAGGACCTCCCAGGCCCCGTTGCAGACTTGCCTTTCTGTGGTCACTTTGGCCAGGGACTCTTAACTTTTTCCTCTTTGGAGGTGAAGAAAGGGAAATGGGAAGGTCCCCAATGCCCTGCCCATCCACCGGTGGGGGGTGGGGGGAGGGTTCTCCAGGCTGTGAATCATCCAGGCTACTGGACTAAAAATCAGTTTTCCTTCCAAGAGTGAGAAACTTAAAGCTTGTGGAACTGTCTAAGAGGTGAAAACTCATTAAATTCAACCCCTCATCATTCAGAAGAGGATGCTGAGGACCAGAGAGAGAAAGCAGAGTGTCCAAGGTCTCAGAGCCTGCCAAAACCAGCCCCACAACCCACATCTCCTGGCTCCTAATCCAGTGGTCTTTCCATTGCCCTAGGGAGCCCCACCCCAGCCAAAGGATTCGGTCAACTCACGTGGGCCAGCACCTAACTCAGAGCATGAATGCAACAGCTTCTGCTCTTCAGATGAGAAGCTGACCTTACATGGAAATATTAAGAAAGTCAAACACGGTGTGTGAGGTGGGGGGTTGGCATAACGCTTCATCATCCTTAAGCCCTGTCCAAACTCTGAGCATGGCAATCGGACTGCAGGAAAATGTTTTATTAATCGACACAATGCCCTTTTGCTAGTCCAGAGAGAAGCTTCTGCTGGAGAGGGGAGGGAGGAGAGGGAGATGGGGAGGCTTTGGCTCCAAAGACACAAGCCCTCAAGATATGAAACTCTGGAGAGAACTTCTAGCAGCTTCTGGAGGCAGAAGAGAAACTGGCCAGGGAAGAGAGGTAACAAGAAAAACTAATGTAGGGTCACATATGGCAAATCACAACTCATGAAGAAAGAGTCACACCTGGTACCGTGATTCCTCATGGAGGGTGGGTGCAAAGTAACACCCGTGACCTGTTGGGTGACACTCCCCAGGAGACTCCTCACCCTACCCCTGCCTGCCCCATCCCTGGGATCCACAGGCCGCCCAGCATTGTGCAGGGCCTAGAGCTGAGGGGCGTGGAGGACGAGCCAGGCTGCGTTCTGTTGCCGGGCTCTGACAGGCTCCCCAGCAGAGCTGCTCCCCGCTCCATTCCAAAACTCTGTGACTGGCCCCCAACTCTCTGTTGCCTCACCTGCCATCTCTCCAGGGTGCTCGGAGGGGCCAGTGAAAGGCCATTGTGCCCAAAGGCCTGCAGAGGAGTGGGTGGGGATCCCCCCAACACCCAGACCACCCAGACCACCCAGACGGAGGATATGGCAACAAAGCCACCTGGGACCAGAATCTCTCCAGGGAGGAAGATGGCACGAGATTTTCCAAAGTTATTCTAAAAGAAATTTACATAGGATATTTACATAGTATGCATATTTACCACTTTCCCTCTTCCTTAATTTTTTTTTTTTTTGCACAAATTCTACTACTACACTAAAATTTTCCATCTCCTTTTTTTCCATCCTCCCCCCTGTTCACCAGGATTCACTGGGCCTGTTGGCCACCTTGCCCCCTGCCTGTCACCTGCAGTCATGTCTCTGTGGGCCCAGAGGAGCTTGATCCTTGCTGGCCTTGGCCCCAGAGGCTCTGCTCTGTCCTCCATCGCCATCCTCTGTCCACTCCTTATGCTCATGACCTTTGCCAAGAGGCGCGAGAGTTGTTGGCCCAGGCACATTAGCGCACTGGGGATGCTGTGTCTGCCTCCCTCTGCCGGAGACAGAGGCTGTGGAAGGCGATTTCCCCCAAGGGCCTCCCCAGGGAAATCTGGGTCGTTAGGGAGAGCGTAAGAGAGCCTGCGGGTCAGACCAGTGCACGTGTGAGTCCCAGCCTCTCTGGTTACCAGCGGTAGGCTCTGAGCAGCCTCCCATTTCCTCAGCTTTAAAACACAGACAACAGTAACCTCTCTCTCCTATGGTTAATGGGGGAGTTAAATGAGGAAATGCATATAAATAATTTATATCTAGCACAGGACCTGGGACACCATCAAAGCTCGATATTATCAGCTATTATTGTTGTTGTTGTTGTCGATGATGATGGTGAGGACCAGAAGTCCCTCACACGTCAGAATGAGCCTATCTCTTCTCACTCAGTCTCCAGCAAGCATGGCAAACAGCTGCTTCTCAGCCTTCTGGACAGCAACCCTAACGAGACTCAAACATAGCTATTAAATCATCATTTCTGTCCCGAGGCCAGCCTCCCTTGGACTCCTAACCAACTGCAGAGAGCACTTCCACTTGGGGAGAGGCTAGAGGAGCTGTCCCTCTGAATCCTCATGTCCTGACTCCTCATCTCTCTCCAGTGGGGCCGATGCCCTCCCTGTCTCTCCCCTTACCACCTTTCTCTCTTTCTTCTTGGCTTTTACTTCAACCATCCCATTTTATACATTCATTTTATCGTCTGCAGCTCTGGCGAGAATGCCGACCCCAGAGGACTTGTCTGTTCAGTTCATGAGTACCTCCTCAGGCCCCAGCACGTGGCCTGGCACATGCAGACCCACCGTATTTGTTGAATAAATGATCAAAGGAATGAACACATCTAACTTTTGCACTACAACCTTTCAAGGGTCAACTGGAATGCCACCTCCTCCGAGAAGCCATCTCTGATTCCTGCCTCCTGCACCTTCCCCTCACACTTTGCTACCCTTTCCTCATACCTCTTACCTTGTGGAGCCCGGACACATAGCTCTGTGCACACACGGCATCTCTGTTCCTGGGCCGAAGCTCTTTGTGAAGACTCTAAAGGAGTCAGGAGACTTCAGTCCGAGCCCACTCATGCTACTACAGTGTATGAGCTGGGGCAAGTTCCCTACACTCTCCGCATCTCAGTCTTCTCAGATGTAGAATGAGAGCCTAACACCCACCCCACAGGATTTAGTCCTCGCCCCGTTTTTTTCTTTGTAGCCCCTTAGGTCAACCAGGACGCCATCTTGCTCACAGGCACAGCTCAATGTATGCTTGCTGAATTACTGAGCCATCGCTGTGCCCGTTGCTTACCACAGGGCCCAAGACAGGTATGTCTGGGAGGGGACAGGCCAGAGGAGGTTCCCAGGGATGCCAGCAGGGCATCCGGCATTTCTCCCTAAGGAGAAGAGGGCAATGAGGGGCACGGGCAGCATCTTGAATCCCCAAAGCCTCTGCTCAGGGGTCTGGCCCTGCAAGGACCAGGACACAGCCGCCCACGGAGGCTGGGCCACTCTGAGTTAGCATTGCCCCGGGCCAGGCACAGACGCTTTGTTGGTCTGTGACCATTCAGACCCCATCTATCCTCTCCACATGGCAATGTGAGGATCCTTTTAGTATTATTGTTTAGCAAAGCCCATAAACCAATTCTGCCTTCCTGGGTCAGAGCTGTTTATTTAATTAGCATTGTATGAGACTAAAAGAAAACCTTGTTTGACTCAGAAAACCAATATGACCTTTTGGCCCCAGCAGAGATGCAGCATGACAGGGAATGCCCACGGGCCAAGGAGAGAAGCTGAATGCAAGTGTCCGCAAAGCCATTCCACGGGTGGGAGCAGCGTTCCTTAAGGAGGCAAGGTGCCAAGAAGTGGGGCCTCTCCTCGACCCTCCCTTCGGTTTTCTTTGGTAATATCTATTCCCTGCTGCAGCCCATCCCCAAACTGCCTTGCTAGCCCCCTTCTCCGTGTTAAGCTCCAGACCCACTTTCCCACCTGCCTGCCGCCTCCCTCCAAGCCATCCAGGGTCAACTGCAAATACCCAAGCTCTAAAGTCAAGTTCACGGTCTCTACCTTTCCCTTGCCCTTCTGCCAAACTGTTCCTCCTCTGACGTTCGCCGTCTCCCCATCACCAATCACCCAGTCTTATAATCCCAGAGTTCACTTAGACTTCTCTTCTCCTGGATGCCTTTCCACTCTACCTCCTTCTGTCCCTTTCCACTGTGACCATCCCAATCAGGCCTCCCACACGCCCTTCCTGGATCAGTCTGCTGGCTGACCTCACAATGGGTCTAACATTCAACCAGAACACCGCTCCAAATAAATCTTCCTGATCACTGCAACACGGACCACCTTTAGTGGCTCCCTGACACCTACCAAATAAATGCCTTAGCCTAATAGTTTAAGACCTCCGTGTCTCTAGCAAGCCTCTTATTCCTGCCTACCTCCAGCCATTCCCCTCATATGCCCTAAACACCAGCAAAGCAGCATATTGGTTAAGCTCCCAAGCACCGTGCCCTTTTGCAATTTACTCGGATTTCCCATTTCCGCATCTCAAAATCCTACCCACTGTTGTTGGTCTAGCTGAAATGTCACCTTTCCCGTGAAGCCAATCACTCATTCAGCAGCAAATATTTATTAAGCATTTATTCTGTGCCAAACACTTCCTGATCACTTTGGAACATGCCCCATCCTCCCTCGTCTGCTCATAAACATACTCAAATCCCCTGCTGTACTGTAAACTTCTTAGGGACAGGAGCGAGGGCTTATTTATTTCTATTTCCCCAACACTGACTAACAGCATGCATCACAAACACGGGGTATAATATTTGTTAAACTGCATCAAGATTTATGCTGTCTGTGGTTTTAATATCATTTAGTTTACAATTCCCCTACTTTTTTTTTCTGCTTAAGTATGCACGACCAGGAAGAAGTAAAAATAAACTAATGATACTTCTCAGCAGCTCTAAGCCTGTAATTATGGTGAACTCTAAGTTATCCTGGACACTGGAACCATCATGCTGGAGAGAATCTCCCACCAGAAGCATAAAAGTATCATCGCCGTCAGTCTTTGACATATATTGTATGACTGTCGAGGAGCTGATACTCCTTTTTAACTTTGTGTGCCCAATCGGGGTGGTATCTGTCTCTACAGTCCTGAGAGCTGGCTGAGTAAGAGGGATGGAAAGAACGACGGAGGCCTAGCCGGTGGGGGGGTCCAGTTTGGGACGGAACGTCTGCCCTGCGCAAACTCGAGGCAAGACTGGACAGTCACGGTGTCACAGGCACTCGGCACTGGCCGGTTTCTTTCAGACGACCGCAAGGGCAGAGACATCCCAGCCCCCTGGCAGCTCAGGGTCCAGAATCGATTTGTGTTTTAAGGACAAACGCCCAAGCGTCAGTGGGACCGAGTAAGGTTCTGGGATGGAAGAGGGCTGTGCTTCCAGCCTTGCGGGCGTCGGGATGGTGCCTCGTTGTGTCACCAGGGACCGCCACACGCAAACCACAGAAAATGAGATTTGCAATTCTGCACTGATAGCCAGATAATGTAGGGGGGCAAGCTCCCCTCTTCCACTTCTGAAGCAAACAAATACCACATGGGGTGATTCCGCAGCTGCATTAGTTGGGGAAAATTGATGCACATTTCATGTGTCAGGGAGCTGAATCCCAGAGAATGGAGCCAGCCTCCCAGAAAATGGTTTCTTTATATAGTTCCATCCATTTATTGTTTGATTGGACTTTCTGTATATTAAATTCAAGCTGTTCTGCCACTCGTGGGCATTATGATGCGTTGGCTCCGTGGGAAATGAAGGTGATGGGATTTTACGGCATCACATTACAAAGGAGGCGTCCCCAGCCTCATCCATCTCTCCATCAATGAGCTTGTGTGTGAGGTGGCACTTATATTAAAACAATTTTTCTGATTCAGTTTAATGACGCTCATTCCAGTCCTGACACCCAGAATATGATTACACGAGCCAGATGCAATCTTCCTCCATCCAGTCATGGTCAGCCAAAGCTGAGTTATCCTCCCTCCTGGTCCCCCACCTTCCCATGCACCCGACATCTGCATGGCACTGGGCAGAGGGAGGTGGGGGCCGGGGAGGAGAGGCCTCGGTTCCGGCCTGGGAAACGCGGGCTGGACGGAGGCCCGAGCACGGGACTCAACTTGGAGGCCACGGTCTCTGAGCCCTCTGGCCCAGAACTTTGGGCGCTCCAAGGCACTGTGGTAACTCCTTCCCCCTTGTCACAAACAAGTCCCCATTGGAAGTTGGTCTGAGGTCACTATGGAACACTCTTTCCAAAAGAGATTGCTGCGGGACTGGTCCCTACTTCCAAAAAAGAAAAACTGCTTAGATATTACCAGAGGATGAGCACTTAGGATATGAGTACGGTGTCGGCTTCTTGGAAGGAGTTGGTTGTGTTCAGGGCCACCTGCCCGAGCACAGGGGCTGGGAGCCTCCCAACTAAGTCTCTGCTCCTCTCCCTGCCCGGGGAGGGGTTGGCGGGGGGGGGGGGGGGGGACGGGGAAGCTCCCAGCCATGACTGTATGTGAGCCCTGCGTGGCCCAGAACAGGAGCTCCCTCCTGGATGAGAGAGGCAAAAACACTCTAGCAGTTATTGAGTGGTTCTGGCCCTCCCCTGAGGAGAGGGAGGGCCAGGCTTCCTTTTATTTACACTATTTTCAGGCAGAATAATTGCTGCTCCTCAGGAAGAATCATGTTTATGTTTACGGGTGTGTTTGAAGAGGGAAACCCAAACAAAACCAAACAGAGAAAGGGAGAGAGAGAGAGATTGAGATTGATTTTGAGAGATTTAGGAGGAGAGCTGTGAAATGGGCATCAGCCTGAAAATCCCCTCCCCCAAATTGGAGCAATTTGAATTGCTGGCTTGGAAGAGCAATCTAAAGTAATGGTTCTAGTGTGAAGCACCCGAAAGTCTCCTATCCCATCCGTGTGAATCCATCCCTCCCCGACCTGCAGCACTGACACCCTGCCCACCCCTCCATCTCAGCTGCTAACAGAGCCACTGACTTCCATTTCCCTTTCTGAACCAAGACTGTCCCCCGGCATGGTAAGCACAGTGCCCAGCCCTTGGCAGATGCTTGGTATTCACTGCTGTGTTGAAAGGAAACCACAGGGGTGCCTGTGTGGCCCATTTGGTTAAGCTTCCGACTCTTGGCTTTGGCTCAGGTCATGATCTCAGGGTCGTGGGTTGAGGCCCCACGTAAGGCTCTGTGCTCAGGGCGGAGTCTGCTGGAGATTCTCTCTCTCTCCCTCTCCTTCTGCCTCTCCCCCCAATTATGTGCTCTAAATAAATAAATAAGTAAATAAATAAAACCTTTAAAGAAAAGAAAGGAAACCCCAAACCAGGTGCAGACAGACGTTCCTGCTTGCAGGCAGCCCCAGCCCGGATCTCAGACACCCATGCTCCAACTTGGGCTCTGGGGCTTGTTCACTCCATCCATGCTGGGGTCTCACCGCCCTGGGCATTGAAGCCCCCCTCTTGCAAGAGGCCCCTTCTTGTGCTATGCTTCTTCCGGGGTGGACAAGGTCTTTAGGACCATGTCTTCCTGGGCCGGTCCTTGCCACGGGAGCTGAGAAAGTCTTGGGCGGCTGTCGTGGTAGAAGCAGGACCAACATCGCTCCCTGTTGCCCCTGCCTTCAAATGCACGCAAAATCTCTCAGTTCCCCCCTCCCCGCTGCCAACGCCCTTGGCCCAGCCACCATCATCATCCGCTGCATAGACTATGATGGTGGCTTCTCCCGACAAAGTATTCACTACCCAGCAGCCAGAGTGATCCTTTGCAAACCTAAGTGAGGCCTACTTAAAACCCTCCAATGGCTTCCCATTCCAGGCAGAGAAAAAGACAAAGGGCCAAGCCTTTGATCCCGAGGGCCCTACATGAGCTGCTTCCCCTATTACCTCCTATACCTGGTTCCTGCTCCTGCCGCTTGACCATTAGGACCTTGTATCTATTCCAAGAACAGCACGCCAAGCCCTCTCCTGCCTGATGGCCTTTGCATTTGCTGTTCTCTTGGCCTGGAATGCTTTCCCTAAGCTACCCACATTCTTTCAGGTCTCTGCTCAAATATCACCTGAGCTCCTGACATAAAATAGCAACTTTCCCTTGCTCCACCACCCTCCCGCACTCAGGGCTCCCTGTTTATGCCACGAGGCTTTATTTTTCTCTGGAGCATGAATTGCTGCCTCACGGAATGTATTTATCTGCTGATCTATATACTATCTGGGCTCCTCCACTAGAATGTAAGCTCCACAAGATCAGAGACTACTTTCTTTGCTGCCGTATTCTTAGCGCCTAGTGGCTACTCAGCAAATATTGGTTGCATAAAGAATCGAATGGAGGAAAATTTCATGGACGGGGGCGCTTATCTCTGGCTCCCTTTCTGCTCTTCCCTGGCCCCAGAGTCTACAGTGGGAAGCATGGCCAAGTGGCCAAAAATACTGAAGGACGAGGGTTGAAACTTCCCGTGCAAGAAAGGCCCCACCACGCTAAGGCTGACGTCAGAACTAGAGAACGCCCCGCTTGGCCTCCCCATCTCCACCCTGCCCACAAATGGATATTTGTCTGATCTGACCAAATAGCCCACATTTGGATAGCACTTCCACTGGTTCTTAAAATGGCCAGGAGAGGGGCGCCTGGGTGGCTCAGTTGGTTAAGCGACTGCCTTCGGCTCAGGTCATGATCCTGGAGTCCCTGGATCGAGTCCCGCATCGGGCTCCCTGCTCGGCAGGGAGTCTGCTTCTCCCTCTGACCCTCCCCACTCTCATGTGCTCTCTCTCAAATAAATAAATAAATAAAATCTTTAAAAAAAAAAATGGCCAGGAGATGGTTAGCAAGTGAGGAAACTGAAGACAGGTAAACTGGGGTACAAACCTGTTTAGTTGAACAGCTATCTAGTGAGACCCTGACTTAGGCACAGATCACACAATGATCTCTGGCATAGAGATCTGCCCTTGAAGAGCTCACATCCTGGGAGAAAGACACGTAAGCGGATCAAGTTAATAAAATATGGCAACTGACAAGACAGAGGTACGTCAGGGCTGCAGTGGGAAGCAAGAAGAAGGGTGCCTAGTACACCCTGGTACTGGGGGTGGCAGGAAGGACTCTGGAGGAGATGATGTGGGGCTGAGCTGTGACAGATGATGGGAGCTAGCCAGACACAGAGCGAACTGAGGGGTTGTCTCTGGAGTGGCAGGAAGAATATGAGTAAAGGCCTCTTTTTCTGACCCTTGGTCTACTGCTCTTGCCACCATCTCTTGTTTTGGTTCAAAGGGAAGAGAAGTGAGTGTCATTCAATTCTTGCTGTCTGAACCTTACACTGGGCTGATGTGCAATCATGGCGCTTTGTATTTGCAGGTCCTGGCGCACAGTAAGCACTCAATAAATGTTGAATGAATGCAAGATTCCTTGTCGGGAATCTTCTCTTAGGAATTGCAGCACCCGAGAACTGTTGGTTAAGAAGTGTCAAACCAAGAAAAGACCTTGGGGTCATTCATTTCCAATAAGTGTGGCTATGACCAGATCTCCCTGGGCGGGGACACACCACCATCCATGTAGGCACAGCTGACCACTGTCCTAGGCCAAGGCACTTGGGAGTTGGGAGGAGGGCTGGTGGGCCCCGGAGGCAGTGGATGAAGGTGCAGCCAGAATTTGGGAGGATTGAAGGGTTAACCAGATCCCAGATTGGCTCCACTTCTGGCGCTGGGGGGTAGCCTGGTCAAGCACCCCATTCCGTGATGCGCCTGTATTGATTGTCCAGGCCGGACTCCCAGTCTTGCAAAACCTCAGGCAGGCCCCTTCCAGGATTATGTTTTAAAGGGAAATGCAAATCACCTGGAGGCTGCTTCATGCTTGGAAGAAGTAAAAATCGATTCTGTTTTAGTTAAAGTGATTTTTGGACACTGTCAAAAGCTCTCTCATCTCAGGGCATGGGGTGACAGATAGGCTGCCTGTCTCAATCACATAAGCAAGCCAACCAGGCAGCAGCAGGCCATCTTACCAGGAGCAAGTCTCCTCTGGGCCCTTCCCAAGCCCCCACGCCCCCCACCCCCTGCCCTGAAGATAGCCAAGACGGCCCCATCCCCTCCAGTCTCGGAGCTGGCCTTCGATAGCCCTGGTGGGTGCTCACTCGCGAGGCTTTCCTTCCGCACGCTCTCCTCTTCCCCACTCTGAACTGGAGCCTCACCCACAGACTGACTCAGAAAGTCTAGGCCAATCGTGATGCCAAGCCAAGTCAAACAAAATTCAGAAGGAAAATCTGCTTTAAAAAGTCTACAACATAGACGACCTTCATAAACTAGACATGTTGGTCTTATTTAATATTGGGAGTTCTGTCTTATCCCTTTCCTCTGTTAGCTGAGATAATTGAGGATTTTATTTATAGCAGCAATTATGGGCACTGAAATTAATCCTTTCGTGGCGCATGTGGGAGCTCTACGGTCAAGGGGGCATAAGGGAAACATGGCTGGCCATGCAGGTCCTCCCTACCAGCACAAGAAGCTGCAAAGGTCAGCCATCCTTGAGCCTCGGCAGCAGTTGGGCCGTTATTGTTCTGTGTGCTTAAGGTATTTTGAGATATTAAATAAACAGAAATGATTGGTTCCAGGAGATCCCTCCCTGGAGGACACCTGAGTAACTCATCAGTGAGTCCTGGGAAGGCGGGCAGAGATGGGAACTGGAGTGAGGGAGCATGAACTCTGCTCGGCACTTCGGTCCTCAGCCCAGCCCCGTGGCCTGTCAGTCCGCCCTCCTCTGCAAAGGAGCCGAAGACAGTTTCTCCCAGACTGAAACGGGAACTTGGGGCAGGATTAGGGCAGGGAGGGTCTGCAGACGGGAAGAACGAAGTGTCTGCTGGGAGCTGTTAGAAGTAGCTGGACAGACCGTGGAATGTGGCAGAATATTGGCCCTTGGTATCCCACAGCCACTTGGGGGCTCAAATGCCAGCAAGGAATAAGAAAAAGAAGGGCTCTCTGGAATCGCTTAGGCCTACAGCTAGCCAGTGAATAAGTTGAGGACAGGAACCAGCCAGGGGAGAGGGAAAAGTTTCCAGGGTCGAGTTGGGAAGACCTCTGAGCAGAGCAAGAAGACCCCCGCCCCTGATGTTGCAGAGTGTCCCAGGGGATGGGCCAGAGGCCAGGTGAAGGCTGCCCTCCTCTGCCCCCAGGGGCCAGGGCTGGGGCAGAGCATGCATCTTAGGTCCACCCTAGAAAGGGTGGACGGGCAGGTCTGGAAAGGACTGAGAACAGTATCAGGCCAGGCAAATGGAAAAGGCGCCCCATTCACAATGACCAAGCCATTAAAAAACGTTTTGCCAAGTACCTGCTATGTATAGCCAAGCAGTGAGCCTGGCAATGGTTCCACCTGCCAACTCAGGTCAAAGTCAAAGTTGCCCAATCCAGCATTCAACCACACCAGCCAGGGTGGAGGAAGAAAACCCTGCTGTCCCATTACTTATCCGAGGTTAAGGAAGACACGACTGAAGGAAGACTTCTTGTCCTGCTCATTCGCTTCCCCTCCCAGAGGCCAGACGTTCTGATGCACACGGAAGAGCACGGCGAGGAGCCCACCGGGCCACAGTCAGGGGAAGCATGCTACTCCCCTTTCCTTCCTCTTCACCTTCACTCTCTGGCAGAGGCCCCCTGCTCCCTGCCATCCCCTCCCCCCCCTCAGAAAGTACATACAAGGCCAAGACTGTCCGTCCCCTGACACTGGCCTCGCCCTTGACCTAGAGGGTGGATGCTAAAGGACATCAGTGGTCTCCCCAGCGACAGTAAAACAGCGGATTCTGCCAGGAATGCAGCCATCTGATTCCCAAGGCAGCATTTAAACGGGCCAGATGGAAATGTTTGGTTTATAAATTCCCTGTGTGCCTAGGACAGTGCCTGCAGTACTCACTGTGTCCGTGTTCAAGAGCGACGTGACTAGAATAAACTGACCCCCCGAGGCCATAATATAAAAGATGGAACCCTGGAGGTCTACTTTCCCCCCACGGCCCCGAATGGTATGGGGACACGCGGAGTGGCGAGTGAACAGGGAATGGGCGCTGGAGACAGCCAGACTGGCATTGGGAAATCAGGTCTGCCCCGATCAGCTGTACGGTACTTGATCTCTCTGGGCCTCGCCTGCTGCATCTGCAAAGTGGGATGGCATTTTTCCCACCTAGCAGGGCTGTTGTGAAGACTCAAAGGGGTAATATATGCAAAGTGCTTAGTGCACCGCTGACACACGGTAGAAGCACATATGCTGTTACCCTAATAATAAAAAGTAATAGGCAGGTGGCCCCTGAAGTTTCCATCGATCTCCTCTGAAGCGATCCCACTTTAACTCTGACATCCACCCATCTGCCCTGTTTTCTCCCCACGGCAGTCCTGAGGCATCACTCTGGTGTCATGAGTCCCATCAAAGGGCAGGTAAGGGCACGCGGGATGGTCACAGCCACGTCAGGCGCAGGGCCAGGGAGGTCCTGGCCTGGGGGGGGGGTTCCCCTTCAGGAAAGTGAAGGGATGGTCAGGGTCGGCCTCGAAGGGGCAAAGATGCCTCCTTCTCCTGACACGGTGACCAGTTCCCAGGCCACTTTATCCCTAAATATCCCACTGCGCCAAGAGACAAGGTCAAACGACCAGACGCTCCTACCCACTCTGGGTGTGAGTGGCTGTTCAAAGAACTATGTGTGTGTTGGAGAGAGAGGAAGGGGCAGGATGGCCTGTGTCCGACGGACAAGAGGGAAAGGAAATGCCCCCATCAAATGTGTCCTCCACAAATGGACAATGACACTCCTTGCCCGCCCCACCCCCCTGTGTGGCCCAATGACAAATGTAATCATTTTAAAAGGTCCTGTCACCTGCTCAGTCATTCCCAATAAGCATACACAGCACTATGGAAAAACCGACACCAGCGCCACGGGGTGTCAGCCAGGAAAAAAAAAAAATCAAATCACCAGGACGCCACCAACCAAATTGTCAAAGACCAAATAAAAAGCTTCATGAATTCTCCATCAGCAATATAACCCTTCCTGGCCTAAGCAAATACAGACCCAGCATACGAATTGTAAAGGGATTTTGCATTAGCCTCAATGACTTCCAACGGCCGAAGCAGAAACCCCTAAGAAATTCATGTCTCCTCCATAAAGCGGCTGCTGTTGGCTCTAATCCTGTTAGGGGGAAGATTGCAATCTCCTTCCCGAACCCCTTCCTCGGATGGAAACCTTCGCATGCCAGCACCATAAACACGTTTCTGCGACCTCAGCTAGAGAAGGGACCTCGGGGAGATGGAAGAGACGGCATCACCCATGGCCCTTGCTGAGTGCCTCTCCCTCCCCGGGATGATCCTGCTACTTCTGTGTCTGACCATGTGATCTCTTCAGACCATCTCACCATGGCCCAGGTAGGCCGGGTCATTCAATCACAGAGAACTCCTCCTTCAGTGAGAAAAAACAAGTCGGGTGCTCCGCTTTGCAGGAACCCCAAGTTGAGAGTCACTTAGAGAAAGTCTGCTCAGAGCCACCAAACCCTGGAGCGTCTGTGGCAGCAGAGAAGAGAAGGAAAGCAAAAGAGAAATAGCCTGCAGATACACTACAGAGAAGAAATGCAGGAAGGATCCAAAGAGAGTGCTCTCAGCATCTTCTGGTTAATGGAACTGTGTGCCCTCCTTACCACATTCACCGAACTCCTCAGGCCCTTCTTCCTTCCCACCTGCTACCCCGTTTCCCTCCCCCGCGGCAGCCCTTACAAGCGAAGGGGCATATAAGAACCCAGCAATCACCACTCACTCCACTCCACACACATACACAGAATGCAGGGCTGAAAAGAGAAATGATGGCTTAATTTTCCATGTTTTATAAAATGCATGCCCCCCCAAAAGAAAACTCAATTCAGAGCAAGCTCTCACCCCCCAAATGAATCACACGTGTGCCTTCCTCTTTCTGATGAGGCAACTCCCCTTGCTCCTACGACTTGGACAAGTGACTCCATTCTTGTCTGCCGGATCCAGCTACCATCCAAATGTAACCTCCCTCCCATGTAACCTCCGCCCTACTGGCCACCGGCACAGACTTACCCTAGGGTGGTCATGGTGACAATGGTGTACCAAAAAGAGGCAGGGATGCTCGTGAACTTGCTGGCAGAGGAGCCCTTCTCGGCGTAAAACATCACAGTGGCAAAGATGATGATGGCCATGGTGAGGGAGAAGAGGAGAAAGCCGAGTTCAGAGGCACAGCTCTTGAGTGTGTAGCCCAGGATCCGCAAGCCCTGGGAGTGGCGTGAGAACTTGAAGATCCGGAAGACGCGGAAGACCCGGAGCGTGACGAAGGCGCCGGACACGTCCTCATTGTTGGTCATGACCAGGCCGATGTAGTAGGGCATGATGGCCACCACGTCGATGATGCTCATCACACTGCGGATGAAGCGGTAGCGGCTGGGCGCCGCAAAGAGCCGGAGGAGGTACTCCACGGTGAAGATCATGACGCAGGCTGTGTCCAGGCAGAAGAAGGCCACCGAGTAGCGCTCCCCACACGGCAGCTCCTTGCTCCCAGGCACCGTGCCACACGGCACCGTCTCCACCACGTTGGTGATGACTGACACGGCGATGAAGAAGCCAGTCACGTAGTAGAAGACCAAGGCCAGCGTGCTGGTGTGCGGGTTCTCGAAGGCCCGCCACATGGTCTGGCGGAAGCTGAGCGAGGGCATGGACTCCTGGTTGTTCTCCGAGTCGTTGTCGTCCATGAGCCGCTCGGCATTCTCCCGCTTGCGGTCCTTGTACTCCTCGTAGCAGCAGTCGCCGATGATCTCCGGCAGGATGCCGTAGAAGGCCAGCTCGTCGTCGTAGGCCGAGATGCACTCGTAGCGCGGGTAGTGCAGCTTGCCGGTGCGGTAGAAGTTGAGGACACACCGGAACACTTCGGGGTCCCGGTCGAAGAAGTACTCCTTGGTGTCCTCGTTGAAGAAGAACTCCTTCTCTGTGCTGCCCAGCAGCGTGTCCGGGTAGCGCTCCAGCGTGGTCCGCCAGGTCTGGAACCTCCGGCCGCTCACGTTGAGGACGATCAGTTCATCCTGCCGCTTGTTCTTGTCGGCAGGGGCGAGGGGCATGGGGCAGTTGGCCACCGGCATCCACCCGATGGCCGCCGCCCGCGCAAAAGGCAGCCAGGCTGCCACGCCGGCCGCCATGCTGACTCCAGCTCTTGGGCCGGCCGCTGCTCGGAGGCGGAGGCTTCGCACACCAGCTTGGAGTTCGTTCCACGACCCCTGGGAGACAGGAGGAGAGAGCAGAGAACCGGGTGAGTCCGCGATTGCCTCCCCGCTAGGAAGCGGGACACGGGGAAGGATCAGTGCCAAGTGAGATGGCAAGAGTCTGGAAGGCAAATCAATGAAACCAAAGTCACTACCCAAGGGCGGCGACTTGATTCTTTTTCCTCCCCTCCTAGGGAGAGCACCTCACTCGGCACGGGGCAGCCCGTGTTGGGCTCACCAGGTGTTGTTGACTGCCCGACAAATTGTCAAGTTCCAGGAAGGCTCAGCAGCATTTGGAGGGAAAGGCTCTTTAGGAGGAAGATCTGGGAAGACGTGGGTAATAATCAGCTCTGAAAGGTTATGGCATTATTACGAATTTAAATTGGGAGAGGGTAAATGAGTTCTCATTAAACGAATTTAAAAGTGGGATAAACATGCTAATTTTTATTTCACTCTTCACCCACCAGGGTAATCAGGAATGGGGGGTGGGTAAGGGAGATCAGGTAAACACATTCTTTCTACTCCTCATTGCTGAGGTGGAGGCTGGGCCTGCCCGTGTCTGGAAAGTTCTCCGAGATGGCAGGTAAAGACGGTAGGCCCAGAGCTTGGTACAGTTCTGTTCCCCAAGTTCCATGGAGAAGGCAGTTGCTGGTGGAGTGCTACTGTCCGGGACGCCTGGCAACCTAGCATCCAATTGTGCCCCTCAGAGCCAGGACAGAAAGATGTGGGAGAGGCTGTGAGGCCGGGCAGGACTCCTTCCCCCCTCCGTAAAGAGGGTCTCGGGCTCTTGGTTCACCTGCCTTCCATGCATTGTCCCTCTCCCTCCCAGAGGAAGCTGATCCACCCTCTGCCATCTCCAGATTCCTCGCCTCCCGTCTCCATCTGCCCACCATCCATAGCTCCCTCGGGTTATGTAACAATACTCTTTCCCATGCCAGCCCCTTTCACCTGGCCCCACTCCAGCCCTGGAGGTTCCTCCAGCCCTGGGCCACCTTGTCCCTTCCCCCACCAGTCTCTGAACCACACCGTGGACACACCTCCCCATCACCTGCATGGATGGGAGTGGGGGGACAATGGCTCGGAGAATTATTTTTGGCTTTGAGAAACAGATTTACCTTCCCAAATCTGGCTTTTTAAGGATGATACTGAAATGACTCTGAATCCCCAAATGTGTTACCATCTGTGGGAAGACATGTGGTGACACAGAAACACACGTAACAGCACCAGGAAATTGTTTGGGGTTGACACACTCATTTTCACTAATCCTAAACTGGCACACGGAACCAATCCTCACTCAGAATTATTTGGACCCTCTGGAGTTCAGTTGGCTTGACTCTGTGTTGAAATGAATGAGGCAGAGGTTTGTCTTGTAAATGAGATTTGATCTTCATCTTTCCCTATAAACCTGCTTCCTTCTCCTGACTACCAACTCCTCTAGGCCCTCAAATCTCCACCTCTTCTCACTCCTGAGCTACCGCTAGACTGTCCCCATCTGGATGCCTCTGATGCCTCTGATGCTGGACAAGGTCACACCGAACCTACCTCCTCGCCCAAAGCTGCCCCTCAGTCAACCTTTTGTTCACGGCTGCCCTAACCCCAGGCCTGTCCCTTTGGCCATCTTTCTCCTTACTTCACCCAAAGAGTTGCCAAATAATGAGATGACAGCCCTTACTGCCCTCATGAAGGCCCTCATTCCCTCAGGCCTCCTTCCCTTTCCACTGGCCTGCTCGTCTCTCTTGCCCCACCCCCACCCTGTTTCTCCTGGTCCCCAGAAATCCATTCTGCTCAGGGTAATCTCCCTAAAGCCAGGTTCTGATGGTGCTGAACCCCACAACCTACAAAATCAGGTCCACACTCTCTGGCCTGGCATTCCAGCCTTGCTGCAAACGGATCCTGGCTGACCATTCCGGCCCATGCTCCGTGCACCTGTCCTAGCCTCCAGCAATAAGAGCAGAGCGGCTCTGCTTCTGGACACTCCTCCTTCTATGGGGAATATCCTTCCCCTTCAGCCTTCCGGTTCCTCATCCTCTCTGCGATGCCCCCTTCTCTCACCACCTTGAAATTCTCTCCTTCTTTGGGCTCACAGCGCTTTGTTTGCCCCTCTTCTCTAGCACCTCTCACCCTCTGGGCTGGATTACAAGACACTTTCTACGCGTCTAATTAATACTCATCGCTAACAATCATCTTGCACGTACTCTACACACCGTCTCCCCCGGATCATCTCCTATTACCCTCACAGCAACCTAGGAAGAAGTCTGAGGGTTGGCAGTCTGCCAGCCGGAAAGGGATGAAACAGGGATCCCACCTCAGGCAGCCTGATGCCCCCCACCACATGCCCTGAAGCCTATGCTACCTGACTTCTCTAGGTCTCCCTGTCCAGAGAGGAACAGCAGCTGATGTTTACAGAGGGCGGGCTGGGCCCTCTGGGCCCTCTGGGCCTTTCTGTGGACCATCTCAACCCACCCCACTGACAACCCTAGAGGGGAGGAGACACGACTGTCATCCCCATGTCGCAGATGAAGAAGAGAAATCACGAGGAGTTTGAGTAACTGGTCAAAGGATGTGATAAGAAGGCAGAGAGATTTAAACCCAGGCGGTCTCGATGTGGAGTTCAAGGGGACAGCCCTGTTTTCCCCCTCCCATCGTAAGCTCCTTGAGGGTAAAGGCCATGACGCCTCCGTTTTGACCCAACAGCCCAGGAAGCAGCTCAGACTGCTGCATCAGGAGGTTCTCAAACTGGGAGCCCAGATTTTATAGATCATTTGCATTCCCTCGATCTTACTCCATGCCTTGCTAAGGGAGGTTTCAAGGGTAGACGTTCTCTCTCCTGACAGACAGCGGAACTCTGCCGACAGATCAGAATCAAAAGAATCCAATTGAAGTGCCTCTGACTCACTGTGCTCTCAGTCGGGTTTTCTCAAGGAGCCAATCTCTGCCTCAGTTTCCTCATCTGCATGCTAAGGAGAATATTCACAGGTGCCTCTGCTCCCTCATAAAGGGAGGTTGATTCAGATGCCGCAGAAGACAACAGGAATGACAATGACATTCCCTATAAATGTCATCACTCAGAGAACAGAAAAACAGCACAAGCCTGATGAGCTCTTGATTATGGCAAAAGAACAGGGGGATTGTTCATCCATGGCAGTGGGTGATCCGCATGCCACTGATGGATTTGGGAACACATCCTGTGCATTTTATATCTTTTTCAAGAAATTTACCCTGATAACTCCCCGTACTTTCTTTGGGCTATCAGGAGGATCTGCAGTCCCTTCACACACTCTTCACTGGGTTTTCTAAGGAGTAAGGGCAGTTGGGCGGGCAAGCCCACAATGTAAGCCTCGGTCACAGATAATTCCAATTCACGTTCAGTGAACATTTATTGCATGCTGACAATGCTCTGGGCACTGTTTTAGGCACTTTTACAGCAACAATTCAAATTTATCCCCAGAGAAAATCCTATGACTTGGACATTTCTCCCCATAAGTTTCAGCAAGGGAGCTGAGACTCAGAAAGATCCCTTCAGAGTGGCTGAATTCCATGTGTGTAGAAGCTGACAATTTTCAAGCAGACCACTGACCGAGTCACTGCTAAATAGCTCTCCTGACCTAAGTGTAGGCAGATACTGATGCTCCTCACGGAAGAGAGCAGGATGCAGAGACGCCCCTCAGCCCGGCCCAAGCAGCGAAGAGCAGGAGGTCAGGAAGCCCTGCATTCCAGTTTCACTTCTCTCCTGCACTTGTGAAAGCAAGCCCACCATCGCACTCTGGGCCTCGGAATCCTCCTCTGTCAATTGGGAGAACTGGACAAGAAACTGACAAGGAGCCCTTCGGCTCAAGGCATCCTTGATCCTACTAGGACCCGGGACATCGAGGCAGTAGCCCCTCGGGTCTCACCGAGACCTCTTCGTAACGGCTGCCCATGCAAAACAGGAAGTAGAGCATCTGGGTTTGTTGCTGTGGGGACAGACTTTACCTGAACCTCATCTCGACAAGAGGCAGTTCTGGGAATTCCTGATGAGGCTGGTGCCCAGAACAGGGGGCACAACCCGCATCACTCAGAACACGAGGTTATCCGAGGCTGGGGTCCTCCCACAGGACCCTCCTGGCCTCCTCCCAGATGCTGCGCCCTGGACCGCTGACCCTTAACATCTTTGTTTTATCCCATAATGGAGCTCAGAGAGGCAGGACCTTGAGGGGGTTCCAGTGGCAAAGAGTAAGATAAGAGACTGCTGAGCCAGGAGGTACCCCGTTAGCACCCTGCTTCGGCCAGATACACAGCTCTGCACCCTGCGAGGCCAGTGTCCTTCCCCTTCCATTCTCCCAGGGCTGCTCCACCTTGACTCCCCAGCCTCAGTGGCTGGCACCTGCCCCTGCCAAGCTGCGTCCCACCCCTGACCCTTTCCACCTTAGGCCAATCTCCTCTTCTTAAGGGTAATGAGTACTTCATATACTGCTTTCAGATGAATAATTGAGAATTAGGGAAGGAAAAACAACCCCTCTCTAGCTATCATAAAAGCCTCTAGTCCCAAGGCCCAACCAATCCAGGACAATCTTCCCAAAGAAGGCCAAGCAAAAGCCAGGCTGTCTCCAGAGGCTCAAGCCCTGTTCCCCTGGTAAAAGGTACCCCCAAAGGAGCAATTACTCCACTGCTTTCTCTCTCTCTCTCTCTCTGTGTAAGGGGGGTGATGGGGTTTAGAAGGGGAGGAAAATTTCCCACCTGATACCAGGCCCAAGGCCATATAGCCTCCACACAAGCCTGCAGACGTGACCTGGCTTAAGCAGGGCTTCTCCACGGCGCTTCCTGCAGCACTCACCCCCCGACGGGGGCCAACACCTCATGGAGCAGACCTGGCTAAGAATTCCTGCAACAGGCACAAGAGTGCGGCCCCATTTCCAGCCAATGGCACTGCACACGCCTCAAATGCCAAGGTTTTACTAGGACGTGGACGCCTTACAAATGAAAAATCTGAAGCTATTTTTGCTTTTGGCAGAAGAGTTTGACAGTGGGAAAGATGGGGGTGGGGGGGAGCCTGGGGAAGAGCCATTTAAAACAGGTGAGGGCTAAAATGACAAAGACAAAAAATCCTAGAAGAGGGGAATACATGTTCTCTTGCTGTAAAAAAGTCAGCCCTATTAAACAGCTTCTGTTTTGGAGGTAGAGGGCCCAAAGTGGGCAAAGTGACCAGACAGCCTGTCCTGGGAACTGACACCTAACCTGAGCCCAGGCACAGGGCAGCAAAAGCATCACGTCACCAAGGTCTGCCCTTCAGTGACCTCGGCAGAGTGCTGGGAGTGGAGAGTCTTTGGAAACTTTTACCTTCCACAATTTTACAACATGTCGATTAGCCCAGAATGGGACCAGTCTCGGGGCGGGAAGGGTCCTGATGATCCAGGGGGCCGTCTCCTCTGCCCACAGGGTTTGGGTGGAGGGGCATGAAACCGACAGGGTGCCAGGCTGGGGTTCCTTGGGGTACAGGCCTGGGATATACATACAGATCCTCTTCTCCCACACTGCCACTCCTAGGCTGGCCAGGGCACTTTCCTGAACTCTCTTTTTCTCCAGCCTCCTCAACAGCAAAAGGGAACAAGCTACTAATCTTTCTTCCTCTGGGGGTCCCTTCTGTACTTGCGTTTTGCTGCCTTCAAGTAGCGACAAGGAAAAATAAACACATCAATTCTCCAATTCCCGTCTGTGTGCCAACATGTCCTCATGCGGAAATGTACACACGCTTTGCATTGAATTCCTGCACGCCCTTCCTACAGACATTAAATATCCAGGTTTCCTTGAAGTAACGGTAAATACGGCATACACTTAACCATCACATACTTTCATGCAAAATACCAACAGGCACCATATAGGAACCCCAGCCCAGTCTTACAAACAGGATCATAAGAAAGTTCAGACACCCTCTTTTCAGAAATATAACGGAGCCCTCTCTTTGCTATAAGATTCCAGGTCCGGAACCTCAGCCTGTTGCTGACATATCAGGCTGCCCGGGATAAAAGCAGAACCTCTTGGACTCGATTCAAACGTCAACGCTAAGCAAGTGCAGGAATTTAGTTGATTCCAGGTAACTTCTCTGCCTTGTCCCTTCTGCGCCCCATCCCCAGTGTAAACACCTCACCAAAGTGAGTCTTTCGAACCCCCTCCCCCGGGCCGCACTGGCCCTGGGTGTCACTTAACGACCTTTCCCAGAGCTCGCGGGGTGGAAGCGGTGTCGGGTAGGACCAGATGCGAGGCCCCCAGCCTCTGGTAGGCACACCGCTGGCTCGCCGGGCTGGAGAACTTTGCGAAGCGCCCCAAACTGCTCCCTGCTTCCACCCTCAGCCATTTCTCTTGTCCTCCCCGCACAAGGAGCGGGGGGGGGGGGGGGACCGAGCAAGCCGTCGCCACCTGCCGCCGGATCCCGGGGCGCTGCCTGTGGCACCCCCGAGGGAAGGCAGGCCAATGGAAAGAGGGCAGAGGTTCACACCCCCACCCCCAAGCCTCACGTCGCCGAGCTGCCCGGAGGTGGCTGCACAGCCAGCCGGAGGGAACCGACGCCCCCGGGCCGGCTGCCTGCTCCCCCGCGGCGCCGGCCCCACCCCCAACCCTTCCGGCGCCCCAGCGCCCACCCACCCAGGCGCAGGAGTGGGAGGGTGCCGCGTGGGCAGCTGGAGCAACAGGCGTGGGAGCAGCGCTCCTCACACTTCTTGGCTCCAGAAGGCTCGATCGGGTCCCTCTTACCTTCGGCGAAGCGAGCCCCGGGCCCCGCGCCCCGCGCCCGCGCGCGCGAGGAAGCCGCGGCCGGGAGCCGGGGGCCGCGGAGGCGCGGAGCGCCCAGCAGCGCGGCGAAGCGCCCAGCAGCCGCCGCTCGCCGGCGGAGTCTCGCTCGCTCCCTCCCTGGCTCGGTCCGTTCGTGCGTCCCTCGGTCCGTGGGGCCCTCCCTCCCTCGCCGCCGCCGCCGCCGCCGCTCCAGCCCCGGCTCGGCGGCGCGTCCCCTCCCCGCCGCCCCGCTCGCGGGCTCGCGGGCTCGCGGGCTCCCTCGCTCGCGCCCTGCCCCCGCCGCTGCCGGCGCCGCGCGGAGCGGAGCCCGGCGGGCCACGGGCTGCCTGGCGAGGTCCCTCTCCCGAAGGGGGAGGCGGTGGGGGCGCGGCGCGGGCGGGGCGGAGAGGAGAGTCCGGGGGCGGCGGCGAGGCTGCGCCCTCGGCTCCCTGCCGATCCCTGCCGGCGGAGCGGCTCCAGGCCAGGCCCGAGAGCGCGGGCCGCCAGGCAGCGGAGGGAGAGAGGAGGAGGACCTGGAGGCTCGCCGCGGGAGGGTGCCCGGGGCGAGGGCGTGTGACACCCCTCGCGAGGGTGTGTGTGAGTGCGTGCGTGTGTGTGTGTGTGTGTGTGTGTGTGTGTGTAGGGGCGCGCGCGCGAGCGGGGGGCGGGGAGACGAGGCAGAGCCTGGTGCGTCTCCCCGGGCGAGTGGAGGAATCCTAGGGTGTGTCTGGAGGTGGCGGAGTGTGCCGGCGCGGGTGGAAGCGCGTGTGCCGGCAAGGGTGGGCACGGGAGTGAGCGTGGCAAGGTGAGCTCGGCTTGGGCGTGGGGGCGGAGCATTGAGTGGGCACGAGTATGAGCTCGGGGGCGTATATGCTAGGGACCCGAGGAGAGGCGGCACGGAGCGCCAGTGTGTGCGCGCGCGTGGCGGGGGTGTGTGTGTGTGTGGAGCTAGCTGGGTGTCTCTTTCTCACCGACTGTCCACGCGACACCAGCACTTGCTCGCGGCCGAGCCCCGCCACCTGGCGAGGTGGAGCCAGCCACCGCACAGGCTTCCCGGCTCACCGCGGCTCTCAGCTCCGCGTGCCTCCGCGTGCCGGGGCTGGAGATTCCAAGGGGGACTCACACTGCCCTTATCCCACGTAAGAGAAGCTCTCCTCCCGGGGCGCGAGGGGCAAGACCCGAAGGTAGGGATTCGCCCTCCTGTCCTGTCACGTGTTCCTAGTACCCAGGTCCGAGAGTCTGGACTTGGGAGGATGAACTCTCAGCCTGGGTCCGCCGGATCCCCTCGGTCCCTCCCCAAAGCCCACGGAGCTCCATTGCCCGGTGCCCCGGCCCAGGATGGGGGAGCGGGCGATCGGCACGTGCCCACAGGACCCGGCGGATGGAGCCCCGAGGAGCCCCGCGTATCCCCGGAGAGTGGTATCGGGCCCAGCCTCCCACACTCCGGGCCGCGGCGCGCCGAGCGTTCAGTCCCCGCAGGCCGTGCGGACCGGCGGCTCCAGCCTTCCCCTAGTCTGCGGCCGCGGTGCCCGGAATCCCGGGATCTCGGCCCGCCACTCGAGAAGCCGGGCAGCTCCGTGCCTCAGCGGGACCAGAACACAGGGCTTGAGCGATCACAGTCCTGAGCGTGGAGAGGTGTGTGCCTGAGACGGACAGCGAGAGATCAGCAAAGTGTGCGGTGAAGGCGAGGGTGTGCTGGAAAGAGCCTCGCTGAGTCCGGACGGGGTTTCCGGCTTGTGAGAACCCCTAACCCGGTTCCAGGTTCAGGGATGGCGGTCAGTCGTAGTCTAGGCCGCTGTGGGACCCTGGAAGCTGGAGCCCCTCTTTCACTCATTCCTCCCAGTCTTCCCAAAGCCCCCTTCAGTGTATCAGTCTGAAAGGTGTTCAATTGGCCCTTCAAGAGGTGGGCGTGGGATCCATTAGCATTTGCCAGGAGTCCCACAGCGCTGTGGGATTTGCATACTGATTTACATACAGTAATAATGATTAACAACACTGCCACTCCCTGGCAGACAGGGGAAGAATTCAGGCAAGGCCGTGGCCGGGCTCCCACCTTCCTCCTCCCTTCCCTCCAGGAAAGAGCTAATTTTCTCACAACTACCTACCTCAGCTGCTAGGACCCCTGGGACCGCCCCAGACTCTGGGTGGGCAGGTCCAGAGAGGGGCACTTTCTTTCCGTGCTCCACCCCCTGGTCCGAGTGGGGAGAGTTAAACCCCCCTATTTTATTTCTCTCTTGTACATTCCCACCTTTGTTTTGCATCTTGGGGATAGCTCAAGGGCTGGGTCTGCCCCAAAGCATAGAGGCTTCCCAGAATAGTTAGCTGGGGGCATCCTTCCTCTTCCAGAGAGGTCAACTGATGGGACAGCTGTGCTCTCCCGCACCTTGTAAGTCTTGTTTGAAGACGGGGCACTGATTCGGAACCCCCCCCCCCACTCCCACCCGCCTCACACACACCTGGCCCTGCTCCTCCCAGGCTTACATCTCATCATTTAACAGAAGTAGCTGTCCAGAGGATCTAGAGGGAAATATGAAAGACCTGCATTTCTAGTCCAGGCCAGTATGGTTTTTATTTACCTGCCCTTCTCACAACCAGCTGACCTGGAAAATAAGAGAGAGCAAGGGATGGGCAGAAAGGAGGCTCCTTGACTCCGGCAGCTGGAGGAGCCACTGCCCAGGAGATGCTGTCCCTCCCACTGGTTGCCACCTTCCATTGCATCTTTCCAGCCCTGCATGGCCTCACCTTCCCCCCTCTCTGCCTCTGGCCTGGCCTGGCCGGGATTTTCACTTGCTTTTCCCCCATGACACGGCCGCTTTTCCTTTAACTCTCAGCTTCTATTTAAAAAGCTAATTTGGGAGCTTGTCCATGCTCCCAATTCAGACATTTTAAATAGGAACTGAAAGTCAGGAGCTGCCAGGACACTAGATTTCTTCCCCTTGCCACCAGCACGGCTAAGGCGTCTGTTCAGTCGCTCCGCTGGCCCTGGCTGGGTGCGTCTGTGTGTGTGTCGTGTGTGTGTGTGGGTGTGTGTGTGTGTGTGTGTGTGTGAGAGAGAGAGAGAGAGAGAGAGAGAGTGAGAGTGAGCTAGCTAGCGAGAGAGTGCATCGAGTGTATTTCCAGCTATCTTTTCTATTTAAAGATGGTGCTCCTGTGAATAACTGTTCTCTGTGTCTGTGTGTCCTTCCTAACCTGTGCACACATGAGGATTCTTCTTGAGTCCCGTGGTTCTGGCCACTATTTGCAGAGCTTGTCACCATGTGGACTGTGAGGGCAAGAGGCAACCCAGCTCCAAGTCAGCAGCCTCTGTGCTGACATGCCAGGCTGGTGTGTCTGCGCAGCTATTTCCCAGGGCCACTATGCTCAGGCTTGCCCTTTAAAGCTGTGCCTCACAGTGTCCATAAGGGTTGCTCCCTCTGCTCACTGCTCCTGGCTGTCCTACTTGAGCAATTTGCCCCATGTTGGGCCAGGAGCTTGGAGAGAGACTGCACCTCTGATGGTTGCAGGCTTTCCACATTCAATGTACTACCTACCTTGGAGGTAAAAAGCATAGGCTTTGAGGTTAGACTTCCTGACTTTGAACTTGCCTCTGTGACTTACTAGCTGTATGACCCTGGGGAAGCTGTTTACTTTCTCCATGCCTTGATTTCCTCATCTGCCATGAAATGACAATAGGTACTACTGTTTACCTTATCGGGTCATTGTGAAGATTAAATGAACGTATGAACAGTGCCAGGAATGTAAGAAGTACCATATAATTGTTGGCTGTCATGGTTGCTCAAGGCAGAAGGGGTGCAAACACCCAACAGGATGTTTGCCTGGGAGGAAGGTAGAACTGCTGGATTGCACACACAGAGAGGCAGACACACACCTCCACTCATATAACAATAACAATGCCCGGCCACAGCCCACAGAGGGTCAAGTTCACCTTGTTGAGATAGTTGATTCCCTAAGCCCCAGAAGACGGAAACTTCTGGCAAAGGAATAGAGGAGGAGCCACCGGGATGGGATAAGGAAGGGACTGGACCAGGTCGAAAGCCCATGGGGCACTTCCTGGGAGCCAGTTTTATGCTAGCCATATGGACCCAGCCTCCCTTATTTACCTAACCATGTAAAGCAAGGTTTGATGGAAGTGCAGCTCTGGTGAAGGACTCAGTAGGGGTGGCCACTTGTTCTCTCTTAGTCTCCGCTTGGGCTTTGGGACATCTGGCTGGCCATGGCCTCCTACCCCTATCCCTGCAGCTGGGCATATCAGCATTTATTCATGGGCCAACTGAGTTCATTGCCCTTAGTCCCTGAGCATCTCATCGAGACACAGCAAGGTTAAGTGGCTTCTTCAAGGTCACAGGTAGGAACTCACAAGGCCACTAATAAGAGGGAAACAATGAAAGAGCAAGAATAAGAAGGCTGTCCAAGGGATCCAGAGCAGCACTGCAAGTCATTGAGGTGTATCAGTTTTAGTATCAGCCTCAAGTTGAGGAGCCACCATGAGCTGAACTCCTTGCTAGGTCTCCTTTAATCCTGCACTGCAGGTATTATTACCATTTTATAGATGGGAAAACTGAAGGCTGTGGATGCATAGGGACGCATCCCAGACCACACACTTAGAGTGTAGCTCTGAACCCTCCCTCTTTCCATGCCCCAAGGCTGCTGGTCATTTGCTTTTCTGAGAATAGAGTGGCCCCCTCAGTCAGATAAGATCTGCCCTAAGAGGACACTCTTGACCTGGCTCTGCTGGTCTCTCCAGTGTTTGACGTCACAGCCTGGGTGTGGGGGGCAGGGGTTCAGTGTGTCCAGGCTGGGGTTGTACTGTTTGAGTCTTTTTCAGGGTACAGTCTTCCTGAGGAATTTCTTTTTTCTTTTTTTTTTTTTTTTACGATTTTATTTATTCATTTGACAGAAAGAGAGCACAAGCAGGGAGAGTAGCAGGCAGAGGGAGAGGGAGAAGCAGGCTCCCCGCTGAGCAGGGAGCCCAATGCGGGGCTCGATCCCAGGACCCCGGGATCATGACCTGAGCCGAAGGCAGATGCTTGACCGACTGAGCCACCCAGGTGCCCTTCCTGAGGAATTTCAAAGTTTGGTGTTGCCTTGGCTTTCTCTAGTTTTCCAAGGTGAAGTGGGTGATGGTGTTGTAAATGCTGAGGAGCTCTGCCCCATCCCAGAAGGCCAGGCGTTCACCTGCTGGGTATCAGTCCACATTGTTTGGCAGGGCCAGCCCAAGATGTACTGCCCAACATTGGTGGCCCTGCTGGCTGAACTCACAACCACCAGGTGCCCCTGGTCCCTTCCTGAAGGAGTGGAGCAAACCCACACTTCCTGCAGCTCTAACCCTATTAGGGAGGCCTGTAGCTGCCTAGGTGTCCTCTCATTAGTCAAAGTGCTTAGACCAGTGATGGCCAATGAGAAATCTTTGAAGTTGGTAGGCCCCGGCGGATCTTCCAAAAGTTGGTCTTTCCAGAACTTCACCAGCCCGACACCTGCTCCAACCCAGGCAGATCCTAGGGAGGCATAGCCATGGTGGGGGATTTTCTGCTCGTCAAGACCTCCCTTAGAGCAAGAGACTAGGTGAAGAAAGAGGAGGGAAGGGAAGAAGGAAAGCAAGTCTGAGAAGGGGACACTGGCACTGAAAGGAAGGAAAATACCCCAATCATTTGCTCAGTTTCTTGCTTGAGACAATTTGGAGGAGGGCAGGGGAGGCTGAAGGTGCAGCTCATGGGTGTGCTGTAACTGTTTTCTTCTCCTCTGGTGACTCTGTTTGCTTGGAAACTGATGTTTCTCAGGGCTCTGTCCTGTTCTTCTCTATTTCTCTGCCTGCCCTTTTCCCTGAAGAGTTGGTGGGAACCTCTGGTGTCATTCAGGTGCTGACGATCCTCTCCTGAGCTTTCCCCTACCCCTAACTGTCTACTGGGCACCTCTGTCTATGTACACAGGTACTTCTCTGTGTCATCTTCCCAGCCTCTTTTGACCTTCTGCAATAGATCATTTCTTCTAAAACACCCTCTTCTGATTGTGACATCTCCCCTCACTTCCTTTCTGGCCTTCCCTCTTTCCACTCACACACCTTTCTTTCCAGCACGTAGACCTTGTCTCTGTTACCACACCAAATCACATCCTTTCACTCCTTCGTGCTTTGTACATGCTGTACTGTCCTCCAGAAAGACCTTCCACCACTTCCTGTTTTCTTCTGTCTTCCTCGCAAACATCCACTCAGCTGGACACCTTTGATACCCAGCCCAAAGGTCCCATAAGACATACTGGTAAAGTCCACCCTGACTCCAGGAGGAACTAGCCATTCCACACTTGGGCTACCCCAGTCATTCCTTATTACCTTAGTTGTTTGCGTGGTGGTCTCCTGCTCTGGCTTAAAGCTGTTTAAGGCAAGAACCGTGTATTTATCATCTCCAAATATGCTAGCTCAGTGCTTGGCACATTGCAGAGACTCAATAAATTTACATCAGGATTCTTTGTACTTTCATTTACATGGCTCCCTTGATTCTATGTAACTGAGAACATGTGATAAATTTGTCAACTGGTCAGCCTCCAGGTCCTGATTGATCTTTAGCACTGGCATGAGGAGAGAGAGAAGGGTTCAGGGCGTTCAATTTTCGGCTGATCCTAGATGAAAAGAGCCCCAGAGCCCCCCTCCTCCAGCCTTTTCGAATCTACAAAGTGAGCCTCAGTCAATACTGCCTGCCGAGACTTGGCCAGTGTTCTCTTGAACCAGATTGGTTTTCAGAGAATTCTTTTCTTTCCTTTCTGGCAGAATAGCACCTCCTTGGGAATAGCCAGGATGCTGTCAGTTGGAAATGGTACCTGGTTGTCTGCAGCTCTGACTATGCTCACTATAAAAACTGGCATGGGGGCTTGTCAAAAACCCACTAACCAAAACCCTGGCTTGGCTCAAGGAGATGCCAAGATCAGAGCTTGCCAGACTTTAATTAGAAAATGGTATGAAAATCACATCAGGAAACCTGGGACAATGCAGACTTAGTGGTAAGGACATGGGCTCGGGATAGACCTGGCTTTAAATCTTGACTCTAATGAGCTGTGTGACTCTGGGCAAGCCACTTTACTTCTCTGATCCTCAGTTCCCTCACCTATAAAATGGGTCATAATGATG
Source organism: Mirounga leonina (assembly GCF_011800145.1). Lineage (NCBI taxonomy): Eukaryota > Metazoa > Chordata > Mammalia > Carnivora > Phocidae > Mirounga > Mirounga leonina. The sequence goes on along the minus strand of NW_023270447.1, from coordinate 1,056,147 downwards.
GTATCAACCCATAGGTTTCCTGAGGATTGAATTCAACAATGTATATAACATATCTCATACAATTATAAATAAGAATGTTGACTGTTATAACATGGTAACAGAATTTACAGGTGTTTGAAACTAGCTTTTAAATCTTGGCCACAGCCGGCTACAGTGCTTGTTTGAGGAGATTAGACAGGTCACTCAAGTTCTTTCCATGTAGTGATTGTTCAGACTGAGACTTTGGGAAATGTGTGCTATCAGAAAACTTGGGTTACCAGACCCTTTTTTCTATTGGCTCCTCTCCATTCTTGGCACCCCATTTCTGCAGCCTCGAGCTGCCTTTTTCTCCCCATTCCCTCCTCATCAGCAAAACCTGATAAAATCATTTAAACTAAAGTGTGACTTTCCTGTCCAGAGATACAGTATTCACTTTTTACTAGGAGACAGCCTTGAACGAGGGCAATGAAATTGAGTGGGTGGGATTTCAGGCATCCATCAGAGTCATGAGGGAGGTTTGTGGGGGACAGGAGGCCTTCCCAACTCCACAGAGTCTTTATCTACTCGTGATCCCGGCCCCATTAATGCCATTGTAAACAATGAGGTAGTTCTGTATTCTATTTCTGCATTCTGAAACTAGAAAATCAAGTTACCAACCTTTTTGAAAGTGTTGTAATAAGGGGATTTGTATACCAACTTTTTATACTAACCTCCCCTTGGTAAACAGACAGCTCATGCGTGCCAAGGCCACTTCCAGCTCTGCACATCTATAATATTCATACTCAGATGCAGTTTTTCTTCAGAGCTCAAGGGTAGAGTTGGATATTTCTACCTCACTGGGTTTTTGGGAGACCCAGCTGCAAAATCATTCATTGGTTTGGTGAGTCAACGAATAAACAATGACTGTACTGTAAGATCATAAGAAATTTCTGCACTTCTCTGCAAAACCTTGTTAAAAAAAGGATCCTTGTTGCCCTCAAAAAATTATTTTTGTAAATTTGTTTATTTTGAGAGAGAGAGAGAGAGAGAGAATGAGCGGGCGGGGGGGTGGGAGAGGGAGAAGCAAACTCCCCGCTGAGCAGGGAGCCCGATGTGGGACTCGATCCCAGGACCCTGGGATCACAACCTGAGCTAAAGGCAGACAACCAACTGAGCCATCCAGGAACCCTCAAAACATTATTTAGTGTGGAAATTTACAAACGAAATTTATAAACGTACAAAGAAGAAAGAATTGTGTAACATAACCCCCATGAACCCATCATTTAGCTTTGATAATTACCAACTTAAGGCTAATCATGTTTTATCTATATTCCTACTTGCCATCACCCCCAATAAGTTTGAAGCAAATTTCACTTACAGATGAAATGTAATATTTCTGTAATACTGTAAATATTTAATACTGTAAATATTTCAGTAATTGCACCCTCTTTATGGACAACAAAGTACATCTCTCCAGGGGAGAAGTCCTTCCTACCTCCCCCCACAATGATGCCAAGAATGTTTGACCAGTGCCTGCATCTGTGCCCTAGGGCTAGTCTCTGAGTTAAGCAAGCTCAAGGGCTTGATAAATTCTGTCCAAAGTCTGTCCTGCTCCTGGGGAGAAAGGGACATATATAAAATGGCATGCAGAGATGCCACCATGTGCAAGCTTTTAGGTGTCATCTGAGCTGCTGCCCAGCAACTGAAATGAGACCCAAACTGAGAGGCAAAAATAGTCATGAATCCCAACTGGCCTCAGCATTTTTCACAGCTGTTATTTCATTTAGCCTTCACAAATTCCTATTTTACTCCCATTTTATGGATAAGAAAACTAAGCCCAAGGTCACACAGCTAGTAGATACCTGTGGCAGGAACTGACTAGATGCTAATCAAACTCAGTTCCTTTTTCATAGGCATAGCTTGATTACATTTCCCAGGCTCCCTTGCAGTTAGGTTTGGCCACGTGACTGAGTTCTGGCCAAGGTACTATAAGCCAGTCCCACAAAAAACAACCAGGGCGGGCGCCTGGGTGGCTCAGTCAGTTAAGCCGCTGCCTTCGGCTCAGGTCATGATCCCAGAGTTCCTGGATCAAGCCCCATATCAGGCTCCCTGCTCAGTGGAGAGTCTGCTTCTCCCTCTGATCCTGCCCCCTCTTGTGCTCTCTCACTCTCTCTCAAATAAATGAATAAAATCTAAAAAAAAAAGCAAAAAACCCCAAAAAACCCAAACCAAACCAAAACAAAAAAACAACCAGGGCAATCCTACATGCTGTCTCTTTCTCCATCCACTGGCTGAATGGAGAGAATTTGGAGGACCTAGTGGAGGATGGAGCCACAAGCAAGAAGGAGCTTGGATGACTTTGTGGAGCAGAGACCTCCCCTCACCTTCACGAGACTATGAAATGAGTGAAAAAAGCAACTTTTATTATGTTAAGCCACTGAAATATGGCTGATGTATGTTAAACTGGTAATCCTACCCTGACCAATATAGTAGCACAAATGGGATTTAAACCCTAAGTCTGACTGTGCCGATGTTCAAAGCCTTGCCCTACACCTCACTGCCTCCAGGCACAAGAAATAAGAATTGCTTCTAAGAATGTCCTACATGCTCAGCATTTGATATAACTGTCTGCGAGGATCTCACATCTTAGATTTGTGCTGTCTAATAGCCACTATCATTTAGGGCTATAACAATTGAAATTTTTAAATCTGCTTCTTAATTGTACTGGTCACATTTCAAATGCTTAGTAGCCCCCTCTGACTAATGCCTGCCACATTGGACAGTACAGAGAGAGAACATTTCCGTCACCACAGAAAGTTCTATCAATCTGTCTTATGTAGACCTGACATTTACAATGTACCTTTCTCCAGATCCCCACAGAAAAGCTGGGGGTGTAGCTTATGAGAGGACAGAGGGTGGTCCACAAGTATAAGAGGCCCTTCCCTTGTAGGGGCCAAAGACAGGTCACCTAAAATGTACCATCATGTCATAGTGATTATTTTGCATTGAACTACTTGGGGAAAAGCCAGTGCAAGGACACTCAGACCCTCCTCTGTCCCCTTAAAAGCAGGAAATAAAACCTCAAATACAAAAGGAACCCTCCCTGTACTAAGAAGTAAAAAACACATTTTTTATCACCGCAGATAGGAATCTGAAAGCCAAGGAAGCCGTAGAAACAAACCTTGTTACTTTTTCACTAATCTACTACCTCCGCCCAAATTCGGTTTAGAATTCCTTACTAATTAAAGCTCCCAAACATCTGTTTTCTTTGTCCTGTCAATTCCTCATACATTGATTGTCTCTTTGTCTGAAAAATAGAAAAACTGCCTGCCTTGGTCATTTCTTCTGGCCTCAATTTCATTATTGGGCTTCCCTATGCACTTAATAAAAATTTGGGGTTTTTTTTCTCCTGTTAATCTGTCTCATGTAAATTTCATTCCTCATCCAGCTGGAAGACTTTGAGGATAAAGAAACAATTTTTCCTTCATTTACCCCTCACCCTGACTGGGGGTCTTTGTGCCTACCTCCCCCAGTTAGCTCCCGCTCCCCAGCTATAAACCGGTGACCCTCCGGTACTCAGGGTCACAGGCTTTGATATGACTTCCTCCCACAGAATGAGCCCTATCTGTTTCACTGGGCAGGGGTGATGTCTCATTTTCACCTCAGCACCTGGGCAGAGGACCCAGGGCTGTGCTTCCTGGCCACAGCTAGAGATAGGCAGGGAATTTTCCAGAAATTTTCCAGAAACCAAGGAGGCCAAGTACTCCAGTCCATTTCCCACACTGTAGCCGGAGTCATCTTTTCAAAACACAAACACCAAAGAAATACAAACAATTATAAGAACATATTATGAGCAAATATATGCCAGCAAATTAGATAATCTGGAATAAATGGATGCATTCCTAGAGATGTATCAGCTACCAAAACTGAACCAGGAAGAAATAGAAAACCTGAACAGACCTATAACCACTAAGGAAATTGAAGCAGTCATCAAAAATCTCCCAACAAACAAGAGCCCAGGGCCAGATGGCTTCCCAGGGGAATTCTACCAAACATTTCAAGAAGAATTAATACCTATTCTTCTGAAACTGTTCCAAAAAATAGAAATGGAAGGAAAACTTCCAAACTCGTTTTAGGAGGCCACCATTACCTTGATCCCAAAACCAGACAAAGACCCCATCAAAAAGGAGAATTACAGACCAATATCCTTGATGAACATGGATGCAAAAATTCTCACCAAAATACTAGCCAATAGGATCCAATAGTACGTTAAAAGGATTATTCACCACGACCAAGTGGGATTTATCCCTGGGCTGCAAGTTTGGTTCAACAACTGTAAATCAATCAATGTGATACAAGACATTAATAAAAGAAAGGACAAGAACCATATGCTCCTCTCAATAGATGCAGAAAAAGCATTTGACAAAGTACAGCATCCTTTCTTGATCAAAACTCTTCAGAGTGTAGGGATAGAGGGTACATACCTCAATATCATAAAAGCCATCTATGAAAAACCCACAGCGAATATCATTCTCCATGGGGAAAAACTGAGAGCTTTCCCCCTAAGGTCAGGAACACAGCAGGGATGTCCACTGTCACCACTGCTATTCAACATAGTACTAGAAGTCCTAGCCTCAGCAATCAGACAACAAAAGAAATAAAAGGCATCCGAATCAGCAAAGAAGAAGTCAAAATCTCACTCTTTGCAGATGATATGATACTTTATGTGGAAAACCCAAAAGACTCCACCCCAAAACTGCTAGAACTCATACAGGAATTCAGTGAAGTGGCAGGATATAAAATCAATGCACAGAACTCAATGGCATTCCTACACACCAACAACAAGACAGAAGAAAGAGAAATAAAGGAGTCGATCCCATTTACAATTGCACCCAAAACCATAAGATACCTAGGCATAAATCTAACCAAAGAGGCAAAGAATCTGTACTCAGAAAACTATAAAATACTCATGAAAGAAATTGAGGAAGACACAAAGAAATGGAAAAACGTTCCATGCTCATGGATTGGAAGAACAAATATTGTGAAGATGTCAATGCTACCTAGAGCAATCTACACATTCAATGCAATCCCTATCAAAATACCATCAACTTTTTTCAAAGAAATGGAACAAGTAATCCTAAAATTTGTGTGGAACCAGAAAAGACCCCGACTAGCCAGAAGAATGTTGAAAAAGCAAAGCAAAGGTGGCAGCATCACAATTCTGGACTTCCAGCTCTATTACAAAGCTGTCATCATCAAGACAGTATGGTACTGGCACAAAAACAGACACATAGATCAATGGAACAGAATAGAGAGCCCAGAAATGGACCTTCAACTCTATGGTCAACTAGTCTTCGACAAAGCAGGAAAGAATGTCCAATGGAAAAAAGACAGTCTCTTCAACAAATGGTGTAGGGAAAATTGGACAGCCACATGCAGAAGAATGAAACTAGACCATTTCCTTACACCACACACAAAAATACTCAAAATGGTTGAAAGACCTAAATGTGAGACAGGAGTCCATCAAAATCCTAAAGGAGAACACAGGCAGCAACCTCTTCAACCTCAGCTGCAGCAACTTCTTCCTTGAAACATCACCAAAGGCAAGGGAAGCAAGGGCAAAAATGAACTACTGGGACTTCATCAAGATAAGAAGCTTTTGCACAGCAAAAGAAACAGTCCACAAAACCAAAAGACAACCGACAGAATGGGAAAAGATATTTGCAAATGACATATCAGATAAAGGGCTAGTATCCAAAATCTATAAAGAACTTATTAAACTCAACACCCAAAGAACAAATGATCCAATCAAGAAATGGGCAGAAGACATGAACAGACATTTTTCCAAAGAAGACATCCAAATGGCCAACAGACGCATGAAAAAGTGCTCAACATCGCTCAGCATCAGGGAAATCCAAATTAAAACCTCAATGAGATACCGCCTCACACTAGTCAGAATGGCTAAAATTAACAAGTCAGGAAACGACAGATGTTGGAGGGGATGTGGAGAAAGGGGAACCCTCCTACACTGTTGGTGGGAATACAAGCAGGTGCAGCCACTCTGGAAAACAGTATGGAGGTTCCTCAAAAAGTTGAAAATAGATCTACTGTACAACCCAGCAATTGCACTACTGGGTATTTACCCCAAAGATACAAATGTAGGGATCCGAAGGAGTATGTGTACCCCGATGTTTACAGCAGCAATGTCCACAATAGCCAAACTATGGAAAGAGCCAATTATGTAGCCATCAAAAAGAATGAAATCTTGACATTTGCAAAGAGGTGGTTGGAACTGGAGGGTATAATGTTGAGCGAAATAAGTCTATCAGAGAAAGACATGTATCATATGACCTCACTGATAGGAGGAATTCTTAATCTCAGGAAACAAACTGAGGGTTGCTGGAGTGGTGGGGGGTGGGAGGGATGGGGTGGCTGGGTGATAGACATTGGGGAGGGTATGTGCTATGGTGAGCGCTGTGAATTGTGTAAGACTGTTGAATCACAGACCTGTACCTCTGAAACAAATAATACATTATATGTTAAAAAAAGAAGAAGAAGAAGAAGATAGCAGGAAGGGAAGAATGAAGGGGGGGAAATCGGAGGGGGAGACGAACCATGGGAGACGATGGACTCTGAGAAACAAACTGAGGGTTCTAGAGGGGAGGGGCGTGGGGAGATGGGTTAGCCTGGTGATGGGTATTAAAGAGGGCATGTACTGCATGGAACACTCGGTGTGTTATATGCAAACAATGAATCATGGAACACTACATCAAAAACTAATGATGTATTGTATGGTGATTAACATAATATAATAAAAAAAAAAGCCAAAAAAAAAAAGTAAGACTCTTCCATCAGATAAGGGATTGTGTCTGATTGTCTATTGTGATGCTATCAGTTATGATTATTGATATCTCTATTTCCTTTTCTATGAAGGTTTATTAAAGTGATTTTAATATTTCTTAAAAAAAAAAAACACACAAATCCAATCATGTTGCCCTTTGGTTGAACTCCTTCTATAAATCCCCATGGCCCTCCCAATTGAGTAGACATACCTTACATGTCTCATGTTGTTATCAAATCTTTACTTCTTCAGCTTTTCCACTCTCTGCTCCAGAAGCCCTCTCAAGCCTGTGTTCCTGCCCTATGGAAAGTGTTGCTGTTTTCTGAATGCCCAGCTCGCTCTTACCCCCGAGCATTTGCTCAGGCTGTTCCTTCTGCAGGAACTCTATCCTTCCTCCCCACCTCTGCTTAGCTATGCCTACATGTCCTGCTAAGTTTGGAAATACTTCTCCCGGGAAGCCTGACCTGCCCCTCAGCCTGGGACACTACCCCCCACAGCATCTCCCTTGGCCCCTGACCCTGCCCAGCTATAGAACTTTCCACACTTCCAAGTTTTCCATGGGGATAGGAAGGAGGTGCTTGCAGTTTAGGAATCAGTAGAGACTATCCTGTAGAAGTTTTCCCCAAGAACTAGACCCTTCTGAATCCCTCTAAATTATGAGCCTCCTTCTCCTCAACACACACACACACATACACACACACACAATGCACAAAAGTTTTCCATCCATTTGATTCCTCTGCAGAGTCACCAGGGAGACAAATAGAGCCCTGTAAATCTCTCACAAGTGGCAATGCCCAGAGACCTCTGCCTCTTGACCCCAACCAACCACTCAGAACAAATGCCGCTAAATCCATGGAACTTGCTCCCCTCCCCCACCTGCCATGGTCTCATCATCTCAAAGTGGTGGGGGGGCTAATATGCAGACTAGGGAGTGGCAGTTACAATCCAAGCTGGTGCCAAGATGCACCACGGGTCCTGCCTTCATTGGATTATTTTTATGGGGATCAGAACAGATAGAGGCAGTGGACTCCAACTCCTGAGACAACATCACAATGAATTGCCATGGCGGCTTTTCTATGATTTGTAACTAGTAAATCAAATCTATTGAACAATACATTTACTGCAAATTTAAGAAGTTGTTCTTCCATGTTTTTAAGTGTATGTGTTAAATCATGTCCAGAGTCATAAAGAATGGAGACAGCTGGGCTCAGTGTGAACAAAAGCAAACACGCGCTTAAAGAAGTTAGTCAATTTCTTGTCCTTTGTTGATGAGACAGTGAATACCCTTTCCATGGCTCTTTGGGGTGCTTCTTCCACCCAAGTGGACTGAAATCTTTGAAGTGGTAAGGGTGTACCATCTTAACTAATGTCTGAGTCAATTTTGCAAATACAGGCTCAGTGTTAGCAGGTTTCCCTCTTTGCTACAGATTCCTGAAGTGGGCAAAAAAGGAAACACACTACAGCCTTCTTAGTGAATTACAGTGCTGCTTGTGGTGATGAGAGATATGGGGAAGGGGGCAGCTATGGATTGTTTTTCTTTTCTTTTCTTTTTTTAGATTTTATTTCTTTATTTGGGAGAGAGAACATGTAGGGGGGAGGGGCAGAGGGAGAGGGAGAAGCAGACTCTCCGCTGAACAGGGACCCCGATGTGGGACTCAATCCCAGGACCCTGGGATCATGACCTGGGCCAAAGGCAGACTCTTAACCGAATGAACCACCCAGGCACCCCAGAAGATTCCTTTTACTTCCATTTCACCCTACTTAAATGCTACTTTGAGTTGGATTGAAGTCTCAACTCAAGATGCACTTTTGACTAGGACACATGAGTATGCTTTGTCTTATCTGCATCCCCAGTCCCACCTGAATATTAACAGGGGAGCCCTAGCCCAGAGCCTAGCATTCAGTAATCATTTTTTTAAATTTTTTTTATTATGTTACGTTAGTCATCATACATTACATCATTAGTTTTTGATGTAGTGTCCTACGATTCATTGTTTGTGTATAACACCCAGTGCTCCATGTGATATGTTCCCTCCTTATTACCCATCACTGGGCTAACCCAACTCAGTAAACATTTTAATTGAACTGATAGGTCTTCATCCACTAACACTAGTTCAACAAACATTTATTAAACCATTCATTCATTTAACACATACTTATTGAACGTCCACTAATTGCCGTGCTGGACATACGGTGGTGAGCAAGATAGACACAGGCCCTGCCTTCTTTAGAGCTCAGGGTTTAAAGAGTAAGACAGTGGATGTGTGCTCTGCACTGATGTTTAGGCTTGCCAAACCTCTTCTGAGGTCAGTGAAGCCTGAGCGGTGAAGGGAAGCTAGATTTACAAATTCTCAAAACAATCTCATGAGGTAGATCTATTTTTATTCCCATTTCCCACGAAGAATTGGAGATGAGCATCACATAGCTATGCAGTGACAGAGCTAGTTTGTATGACAAGACTATGCATGGAGGGCTAGGGAAGCACAAGGAGGAGGCACTTGGTCCAGCCGGTGGGGTCAGGGAAGATGTTCTGCAAGAGATGACATCTGAGCTGAGTCTAGAAAGAGGACAAGGAATCAGCCAAATGATAATGACTGATGGGATGAAGCAAACACCAGGCAGCAAAGACACCAGGACAGGAGTGAGCTCCATGTGTGCCCGGGATGTGGGACCAGAGTCAGGGCACAGCAGATGCTAAGGCTGGGAAGCCAAGCCAAGGAGCCGGACTCCACCCCGCAAACCACAGGGAGCCACCAGAAGGCTCTGGGCAGTTGCATGGTGCAGGCAGATCTATGTTAGAAAAATCCCTTTGGCCCAGCAGTGTGGAGGATGGATTTGATGAGGACCAGATGGGAAGCAGGGGGACCAATTAGCAGGCTATTGCTGTATTCCAGGAGAGAGGTAAGGGCCCTTGCTAGGGCAGGGGTGGTGGATGGACAAAACGGAGCACAGGAGAAATAGGTTGGAGGTAAAAATCTGGGCATGGAGCAGCACAAGAGGGTCCCAGGTCAGGCCGTGCTCTCTGGCCATGTGACTCTACCAAGCTAGGGCTGGGGAATGCAAAGCAGAGCCAGCTGGGGATGCAGGTGCAGCCCTTCCAGGAGGGAAGGCTGGTCACAGTTCTCTCCAGGGGCCCTTTCCAGACAGAGCTGTTTATGCTGGGCTGGAGGAAGCTGTCAGCTGGGGACATTCAAGACCTGTGAGCGATACAAACCTTCAGAAACCGGCTGGCATTTCCTTAAAACAAGCTCACAATTCTTTTGGTTGTAAGGGAGTGAATTTTCAAAATAAGGCCAAACCCATCTCAGCATAGCAGGCCACAGTAGCTAGAGGCTTATAGAATTGCTGACCTCTTGAGAGATAAGAGGAGAAATTGACTCTTGGGTTTCATCCCCTGCCATTCTTCTCCCCACCCCCTTATTGTCCCCAACATGCATGCACACGCAGGCGCACACACACAGCCATGCATGCGCTTTAGCATCCCTAAACTTCTCACCTCCCCCAGACACACCAGGCCCTTTCACACTCCCTCTTTGCACCTGCTGTTCTCTCTGCCTGCAGAGTCCTTCCTCCTTCCCCACTGGGTAAAATGTGTTCCTCCTTCCAGCCCGGTCCAGATGCTGGTCCTCTCTGACGTGCAGCCCCACTGCCCCCAGCATCTTCACCACGCTGCACGCTGTCAAACAGCACCTCGTGGTATGTGGCTCTGAGCTCTTTCTTCACCTCCAAGCTCAGCTCCTGAGTCTTATTCATCTTGGCTTCCCTGGCAGCTGCATGAGGTCTGACCATCACCAGTGACAAAACCTTCATGTGGAAGGAATGAGCATAGCCACTGGAGGCAGACCAGACACACCTTCCCCAGCCCAGGTCCCAAGTTCCTTGTGTCACTGAGGAGGATCATCTCTGCCCTCCAGGTACTCACATGCTGCACGGGAAATAAAGCCCGCACATGCTCGCGCACATGCTCGAGATGAGAGTAGCAAAGTGCTTCCAGTGCTTCCATTTGCCCTCAGTTCTATTTAAGTTGGTCTATCATTGGAACAGGTCTAAAAATCAGCCTTTATTTTTATCCCCATTTTACAGATGAAGGTTCCACCCTTAGGAAAAGCAATAGTTTTTTCGGGGGGGGGGTAGCTGAAGATCACAGAGTTATTTAACATCTTTGGGGCAAATGAGATTCCCCAGGCTGACCACAGCTGGCCAGTCCAGATGAAGTCCCCAGAAAGCAAGGCTTTCAGTCATTTGCCAGGTGGCCTGTGCAATCCCCCCTGGGTTTCTGATGGGCTTCTGGAGCATGAGGGGACTGACTACCAAGACCCAGCTTGTCAGCTTCCTGGGAATCTTCCCTGCCTCCCCACTCAGGCTGGGCACCTTGACCTGTCAAAAGTGGTGCTCATAGCATGGAATTAGAGAAGGTTCAGGAGGGGCTGGAGTTGCCATCATCATTAACATTGTCATCATCACCATCATCGTCATCATCACCATTGCCATCATCTTCACCATCATCATCACCATCACCATCATTATCACCATCATCATCACCATCGTCATCATCATCATCATCACCATCATCATCACCATCACCATCACCATCATCATCACCATCACCATGATCATCATCACTGTCATCATCACCATCGTCATCATCATCATCATCACCATCACCATCATCATCACCATCACCATCGCCATCATCATCACCATCACCATGATCATCATCATCACCATCATCATCATCATCATCACCATCACCAGCACCATCATCATTGTTATCACCATCATCATCACCATTGCCATCATGGAATTAATGAGAGTGGTGACACAGTGACAATGAACTCTTGCCTGGCACTTCATATATGCAGCATGCTGTGCTGAGGCCTTATATGCATTTTTATTTTTAAGTCCTTACAGCACTCTTAGGAAATAGACCCCCATTTATCAGATGAGAAAAACCAAGGCCCAGAAAAGTTCACCAACTTGCCCAAGATCATAGCAGAGCTGGGATTTGAAACCAAACAGTCTGACCCCAGAGCTCCTGCTCTTAAATGCTACTCTGCAGAGAGGATGCGGAAGGCAGGCCAGTACCCTGCTATCCACGGAAGGGTGCGGTACAAAATGAGAGGTCAGCAGAAGGCCAGCAGCCCGTGCTCATGCTCTAACTCCCACACTCCTTCCAAGCCTCCCCAGCTCCAGGCAAGGGTGGGTGTCCGCTCCTCAAAAGGTTAGAGCCCTGAGGAATCCGGGAAAGTACAGGTGAATGGGGGTGGGGGTGCTGAGTAGATGAGTGGAGGTGCCCCTTCCCCTCCCCGACCCTAGCCCCCAATCTCACAGTGATGGCCTTTGGATCGCTGCCTCTCTTAGATGCCTGGATCACTACGGTCTGGAGCCTAATCTCCATTCTGGTGGTTTTGGTTGCTATGGTAATTGAATTCACTTAAAGTTGTCTCCATGCTATCTGTCTACCTCTTTCTGCCCGCAGCCTAGAAGGGCACAAGCCCAGGGCTGAGGGCAAGAATGAGGAGGGCTCAGTGGCTTGGGAAACCAGCATGCTTTTCCTGATCCAGAGATCCTCCTCAGAAGCAGAGGAGAGAATCATGGAGATAATGTTCCTTCCAAGACTCTCCATCTTCCTCTTTGCTGCCTGGCTCCTCTCTGCAGAGACTCTGCAGTTAGGCCATAGAGGCAAGGACAGGCAATACGAGGTGAGTAGGGGCACTCTGAGAGCATCTTCTGATCCTCAGCATTTTGTTACTCACTCAACAAATGCCTACCAGGAGCCAACTGTATCCTGGGCCCTGCTGCTTGTCTGTGCACACAGGGGTATCTCTGGGGACAGCTCAGGATCCAGGGCCACGGGAAATGTCCCACCCCCATTTCCCCGATGGCACATTTCCATGTGGTTACCAGTGTGAGATATCAGGAGAATGGCCAGCAAGGTGTGGATTGTGGGAAACTCTCCTTTCTTCCTTTCCCTGCCAGAGGGAGCATCATCAGACTGAGTTGCACGCAGAATGGGACCATCCCTAGGTGGGACCTGAGGGGTACCTCATGCTCATTTTCTCCACCATGCTAATGCATGAGAGACTTCGATGTGTATGATCAATGACAAGGGTGGACTCCAATGTCAGAAGGCTGCCTGAGGAGTGTGTGGGAGGGACGGACCCTCCCCCCGACCACCAGCACTTTGCTTGGGTGATAGGGAGTGGGGCAAAGGAGGTCACAGAGGATTAAGAGTGATCATATGGGTGTAGGGCTTGGTCTTTTAAGTAATAGCCAGGTGAAACAAGCAAAAGGAGGAGTTTACACAACCCCATCAGTGTACCAGGAATCATGCTCTTCTCTCTGCACTGGGACGACAATGAGGACCAAGGCACAGCAGAGACCTTGGAGGAGCTCCCAACCTGGGGAGCATGACAAATGAACACTACAAAGCGTGCATCCTATAAAAGGGCAAGAGCAGTGCACTCTGGGAGCCCAGAGCTGGGAGGAGAGGGAAGGGCTATCTGGGAAGAGTGCACCCAAGGCGGGGTACATTGAATTGCATTTTCAAGGCTGAGAAGGAATTCTCGAGACAGAAAGCCCTTCTGTGCTAAGACAAGGGCATGAGCAAACGCACAGAGGTATGAAAATGAGCAGCAAGCCTAGCAGTGGGGGCACAGTCCAAGCAAGGACAGTGGCAAGAAACCCCACAGGAAAGGCCAGATGATGGAAAGCCCAGTTGGGGTTCCATCCTGTAGGCCATGGGGGGCCATCGTGGTAAGAACTGCATTTTAGCAAAAAAACAAAACCCAAAAAACCTCTGGCAGCAGTGAGAAGGGAGGGTAGAATTGAGAGATCATGGCAGGGGTAGGGGGAGAGCCAGGGGAGCTGAACTAGGTCTGTTGAATGAGCAATGATGACAGAACCCGCCAAGAAAGGGGGCCCCAGAATCTGTGGACCCCCTGCCTGACTCACTGTGGGTGGGTATGGGAGGGACAGCTGAAGGAAATGAAAGAGTCAGAGAAGTCACTGTGCACAGAGGAGAGCCAGGGCAGGGAACTGACTGAAATAAGGAACCAAGTGCAGCTCTGTTTAGGACGGGTGAGTAAGGGGTCTGGGAAAGTCAAGGTCAAATCAAATGCCTGATGGAAGGAAGTATATTTCTAGCACCTGAGAGGGAGCTGCCTGTTAGAAATGAGCACGTGGGAGTCACGGCACAGAGGTGACAGCTGACTTTGTGAGCAAAGACGACACTGTCCAGGGAGAAGGCACAGAGCAGGGACAGGAGAGGAGGCAAACAGAGCTCCGTGGAGAGTGGTCTGAGGCAGGGCAGCCAGGATCCTTTGGGGAGGCAGGGAGTGACCCAGAGTCCACGGATGGGAGGAGAAGGTAGGTGCCCAAGTGGTGCACCCCTCAGGGAAGATGCTGCCGAAGGAAAGCTGCGGAACATTGGTCTAGAGCGGTGCTTCTCAAACCTGGATGTGCGTCAGGAGGCCTTGTCAAAACAGATGGCAGGGCCCATGCCTAGAGTTCCTGCCCCACTAGGTCTGGGATGGAACCCAGGCACCAGGCACCAGCACCTCTAACAAGCTCCGCAACGCAGATGGATGCTGCTGGTCCGCGGACCATCCTTTGAGAACCACTGAATCTAAGGTCTCGATGGATAAGCCTGCACTTGAGAAGATTCAGATGCAAATGCATCCACTCTTTATCGTGGCCTAAGTTGGACACTAAGAGAGAAAGCCAGGCTTTGGTGAAAGAACAGAGAGGGAGGTAAAGATGGAGAAGGTAAGGCAAATCTTGGAAATGGAGTGGATTCTACTTGGGATACAGGAGTGTGGTTGGGGAGGAGGGAAGCAAGACGTCTGGCAAGAGAAGGGGAGGCCAAAGAGGGCTCGGGATTTGATGACACAGGAGGACTGTGGCGTGAGGCCCATGACCATGGGTCCCATGAAGGGGATGAGGATGAGTTAGGCAGAGAGGAGTACAGGATTAGAACCTGCCTCAGGTCCTATTTGGAGTCCCGGCCAAAAGTCCAACCTCCCTCCTTCAGAGCCTCACACCTCTGCCCATCCTTCCTTTCCAACCTGGCGTCACTGCCAGCCGCTGGGCCCAGGCCTTCCCCAGCCAAGCAGAGACATACCACGGGCCATCTCTCACAGGAGCCGCTCTGAGGACAAGAAGACCTGGTACTTTTTTCATTTTCCTTCCAAGATCTCAGATCACAGACTCTTGAGATACTATGCGGAGGCTTCTGACCTCAATACTCAACAACCCCCGCCCCCCCGCCCCAGGGCTGACCCAGCCTACCAGGGGAGGCTCAGAACTTGAGTCTTATTTTCTATCAGTGGAGTGAGTCCATAAAGAAAATCCAATTCATCGGTGTCCAAGAGAACATTACAAAGATAGACGAGACACCATGGGCAGTATTTAATTATGAGCAGGCAGAGCAAATAGGAGGGATGCAATAAAAATGCTAATCAGGGAGGAAAAAAAAAAACAGGCTTCATTTTCTTCTAGAATAGACTAAAGCTCGTCCTCCCCATCCCGCACCCAGACCCCAAGTGAGTGCAGTAGACCCGGTTTTGATTGTGACCTGGTGACAGGTGAGTGTTTCAGCTCTAATCCCTAACCTCTTCCTGCCTCCATCCTTGAGACTCCCAGTTCCTAGAAGATCCAGCCTGGAGGGAGGGAGACTGGCTTTCACTTCAGCCAGGGAGAACTGGCAGGGAACTTGGGAAGTGAAGGAATTTATTATTCAGGGCTCCATTCCGTGTCCCAGGGGGCACTTTCAGAGGGGATCTTCTCTCTTTCAGTATCTCATCCAGAATGTGCACCAGGAGGGAGCAAAGCCGAGAAGCGCCCCTCCGCCAGCCTGAATTCAGTGTCTCGGGCTGCATCTCTGGCCAGTGCTGGAAACCAGTCCAACTCAGAGCCACTTAGGAAGAGACTGGGGACACTCAGCCAGACCCAAAGCCTCATGTTCCCAATTCTCTTCAACTTGGCTGAGTTCGGCCTTGGAGTGTGGGTCAGGATTTTGCAGTGCATTCCTGTGTCACTTCCCCATTTGGCTGACTCCTCAGGTGATTGGATTCTTTGTCCTTCCCAGTGAGCGAGCTCAACTTCCACAGTGCTGCCAAAGGCAGATTTATTTCTCTCGTTTCCCTTGGTCTCTGGGTTGGGGGGCCCTGGGCCTCATGCTGGTCTCAGGTAAAACTTGCTTTCTTTTGTGGCCCTGAGGATCTTGACTGAGCCCAGGCCCTTTCCTTATTCTGGCCTCATCCGTTTCCTGAGCTTACCAGTCACCCTTGCTGGTGTCCTTTCAACTTACTGCTCTCTTGTCTCTTTAAGTGGCTTTTGCAGCTTTGAGCTCTTCCCAGCATTGCCAGGGCAGGAATTACCCGAAGATTGTCTGGGATATCATCCTGGACTGTTGCCCCTCCCTGCCCACCATAGGCCCTCACATCCTGGCTACTGTGTCTTGTAGAAAACATATCTGTTAGAGAAAAAGTGCATATGGCAGCTCACTTACCCGCTGTGGGATCTTGGACAAGTTACTTAACATCTCTGTGCCTCAGTTTCCCCACCCAGCAAATGGAGATTAACAACATGCCTCGGATGTGTTACAGGGACCCAATGCAAATGCATACGGAGAGGTGAGAAGGGGGAGCCCGGGGTGGGGGTGCAATCAGCTCAGGGGCCGACTCTTAGTTTTGGCTCAGGTCCTGGTCTCAAAGTGGTGGGATTGAGCCAGCGTCATGCTCTGCACTCAGCAGGGAATCTGCTTGAGATTCTCTCTCTCCCTCTCCCTCTACCCCTCCGCCACATTCATACACTCTATCTCTCAAATAAATAAATAAATCTTAAAAAAAAAAGAGAGAGAGATGAGAAGAGTGCCTGCCACATGAGAAGCACCCATGAAGTGTTAGGCATCATCATCGTTATCGCTGTGATATTTATTATTAAGGTCAGTGACCGTCTTATTTGCCCCTATGTCCAGGTACTGGGTAGAGTGTCTGGCATGAATAAACACTCAGAAATAAATGGAATCAATGAATGAGTGTACTTCTAAGCTAATTTTTCCAAAGATATTACCCTTGCCAGGAAAATTTAAATTTAAAGAGAAGATCTGCACGTTGATGACAATGTTTAACATGTAAGTGGCTAATGGTGTGATTCCAGATGTCTCTGGGGAAGGGATTTAGAGTCAGTGGTGGTTTTCATATCAAGTCAGTCAGTTAACTCACAATAAAGTGAGCCCTCGTCAGTAGCTCATTGTTATCTTCCCTAAGGTGGAATCTCCCTCCTAATGCCAAAGCAATAAAACCTTAGGAGCTAGTATGGGTATAAAGCAGACAAAGAAACCCTTTCAGCTCTAGGAACAATATTTCCTGTGTCCCCTGGGCTCCATGTCACCACAACCTCATATGCGCCGAAGCTGTAAAGCCCACATGGGCTTGTTCACTATGAGAGGCAGCATGAGTCCAGCAGGCCAGCTAACCACAGACCCTGGCGTGACAGGGCTCTCAGACTCCAGTCCTAGACTCTCCCGAGAGAGCCTGGCCCACTCTGCGCCTCTCCAGAGAGTGCTGGTGATGAAGAGTACAAGTATTTTATCTAAATATTCCCAGACAGCCATGCTGTGAATCCACTGTGGGTGGTTGGGACAGGATCTTGGTTGGAAAACAGCTCGCTATCCATTTCAAGTTGAGAGGTGAGGGGTGGCCACAGGTCTGGGACTAGCAAGAGTCCCCCCTCCCCCAACATGGTATCACACCCTGCAGCCGACATCTACCTTTAAAAAAAAAAGATTTTATTTATTCATTTGAGAGAGAGAGAGAGAGAAAGCATGAGTGGGGGAGGGGCAGAGGGAGAGGGAGAAGCAGACTCCCCCTGAGCAGGGCGCCCGACATGGGGCTCGATCCCAGGGCCTCGGGATCATGACCTGAGCTGAAGACAGACGCCTAACCAACTGAGCCACCCAGGCGTCCTGATATCTACTTTTATAGACATTGTGACATATGCTTCCCACAACAGGTGAGTGGGTTGGTACCTTTATTCCTTTCTCTTTCTTTCAGTGTTCTTTTAAAATACTTATTTTTACACTGTCCAAAATTCAAATGGTCCTAATGTCTATACAGTGGAAGGCCATCTATATCTCCTTCCTTGATGCAACCAAAAATCACTGGTTCCCTGAGAAAACTTCCAGAGATATTTTATGCATATAGAAGCAAGTGTATATAGTCTTTCCCTCCTTTACACAAATGGAAAGCTTGCTTTATACACTGTTATGCACCTTGAATTTTTTCACCCAATAATATATTTTGGAGATGATTCGATATCAGTATATATAGACCTACATTATTCTTTTTGTGGCTACATAGTATTCTGTTATATAAATTAGTTTATTTAACAAGCCCACATAAGCCTTTCCAATCTTTAACTTTTTCGAGTAATGCTGTAGTGAATAACCTGTGGGCAAATATATCTGCAGGATGTATGTGAGTGTGTCAGAAGATAAATTTCTAGAAGTGGAATTGTTTGGTCAAAAGCTTTGTCCATTTGTAAATTTGATAGCTATCGACAAATTGCCTTCCATAGATAGCCCATTTTTTTAGAGATGACAAAACAGGGGCTTAAAGAGAGTGAGTGACTTGAGTACAATCATATAGATTGTAAATAATGCAACTGGGATGACAACTAAGGGTTTTTTTTGTTCTCAGCACAAGACCCTCTGGGCCCATGGGCCCAAAGAAATCGGGAACATCGAAAAAACATCACACAGACTCCTGAACTATAATAAAATCTTCAGCTTCACATATTAAGCGTGAAATATTGTGGATTCAACTTTGAGAAAGCCATAGAATGTATCCTCAGGGAATCTAGCCTAGAAGGGGAGAGACAAGTGAAGAAGTGCTTTTGGTCTAGCATAGGGATAAGGGCAAGATATAAGGAGATACAGTGAGAACATGGGAAGGGCCCCTCATCAGTTTTGGCTTCCTGGAAGAGGAGGCCTTGAGAGAATCTAAAAATGTCCTCTGTGACATTAGTGATGACTTCCTTCTTCTTCAACCCTTATTACTTCCCATCCCACACCTCTTATCAATAAGTCAGTGATAAGTAGCAAAATGGATTGCTTTGTGAAAGTGGAGTATAGTTGGAATAATAATAAAGACTACCCTATACTGACTTCCTGTTCTGTACCAGACTGTGCTGGCTGGCCCAGCCCTTAACTTGCCATGTGACCTGGAGCACGGAACATAACCCACGTGTGCATTAGTGCTCACATGTCTAAAATAAAACAGGTCGGGGCACCTGGGTGGCTCAGTCGTTAAGCGTCTGCCTTCGGCTCAGGTCATGATCCCGGGGTTCTGGGATCAAGCCCCGCATCGGGCTCCCTGCTCTGCGGGGAGCCTGCTTCTCCCTCTCCCACTCCCTCTGCTTGTGTTCCCTCTCTTGCTGTGTCTCTCTCTGTCAAATAAATAAATAAAAATCTTAAAAAAATAAAATAAAATAAAACAGGTCATCAGTTGACCTGGAGCGCCCTACCATTTCCCACATGCTATGGCTTCATCTCCAAAGTTTCTAAGGTCATTGAAGCCCCTGCTGAGGGGGAACACAAGGAAGTGTCCAGGACTGGGAAATTAGGGAAAAGGAGGAAAATGACTGGCTGGTCCTCAAACTGGCAAATTAGCCTCAGGAAATGCCCCCGAGAGAGAAGAGCCTACCCATGTCAGGGCAATGATAATACTAACACTTTCTTTTTATGTTTTTCCAAGGTGATTTCATATGTTCTTTCATGTGTTCTTCATAACAAGGACGGGAGGGAGGGAGGGAGGTACTAGTCTCTTCTGGGGGTGGGGAAACTGAGGCTGGGCCAAGGTAGGCTACTCAGCTCAAGTCCCACAGCAGGGCAGGGGTGCAGCCAGGGCTAGAACCCCGTCTTCTGTCCTGGTGCCCAACTCATTCTATTCTGAGATTCCGTACGGAAGGCAACATTTCAGTTGGGAGCAATCCAAAGTTCCCATGACATCCTGAAACCTGAACTGAAATGGCCTTTGCATCCTGCCCCACACCCCCCTCACCAGCCTCCCAGAGCACATGAGCTCTTTCCCTGGTTGCTGGAACCAGACCTTTATTTCCAGAGAATGAGTCTAACGAGTGGTCTTGGTGACTCGGTACCCATTGATCTGGTTGTTGAGCCTTGGACTCAGTGGCAGGGGACTTCAGCAGGGTTCTGATGCCAGGCTCCATTCCCTTGCTAACCTACCACACCCCTAGCTTCTTGGAGCCTCGGTCCTTCGTCTCTGGGAGTCCAAATTCCCAGCCCAGGCTGAGTGATCTGGTGATGTGGTTGTCTGGTAGTCTGCAGGCTCTGAACTTCGTTTTGAAAGCAATTGCCCCTCCCCCAACCCCAATCCAAGCTGGAAACTGATGAGCTGGGTAACCCAGCGCAACCTGCTATCTGACCCTTTCCGGGGGCCTATTGGCCCATCTATGAAAGTACCCCCTAGGTTCCCTCTTCTTGCAGATATGAATAAGAACATAGCCATTTGGGGCCCCTCGAGAGAAGGCTCTGTCTGAAAACAGACGTGATTACTATTTCCATCACCTTTATAATCCTTTAATCACACATTTGCAGCAGGGAGCCTGGGCAGGGTGAATCCATTTATATAAACAGCAGGAAAAATGAGGCTCTGTTCTATATGCCAACCATGCCTCGTAGAAACGTCAGATCGCTGGCCTTTCATGAACAGAAGAATGAATAAGCCAGGTATTTATTCCCAAAAGGCTCTCTCCTATAAGCTGCTGGGATCTGTGCTCACATTATGAAAGCTTTGAGAGAGACATATGAGCCCTCCAGGGCCAGTGGGGATGCAAGCCTGGGCGATCAGCTCTGGCAATGGGCCAGGTGGCATGAAAAGACAGGATCTCTGGGCAGCTGACTGCCCTAAACAGGGAGTCTCCCATGTCTCTGGCCCTTGACTACCAGAAGTATTCACATGGAAGTCTGCCCCTATCATGAATGGAATAAGGAGTCTAGTGCAGGTTCAAAAACCATTGTTTGGAAAGAGTCCCTAATAGATAGAGGGTCGTGGTTTTGTTTTTGTTTTTGTTTTTGTTTTTGTTTTTTTTCTTTTTTTAAGATGCCGGGAAGATGGGGAAGAGGATGGGGAATGTCCCACCAGGGCTTCTCCATGTCAAAGTGAGGCTTTTAACCAATTGCCCCAGGTGGCAGAGGCAGAGAGAGACCTTGGTCACAGGGCAGTGGCCCTCCACTCGGAGTAGGGCATCCACCTGGGAAACATACCCTGACTCTTAATTTTAGATAATCCCTCAATTAGAGGTCAGCCTTTCCCTCTGGAGGATTGGTCTTCTTGCACGTAAGGATCTCTTTCCTGGTTTTAATGGGCCATTATCATTTGCTATTGCTGCATAACAGACCACTCCAATTTTGTGTTCAGCGGTATACAGCTCACTGGTCTGTGGGTCACCTGCAATGAGCTGATCTTGGCCAGACATGGCTGGACAGTCGGGATGCAGCTCTGCACCATGTATCTTTCATCCTCCTTCTGGGACCAGTGGAGATGGTAGAGGCAACTGGACATGAACAGAAACACCCAATGCCTCTTAAAACCTAGGCTCAGAACTGTCACACTATCACATGGCCAAAGACAAAATGAAGGAGTGGGGAAACATGCTGCACTGCTTTATGGGAAGAACTGCAAAGTCACAAAGCAAAAGGCATGAATAGAGAGGGGTGACAAATCTGGGCTAATGACACAGCCTGCGAAACACAGCCAGATGTAGGAATCATGGTCCGCCCCTGAAGTTCTTGCAGAAGAGTCCTTCTCCCCACCCCTAACCTGCGCAAGCTGGGTTCAGAGCCTTCTGCCCGGAAGACGAGCTGGGTTGGGAGAGAACGGATGAGATGATGGGGACCCAGAGGACCCCATCAGCCCAGAGTAACCTGGCCTCATGACTGCCTCTCCATCTTCCCCTGGGTGGAAGGTGGGTAGGTAAAGAATGGAAAGACAGAATTTGCATGGAGCCAGATGATTACTTCGATCTTGTTAATGGTTAGGTCCTCATGAGTTATAGTTTTCATGCTTGAAATTTTCCTGGGAAAATAAAGCGGCCAAAGAAATACACAGCAAGGAGTAGAAATCAGAAACCGCTTACATTTCCAGGTCAGGCGCCACATGTGAATGCTAAATGGGCTATGAACCACAGAGATGAGCGATGCTGTGCCCAACCTCAACTGGAGGCCGGTGCATGGAGCTGACGCTATAAATGATGCCAACAGTGATTTTGCAGAATCTTTTTTTTTTTTTTTAAGATTTTTCCTTTTTTTTTTTTTTAAGATTTTATTTATTTATTTGACAGAGAGAGAGAGAGCGAGAAAGAGAGCACAAGCAGGGAGAGCTGCAGGCAGAGGGAGAGGGAGAAGCAGGCTCCCCGCCAAGCAAGGAGCCCGATGCGGGGCTCAATCCCAGGACCCCGGAACCACAACCTGAGCCAAAGGCAGCCGCTTAACCGACTGAGCCACCCAGGCACCCTGATTTTGCAGAATCTTGATAAAAGAGCATGGCTTCGCCAAGACCCTGGCTTCTTCAAGCCAATGGGTCTGAAATACAGACTGCTCAGTTTCCATCTGTGCAGAGTGGTTGTGAACTCAGCTCCAGAGACAGCATTTCTCATGGTTTTCCAAAAATCCGTGCATGCAAATTTCCCTTCCCGGTCCTGCACCCCTCCCCATCCCCCAAGTCAAATAAACCCTGTTGTTTTCTTCTCTGCCATAAAGCACATCATTTCACGGTGTCTCATTTACAAGAGGTTACCAAAAGAAAGCTAAATTGGGATTTTGTTCAGCTGCTGATGACTCTTCCCTATTACCCTAGCTCATTTTCAGTGGCATTTCAACACTTTGGTAATGAATTACCTCTACCATTTCTGGCACAAAGAAAAAAGGGTTTCAATTAATTTTCAGCAAGGGATACTATTGGTCCAGGCAACTTCCCTCCCACTGTGTTAACATCAATGTCTTGTCTCGTTAAATGCCGATAAACAAGTGTAACACTCTAACAAGCCACAAATTGGCTTATCGACACCTCTGTCAGCTGTTCTCTGCTTCCAAAATCCCTGCTTTATAGACATACGGTGGTTATACAAAACGGGGGCTCTAACGGAACATCAGAAGGAGACGTTGTCAGCATCTGGGCTCCCTCGCTGCTCATTTTTGCTGTGTCTGAATTTCATCTAATAATAGATTGCATCAATTTGGTCTCTCCAGTCTCTGGGGTTCATTTGGGGCACATGTGCCTGTGGCGTCTTCACAGAGGGGATGGGCTCCCTCCTCTTCCTAGTCCTCCCCAACTTTCTCAAGGGATGACCCCATTGCCCATTACACAGGGCAGCCCTCGCCATTCAGCAAATCAGACCACTGAGGATAAAACTGTTAGTAACCCTTTAACCTGTCCACTTTGTGTGCTGTTAGGACTTGAGGACACTGGGGACAAGAGAGCAGGTGATGTCCTATGTGATCTTCCACCGTGGACAGCCAGCTGGAGGATGACTGAATGGCCAGTCGCCATTCAACAGGCTCTTTATGTTAAATGACAAGACAAGAGAAATAGGCCTTAATCCACAGCAAGAACTGCACAAAAGTGAAGATGGCCATGGCTCTGGCCAATGGCTGGCATGTGGCACACGATCAGGACCACTGGAGCTCTCCGGCCTCACCCCTCCTTGAGATCCCAGGAACAGAGTAGACAACAACCTCATCACCTGGGACAGGCTCAGGTGTCCCCAGAGGCAGAGACATGGATGAGATGACTTGTTCTTTAGGTAGGAGGGTTCCATAGTTTTTCTGGTATTCAAAATCAAATACTACTTTTCAAGTTCATATTGCTATGAATTTACATAGGAAACCTCTTCTCTCATTCATTCTCCCGTGGACATGGGGGCATTATCAGAGATCAGTAGAATCAACAATACGAAAGGAATTCCAAAATAACACTGCGGGGTGCTGACCTCCCGGGACATAGTTTTCCTGCCCCTGTCCAAACCTGTCCCTCTTGCAGCGAGGCTGGAGAAGGTGATCCACACTCTTCTAGCCCCTGGCAAAGGCTCAAGGAGACAGGCAATTGTGTTTTATTGTATGTGAATGTGTACGTGTCCATGTGTGTGTACACATAGCAGGCATTGGATGTGGGGCTAGGGGCAGGGGATATTGGAGAATAGCTGGTAAAGAACAAAGGTGACTCTCTCAAGATAACTTTGAACATGGCTTCCTTTGCAGGTACCTTCTCAGTGTTGGAGGCCACCGGGGACCCCTCTCTTCTCCAACCTACCCTAACTCCATAGGTGATCTCATCTTCTCTCCTGGCTCTAAATATCCAACAACTCCTACATTATTTTTCCCCCAGTTTTATTGGGAAATGATTGGTGTACATCACTGTGTCAGTTTAAGGCATGCAGCATGATGGTTGGACTCACATATGCTGTGAAGTGATGACCATAATAGGTTCAACTAACATTCATCTTCTCCTACAGATACAATAAAAAGGAAAGAAAGGAAAAAAGGAGCAAGTTGTTTTCCTTGTGAAGAGAACTCTTAGGATTTAGTCTCTTAACTTTCCTTCTCATATTATTTGTGCCTCCTGCCAGGCCTCTTCCTGAACCCTCTCCTCTCATCCCCACTGAATGTCCAAGGGAGGTCTCATACACAGCCTGTCCCCAAACAAACTCCTTATTTCTCCCGCTAAACCCATTCCTCCTACCATCCATCCCATCTAGGTAAATGGCAACTCCATTTTGCCAGATGCTCATGTCAGAAACCTTGGTGTCCTCTTTGCCGCCTCTTTCTTTGATGTCCCTCATCCAATCCATCAGCAAATCTTACAGGCTCTACCTTCAAAATATATCTGGAATCCAGCACATCTCAGGACCTTAGTCCCTCTCCAGTCCATGCCACCCTCTCTTTTGTGATCCTCCTGGGCCCAGCCCTGCACCATCCCCCACAGTCCATTCTCAACAGTGGGGAGCAGTCCTTTTATAATGGGTCAGATCACCTCACTCCCCTGCCAAAAACCTCACTCAGGGAAAAGCCTAAGTCCTCATGTGACCTCCAACGTTGGACGAAGCTGGCCCCACAGCTTCCCTGGCCTCACCCCTGCCCTTGCTCACATTGTTCTGGCCATTCTGGCCTCCTTGCTTTTCCTCAAGTCTGTTAAGCACACTCCTAGCTCAAAGCCTTTGCAATTGCTGTTCCCTCTGCAAGGAATGTTTTTCCTCTGAGGATGACAAGGTCTACCTCCTCCACTCATCTAGGCCTTTTCACTAAGGCCTTTCCTGGCCTCTTCCTATAGAACATCTACCCCCAGAATGGACACTCCTTATGTTTTCTTCTCCGTATTTATCACCATCATATTTTACTTACACATTTGTCTGTCTTCTCCACTAGAATATAAATTCCATTAGAACAGATTCTTTTTGGAGAGGGTCTGCTTGTTCATTGCTGTTTCCCAGCACATAACAGCACATATGAATGAATGAATGAATGAATGAATGAATGAATGAACACATGAATGAATGCCTTTATCCCTCTACATCCCGGTTGGAACCTCAGGTAAACACAGTGGCATGATGGAATGGAAGTCCAAGAGAGAGGTTCTATTCCCTTCTCCTCACAGCTATTCTCACCATCCATAACATTCTTTTCTCTCTTCACCTAACTCCAGCTCATCCTTGAGGGGTCATCTTAAATATCACTTCTTCAGCCTAGGGGACTAAATTAGGCACCTCACTAAATGCTTCTGTAGTTCCGGAATTTCTTTTGCAGCACTCTGCATGCTCAGAATCTTGGAATAAATTATTCATAGCTGTTGTTTAATGTCTGCTTTCCACATCGGACTGTGAGTATCACCAGGCAGGGGCTGCATTAGTCTTTGCTCACAGCTGGGTCTCGGCAACACGGCACACGGCTTGGCACCTGTGTGTGCTCAGTTAGTGACAGCTGACAGTTGACAGAACATAGGATTTAAAATGTGCCATCAAAACTTGAAACATGGTGAAACCTCCCCATGGTGTCACAGGGGAGGCCCTCACAAACGCTTGTTAAATATTTAAATGGAGAGACATAAAACTTTCCAGGGAGGGGCCACGGCCAGGTTCCCCCTGAGCTATGACGTAGCCAGGCTCTGTGTTCAACTCCTTACCCACACTGGTTGAACCACTCATTGTCATGTGTGGGTTCAGTTTGCAAATCCAGCTCTCAGGATAATGCCTTGTTTGCCCTTCATCGGGATCTATGACCTATGGATAAGGAATGCCTTGCTTAAGACCTTGACCTCTGCTTTCACAGTGTCAGGGAGCCCATTAGGGGTGTTAATCAAGAAGGAAATACACGTGGGCGCCTGGGTGGCTCAGTTGGTTAAGCGACTGCCTTCGGCTCAGGTCATGATCCCAGGGTCCTGGGATCGAGTCCCGCATCAGGCTCCCTGCTCTGCGGGGAGCCTGCTTCTCCCTCTGCCTCTCTCTCTCTGTCTCTCATGAATAAATAAATAAAATCTTAAAAAAAAAAAAGAAGGAAATACATGCATTTTCTACTCAATTAAAAAGACACACAATTTTAGAGCCAGAGGAGACCACTTAATCCTGTGCTCTCATTTCACAGAAGAGAAAACTGAGGGTCAGAGAATGGAAATGACTTGCCTGAGGTCACACAGAGCATTAACAACAGAACAGAGCTAAAAATCCAGAAATCCGATGTCAACATATGTTCTTTTCACTATGCCACAATTATGCTTCTTTTCTCCTCCCTTGGAATAAAACTCCTTGTTAAAAAAAGCTTAACAATAACATTAAGAAATGATAGAGTGTCTCAAAAGTAAACTTTAAAACTTTAAACTATTACTATGAAAAAGTACTAGTAAACCAAGCACAATATATTGCCTTTATTAATGTTTAACTCTAAATTTTAATCTTACTTGATCTCTTTCCTTTAGGCTTGAATAAAAGTTTTCTTCCAGCTCACCCAGACTTCTTATTTCTCAGCTTACAATTTCACCAGGTCCAAAACTGTCATTGTAGGGGCCAAGGACAGGCCACCCCAAGATGAGCCACAGTGGAATGTAGATTATTTTGAGCTGAAAACAACCAGGGCCCAAAAGACTCAGGTAGAAACTTTGACCTCCCCTTCAAGTGCCTAAAAAGAATTGAGATAGAGGACTTGTACCAGGAAGAGAGCTATTATCAAAGGTTCCATTTTACCTAAGAAGCCTATCTGAAAAGCAGGAAAAATTTTATTTTCTAAACATTTCCTCTCATATTCCTGCTAATGGCCTTCCCCCTCTTCATATCCCCAGACCCCTGCCCCTCTCCTTAGCTCAGGATGACATGTATACCTCATTTTGCCCATCTTTGGACTTTCTTGTCTGTGTGGATTCCCCATACATACAAAATTAAATTTGATTTTCTTCTGTTAATCTGCCTCATGTCAATTCAATTCTTAGTTCAGCTAGAAGAATCTTTGAAAGGCAGAGGAAATTTCTTCCTCCCTGACACCGTGTTGACTCAACTTTCAGATGTAAGTCTCTTCTCAGGTGTGGGCAGATTATTTCTCTACTGGGCTGATGAAGCATAATATGTGAACCATGTTCTCTGGTCTGTCTCTTTCTCCTTCCTTCTTCTCCCTCTCCTTCCCCCACCCCTCCCCTCCCCTCCTGTCCCATCCTTCATTGCATTATATGATTCTACTGAAAACCTGTGATTCCCTTTTCTCCAAAATTTACTTGTTTCATCAACACTTCCACTGCAGATATATTTGGTTTTACTTGAAATTTGCTGGTAATTTGAATATAGCCAAGGAGTTTTCTTGATGACTCCCTTGGAGCTATACCTCAAACTTGGCTTAGATGCCAACTGAATGACTAATAGTTATTACCAAGGGGGGTACAAAGAAGTGGGAAGCCTCCTGTTTGCCTGTGGGGCAGTTATAGTTGGAGTTGGGACACACAGCCTTGATGGCAGGTGTCTATGATGATGCTTCTTGTCATTCCACCACCAGCCCCTGTCCTGAGCCACCACCATCTCTTGCCGGAATTGCTGCAATAGCCTCCTCACTGGCCTCCCTGCTCCTACCCCTGCCTCCCTCCCCCACAGCCTATTCTCAGCATAGCAGCAAACGTGATCTATGTAAAATGGAAATGTGGGCCCTGTCACTCCTTAGCTCCAAGCCCTGTAATGGCCCCCCATTCCTCAGGGTGAACTGAAGTCCTTACACCAGCCCAAAGGACCCCTTCTCCCTTTGTTTATTCTCTGATTTCCTTTTCTACTGCTCATCACTCTGGTCCTCACCAACCCCCTTGCTGTCCCTCAAACACACCAGACACCCCTATCTGAAGGCCTTTCTATTGGCTGTTCACTCTAGTGAAGTGCCTTTACCTGTGTAAGCCTCTGTTTAGCTCATGCCTTCTCAATCAGGACTGATAAGCAAAGCACCCTATTTAATATGCCCCCTGCTCCCACCCTGGCCTAATCCAAACTGAGGGGTGCTGTACTGTAAAATACACATTAGATATCGAAGACTTAGTACAAAAAAGGTAACATATCTCTGTCATATTGATATTGTGTGTTGAAATGATATTGTGGAGATAGGTAAATTAGCTACAATTAAATTGTAAATTAATTATAAATTAATTATCCCTGGGTTTGTTGTTATTATTGATTTACTTATTTTAATGTGACTATGAGGAAATTTAAAATTGCACATGTGGTCCCACTGCAGCTGGGTATTCTATTTTTCTATTGGATTGCCATGAATGCTGCCATTTCTCCTGGGCTCCACCGGACTAGCGTACACCCTTGCCACCATGTGCATCTTCATACTGCTGGATATCACTGTCACTTCCACTGGATGGGACCACCAACCCTCTACAAGGCCCCCAACCCCCACGCAGGTGCTCCTGCCAGCATGAGTCCTCAGGTTCGAAAGGTGCCCTGTGGCAAGATGGGAGGGCATCTCCCTTCCCCTTTTCCGTTTCTATTAACAGGGTCCCAGAATAGAGAAAGCACTCTAGCATCTTAGGGTGCCCTGAAAGTTTTTTCTTTTTTCACAGGAGAACATGGAGGTGGGCCAGGATCAGATTTTTACATATTTAACATATATCATATTTAATGTATTTATATATGTTTATATTAATATGAACATATTTAACATATATATGTATGTTATTTGCTTTTTGTTTTGCTTTGTCTTTTACCTTTCCGGTCAACTTTATTGAGGTATGATTGACATACAATAAAATGTATCCATTTTAAGTATATAGTTCCTAGTCTTGACAAATGGCAAACCTGTGGGACACCACCCTAGTCATGATATGGAGCTTTTCCCACCAGTCCAAAAAGTTCCCTTGTGCTGAGGTCAGATCTGAAGGCCACCTAAAAAACTGTTCAGAAATTTAGCTTCCTTTAAAAAAAAAAATTTAAGATTTTATTTATTTGAGAGAGAGAGAGCGAGAGCACAAGTGAGAGAGCACAAGCAAGGGGAGCAGAGGCAGAGGGAGAAGCAGACTCCCCACTGAACAGGGAGCCCGATGTGGGGCTCGATCCCAGGACTCCAAGATCATGAGCTGAGCCAAAGGCAGCCGCCCAACCAACTGAGTCGCCCAGGTGCCCCTAAAAATTTTTTAAAGATTTTATTTATTTATTTTAGAGAGGTGGGGAGTGCACATGAACATGAGGAGTAGAGAGAGATGGAGAGAGAGAATCCCAAGCAGACTCCCCACTGAGCACAGAGCCTTACACGGGGCTCGATCCCATGACTCTGAGATCATGATCTGAGCTGAAATCAAGAGTCAGACGCTTAACCCACTGAGCCACCCAGGAGGCCTGGAAAATTTACCTTCTTATAATGTTATCAGGCACCACCTGTCAGGCCTGGCTCACACTCCCTAGAGGATGGTTCTCCCAGGAGACTCCTGGGATCCTCATTTGTTCAGGGCAGGAGTCTTCACCAGTTCCCCAGACTTTTTTAGTCTGGGCCTAGCACAAGCCCCTGCAACAAGCAAACTGAAGGGTTTGTTTTTGTCTTGTTGGTTTTTGTTTTTGTTTTTATTTAGAAAAATATAAAGTGACTTCAGCACGTTGATCAACCTAAGGAGACTTCAAGGAAGTGGTGTTGTTATTGTTTTCGTTAGCAGCACTGAATAAATAGCAATTGTTGGTACATTGGGGGAGAGTAGTGACCAGTGCAGGGCCCTGCCTGATCTGGCCCCAGCAGGCACCTTCAATCTTAGCTCACACTATTTTCACCTTCCTTCTGCTCTCCAGCCACACTGGATCTTATTCTAGTTCTTCAACCATATTGACACTGTTGCTTCTTTGGGGCTTTTGCACAAGTCCTTCCCACTGGCTGGAAAGCTCTTTGCCCTCTGTCTGCGTACCTGGCTCCCTTTCATCCTTCAGACCTCAGCTTAAATGGCACCACCTCACAGAGGACTTCCAAGCCACCCAATCTGAAAGTAGATCCTCCATGTTATTCATTTTCTTTATAACACGTATCCCAGCTTATTCTATATTAGCTTCCTTGTTTGCACGGTTAATATCTGTCTCCCACGTTAGACTCTGAACTTTATGGAAGTAGAAACTGTTCCGTATTATATTATATTATTTGTTCACAATTATTCCTTCTTTCCCTGCACTTGCCATGGCTGAATTAGAAGTGGGATATTCTTCCCCACCTCACTAACTTCCAGCATGGCCTTGTGACTTGCTTTGGCTAATGAGATGTTAGTGGGAGTGAAGTACACACTATATCTGACCAGAGGCCTTAAACATGCTTGCGCGGCTTGACTTGATTCTTTGGAGTTACTTCTTCCTGCCATGAGAAGAGCCTCCATACATAGTTCTTGTTTCTGCTTCCTGAGACCTTAAATGAGGACCTGTGAAATGAGACCCGAACCCAATCCTGAGCTCTGAAGAAGAGCTTTCCGAACCGATCTGTAGCTCTGCAAGCAGGGAAAACAAATGTTTGTTGTTGACAGCCACTGATAATTTGAGGTAGTTTCTTACGTGACATTATTGTAGCAATAGCTGACTATTTCATGGCCTGCTCTATAAAAGGCACTCAATAAATATGTGTTGAATGAATGAAAGAAACATTGTCCTTTGTAAAGCCAAAAGGTAGAGAGTATAAAGAGTTTCTTGGGGACTCTGAAAGCTCATAACCAGGAAGAAAAGAAAGGGTGGGCCAACACATAGGAAGAGAGAAGAGCCCAAAGATTCTTTAGGACGAATCCCAAGAAAGAGCCTTGTGGCCTAGGGAAGAACTTTGAATTGGGTCCCTAAAGCCCCACTAGCATTTAAGGTGTCCTAATCAAAGCTGTAGACAGGGAAGTTACTTTTTGGAAGGTAGGATATTGACTAGAGGCATCTAATCATTGAAAGCCCAGCACCCTAACACGGAAGCGGAGATCTAACCCAGGAGAGAGCAACTCCCCTGCAGTCGGCTGTTTGGGGAAAGAAGGGACATCGTTTTTATCCCAGTGCCCTTCCCATGTGGCATCTAATGAAGTTTGATGAGGGAAAAGAGGAGGGGGCATACGTGGGCTGACATGTCCGTTCAAATGAAGATCGGGAGTGAGGAATATTGCCTTGCCTCACTCCCCACGGTGTCTTTGTGGGAGAGGGCTGGCGGGCACACACCAGAGACTGGAGCCAGGGGTCCCCTGTGGTTTGAATCTTAAGCCACCTATTGAAACAAGGCAAGTTACGAGGTCCCTCCAAAGACTCAATTGCCTGGACTCAAACCCAAATATGGCCAGATTTTTAGGAAAGCAAGTCTCCTGCCCTTACAATCCCATTCTGGCCATCCCTGTTTCCCCACCCCAATTAGCAGTCAGGCTGGGGTCAGGGCATTTCATTAACGCGGCCCAGAGACATTCGTCTCTTCCCAGAGGCCGAGTCTCCCCTCTGCGGGCACCCTGGCACCCCTGTAAGAGGGAGCTCCTCCAACAGCTGCTGCTGTTGTTCTCCTTAGCACCTTGCCAGGCTGGCTGGCTGCACGCTGGATATGCTTGTTCACCAACAACCTTGTCAGATGTTCCCAAGAAAGGCTGTGGCTGAGGGAAGCGGAAAACATAAATATTTTGTCACTTTCCTAGGCTTTGCTGAGCCTGGGATCCCGAGGGGCCTGGCAGTGGCTTAGAGTTAAACCGTTCTCACTTCCATCCTCCCTAGTAACTTTGCCTCCTCCCTCAGGCCAGCACATTCCTCTTGTCAGAGGCCTGCAGAGAGAACATGAAGGCTTCCCGCAAAAATGTCAGTAGGTTTCAACCCAACTTTTAGGCTTCTCTGCAGAGAGTGTTCTGGGATCAAGAAGATTCTATCCAGTGTGAGAGGCCAAGATGGTGCCCAGATCATGCTGTCGAACAGGAGCCCCTGTGGGCATATCTTGGGATTTGGCCTAGTAACCACTGATGGGAGAGTGTGGAGTGGGTCAAAGTCTAGAATCAGATCTGCCCACTGAGGTAGGGAAGACCTTGAAGGAACAAAATCAGAGTCTCGATGTCCTGTCAAGTAGGTTGAATGCTGATGTCCCCAGAAAGGTAGTCAGCTTTGGGAAATGGGTCTTCTGTGTCTCAGCTCCCAGGGTGTCTGCATAGCTCCTCCTGGATAGTTTCTGGCTGAACTCAGAACACCCCAGGAGACAGAGCCAAGGTGTCAAGACCAGGCCGAGTGGGTAGTTGGGCTTCTGCCAACAGACCCTAAGGTAAGGTCCCGATATCAGCAGCTCCCCCTGCCTCATGCCTGGGCCCTCTGCAGAGCCTGGAAGGAATGTCTTGCATGTCACATGATCTGCGGATGGCACTGTAGCCTGGGAGCAAGACCGCCCTGACCACAGAACGGCCTGCTCTTTTCTGTGGTAATGGTACACACTGGGGAAAGGAACACAGAGGGGTTTGGCTGGGAAGAAGTGGAAAGTCGTGGCCTGAGCTTCTGGGAACTCTGGGTGACCATGTGGACATGGCCACACCTTGCTAAGGAGAGGACGAGCATCCCCCCAACCTGGGCAGGGGATACAGCATCTCTCTCTCCTTTGTCACACTGCCGAACTTCCTGCTGCAGGCAGGAGGGGGCTGGTTCTTGCAGGGTAGGGTCTCACCGCATCCTGGCTCTAGGTCAGATTCATGGTGGGTCTTCAGCCTTGGGCACTCAAGAAACTGAAACAGAACAGGCTGGAGGTGGAAAAACACCACAGCTTAATACATTTTGAAGGACAGTGAAAAAAGACCTTGGCCCCAAATCAGATTGTTCCTGATCTAAAATTAAAAGCGACTTAAGCCTTAACATTCGAGAAGAGAGGCAGATAATAGTTGTGAGGGTGGGGAGAGCGATCGCTTTTCTTTTCACCTCGTGGCTGGGAGCAGACCTTTCCAAGATTTCTCTGGACAGGATTTATTTACTGTCTTTAAAAAAAAAAATTGCACTTTGCATGAAGATTTGCAAATGCCAGGCACATGGCATGCCAGGTGCCCAGCCAAACCTCTTGTGGTTAGCCTTGAAATGAGATCATTTCACAGTAAGAAGGAGGTCAGGTTGCAAAGAGGGGAATTCATTTGCCTGCATCAATATGTAGGCTGCAGCAAAAACCACAGAACAAAAATGTTGTTGGGCTGCCACAGCAGCGAGCCCTGAACACAAACCTGAACGCCTCGAGTAGCTATTCCTGTCTGCTGCACGTCTCTCCTATATACTTCTCTCCCCTTGCCAGCCTCTTAGAATGATGATTGGAATTCCATTTTGTGAGGCAGGTGGATCATAAGAAACTCCCCAAAGTGTGTAATTCACGCCTCTGAATTCAGAATGTATACAGATGAAAGGCTCACACCCACGTCTCCTAAGTTATCCTGTTTGCCTCCAGCCAATGTGAAAAATGAGGGATTTTCCTTCACCAACCAAACTGTCAGAGGAGGGGAGCCTTGTTCACTTCCGCTTCCCCATTTGATTCACTCGGGAGTCATTGAATCCCTACGACATGCCCAAGCCAGAGCGGAGGGTCCCAGGAGCCACAAAAGCACAGGGGGCCATTCCGTGACCTAAATGCATCTGGATTCTTATGGGAGAGGCAAACAGATGTGCTGAGACTAGAGCACAATGCAAGAGAGCCCATGAAAATGGGTGGGAATCTAACCAAGCCAGAGCCCTAGTGAGGCATGAGGCCACTGAGAAAGGGCTCTGTGGGCGGGGGCTGTGAAGGAGATTCACTGAAGAGGCAGGACGTAGGCTGGGGCCATTTCCCATCCATTTCCATCTATACTGATTCCTACTGAGTCTCTACCAAGCCTCACGCCCCTGGATGAAAATGTCCAGTCTCTATTCCTCCACGAAGCAAAGTTCGGGAGGGCTGCCTTGGCAGGCCAGAGAACTCAGCCTAGCACCACACCCCATAAAGGGGCTTTGTTAAGCATCCCAGACAGCCCAGGGACTGAGGAGCAGCTGTTACTTTAGCTGGGAGTAACAGATTCCAGTTATCTGAGCCTCCCTTCCTCACCTGTAAAATGGGGATAAGAAAGCACCTACGTCCTAGGGTTGTGGTTAAACAAAGCAAGTAGTTTATGTGCACCAGTAGAATGAGCACCTGACACACAGTAGGTACTCAACAGCTCCTCACTACTATTATTCCTCTTCCTTTTGGAATTCCAGTATGTTACTCCTTTTAGGAACAGAGTATCCCAGTGTCCAAACCATAAGTGACAGCAAACAAACCGATAGGATATCAAGAGCATATAGACCGTACTCACCTGTTGATGGTCACTCCCAGACCATCTGGTTTCCCTGTTCATGTGGATCCTGCCTGGGGGGAGAATTTCTGGCTCTTTGTCTAGAGAGGGTAGAGGTCCATGACCCCCTCCAGTCCTTTACCCCTATTTGTCAATTCTGGCCTTTTAATGGAAAGTGTACTGAAATAAAGCACAAAGCATATTCCCCTTCCCTTTGGTTTGTTTGTTTGGAAGCAAAAAAAAGAAGAGACAAGGTTGGAGCACATTTCAGATCCATAAAAGACAAATTAATTATCCCCAAGCAGAAGCTGACCTTTAGCTGGCCCCAGCTCCAGCGCCTGAGCCGCAGCTGCACCTGCTTTGAAGATGACAATATCCACTTGCTAAATACTAATAATTAGTCACCAAAGCAGGATAAAGAATGCAGAGCAAAATGAACCTGCAATTACTGTACTCATGTGCATCCCCTTCACCCTTGGAGGGCCAATTACCCCAGCACATTACCATAATTGGACTGACATGTTAACAGTGTCCTCTGTTCTTTGAAAGCATCACTGTCCCCCTTCCCTGCCCCTCACACACCTGAGCCCGTGGACTGTCTGCACTGTGCCTTATGGCTAGGGCTGCCTGAAGAAGTCAAAGCTGTGCAGCATTTGAGGGTGCAAGGGGTTTACCAGATGGCCCACGTGCCAGCCAAGCATATGCACAGAGGATTCTCAGATGAAGGTCACTGCTCCCTACCGCCCCCCTCCATCTTCCCCCCCACCCTGCCCGGGTTCCACCTCTATGTCTCATGGAAATAAGACAAAATATGCAAACTCACCCTGCCTGGGTTCCACCTCTATGTCTCATGCAAAATAAGACAAAATATCCATTGACCAATGGTAAAATGCCCAGCTCTCTCTCGGGGATTTCAGCCCTTTCTAGGGGCCCCTGTGTCACTTACAC
Source organism: Mirounga leonina (assembly GCF_011800145.1). NCBI lineage: Eukaryota > Metazoa > Chordata > Mammalia > Carnivora > Phocidae > Mirounga > Mirounga leonina. The sequence goes on along the minus strand of NW_023270447.1, from coordinate 1,020,636 downwards.
TACTCTGCAGAGGCCTAAGCCACTGGAAATGGAGGTGGGTGGCCAGAGGATGGGGGCCCAGGCTGCTCAAGGAAGGGAGCTCCCAAATTCACAAAAGTAAGCAGGGACAGCTCTGCACGGAGCTGTACCCTTGAACGTGAGGAGTGGGTGGCCTTTGGCTCCTAAGAGGCAGTGGGAGGGCTTGGACAGGGGCAGGCTGGGGCGGCATGGGGCTCATCCTGCAGCTGACCCCAAGGGGGTTTAGAGTTGGTGGCAGGCACTCCTCTTTCCAGTGGCCTTCACCCTGGCCCCTGCCACCTCAACACCATTTCATGAGGTGATCAGTGTCCTATCGATCAAAAGGAAGCTGCTGAGAACTAACACCCGCTTTGTGTTGGCAAGGAAGCAAGTTTTCACCGCTGACCTTTCCAAAGCAAAAAATCAGCTTAAAATTTTTTTTTCACCTTCTTTCTTCTCCTTTCCATCTGATTTCTTTCCCCATTGAGCAAAAAGAGCCTTTTCTCCTCCTCCTCCTCCTCCTCCTCCTCTTCCTCCTCCTTTTTTTACAAGTCACTGAAACCCTCCAAGGGAAGAGGATTTGGTTTCTGGCTGTGCTCCCACACCCTGGGGAGCCACTCTCAGTCACTGGGAATGTGCCGGGCCTTCTCCTGCCCCCGCCTCGGCTTAAAGCTACAGCAAGAAAGGGCCTGGGCTGGCACACTGGCTCAGGGAGGATGACTATGTTTGGTGGGAAGAGTGTCTCCTGGAATGGCTTAGAAGACACAGCAAGTAGTACCTCTGGAGTTGGGCAATGGGGTAGCCCTGATTATCATAATACACACATGCACGCGCATGTGCATGCGTGCGTGCACGCGCGCGCACACACACACACACATACACACACATGGTGCCTCTGCCTTCTCCTGAGGCTGCTCTGGCATTTCCAGGCTCCAGGCTCTCTGCAGTTCATGCAATAAATGGTCCACAAGGACAACCCCACTAAGCACCACAGAGTACCCTTCCCAACCCCGTGGTAAGCAGACACACAAATGTACTCCCCGGTTACCTCGGCCATCAAATACTACTCTGGGTGTATACCAGGATCCCAGAATTGTGGCACTATGAAGTATGAATGGATACTCTAGAGTGGATGTTACGATGTCATTATAGTATGTTACTATACTCCATAGTGGGCGACATTCCATTAGTGGATGAATTGAGTCGTGTTCAATCTCCTGACCTCTAGAATCCAGTACAAGGAAAAGGGGGGATTAATTCTTGGCTCATCAAATGTCTTGTCCTCACTGTTTGCCTTGATCACTCACAGACTCAGACAGAGAGCTACACACATATACCCACAATAAGACAAATACAGCCACAACACAGAAAGACCTGTAACACCCAGGGCCCCACACACCTTCCCAGAGATAGTCAGCCCCTGCACACAGACACACCCATGGCCCAGACAGACCCACGGGATACTAGAGGGCACACACTTACATCACACAAATACGCGTTCATATGGAAGTTTTTATACACACTCAAAAAGAAGCTTCAGAGACCCATCCATATGTACAATGTTCTTGGTCTATAGATGTGCCCTGAAATATACCAGGATCGAGTCTATTCCATAATTTTATGATCACAGTATTCAAGCTGAGCTCTGAGGTGAGCATTCCTTTCTGGGTGGCTGACCCTTTATTGCTTGAAATAGGCAGGGTCAGTAGAGTGCTTTTGTAGGATGATTTAAAGGACTTTGCCTGGTTCCCCACAGGGGCCCTGCCCCTCTCTGGACATCACATTCCCTTGAAGAAGTCAGGAGTTTCAGTATCTCCCTGCAAATGGCTGCACACAACCATTAGCTCCAGAGACGGAGGGACTCCAGACAATTTTCTTTTGCCCCGAATGCATGTTCTGGGCTTTGCAGGAAGGAGCTCTAATTCTCCTCCCAGATAAGGATGGTAGGATACACGATTCCGGCTGCAGAAGGTAATTCTTTACAGCCAAAAGGGAGAAATGCTCGAAAACGAGACAATGTTGGAGGGGAAAAGATAGCTGAGTGGGATCTGATGTCACTGAGCCTAACTGCTGTGTCTCAAGCTTGTCCCTAAGTCAGCCTCAGCAGCAGGAGACTAGCTCCTTTCCAGATGGGTCCCTAAGAGCTACTGGAGCGCTATGTGGATGTGACAAGCCCAGGCTGACTATGGGGTCAGTGTGGCCTTGGTCAAGGGTTAGAGAGGGAGAAAAGGGGAGATTTAGGGGGCAGACAGAGGTCCCACAGCTGTTCTGTTTAAAACCCTGCGCATAGCTGTGTTTAGATACCAAATGTTTATAGTCTAAAGTGAGGGGCAGCTAGGCTGTAGCATGGTGGCAGAAGCCTTGGGCAAGGGGATGCTGAGGCGAGAAACAGAGAGAAGACTTCTGGAGAGCAGGCAGATCAGGTGGAGGCTCAGGAATCCTTCCCCAGGGCAGAGAACGTGTGCTATCCCCCCATCTCCACGACAGCCTCCACCATACCGGAAGGCTGCAGTAGGGAGACAAATGATCTCCATTAATTCCGTCAGGTAATGAGCCAGTTGGTGCCATCATTAATTATACTAATTAAAACACACTGGCCTTTGAGGCTGGCATACACTTCCGTGCCCACCCCCGCAACGTTTCACTTCACACTGTCTCTGCCTGGGGTTACTGCTTGGCTAACACGGGCCCCCAAGATCCTGCAGGAAGGAACCATGGGCCGAACCTGCTAACTTGAAGCATTTAACTTCAACTTTGTTCATTCATGAATCCATTTACCGAATAGGCAGTGAGCACCTACTGCACTAGGGAAATAAGAAATAAGACCTGGGACTTCCCATCAAATCAGACAACAGCTATAACACCAAGTACTAAGCACGCTGTTATGGTGACATGCACTTCGTAATTTATAAGGCATTTTTAAAAACCTTATCTCATTGAATCTTCTTTTCTTGGTGTTGTCATTTATTCTTTCATTTATTTTTTTTTTAAGATTTTATTTATTTATTTGAGAGAGAGAGTGAGAGAGAGAGCACAAGCAGGGTGGAGGGGCAGAGGGAGAAGCAGACCCCCCGCTGAGCAGGTAGCCCGATGCAGGACTCGATCCCGGGACTCCAGGATCATGACCTGAGCCGAAGGCAGTCGCCTAACCAACTGAGCCACGCAGGCGCCCTCTTTCATTTATTTTAATTAAGTAGAGTTGACACTCAATGTTATGTTAGTTTCAGGTGTACAACATAGTGAATCCACAATTCTCCACGATATGCAATGCTCACCATGGTAAGTGTGGTCACCATCTCTCACCATACAATGCTATTACAATATTATTGACTCTATTCCCTATGCTGTACTTCTCATCTCCATGAGTTATTTATTTTCTTACTGGAAGTTTGTACCTCTTAGTCCCCTTTGCCTGTTTCACTCATCTTTCCCAACGCCCTCCCCTCTGGCAACCACCAATTTGTACTCTGTATTTGAGTCTGTTTCTGTTTCTTGTTTACTTTTTCATTTTGCTTTGTTTTTTAGATTCCACCTATAAGTGAAATTATATGGTATTTGTCTTTGGTGGGAATGTCAATTGGTGTAGCCACAATGGAAAACAGTATGGAGGTTCCTCAAAAAAATTAAAAATAGAACTACCTGTGATCTAGTAATTCCACTGGAATTACTGGGTATTTACCCAAGAAAAATGAAAGCACTAATTTGAAAAGAATGTTTATTGCAGCCTCCTTTACAATAGCCAACCCAAATGAACCTTGATGGTTGAATGGGTAAAGAAGATGTGGCACGTATAGTGGAATATTCCTCAGCCATAAAAAGGATGGAATCTGCTATTTGCAACCACATGAGCAGACCTAGAGGGCATTATGCTAAGTGCAATGAGTCATCATTTAATCTGCAACCCCTGTCAGGAAGGTGCCTCCATCTTTCCCATTTCGCAGACAAGAAAACCAAGGTTGACAGCCATTACATGGCTTGCTGCCCAAGGAGAGCAGGACTGGGACTTGAACCCATGCCCTTGACTCCAGGTTCTTCCCTTCACAGCCCAGGAGGGCAGAAGAAGCTGTCTGTAGCTAATTCTGACTAGTGGTTTCAGGGAAGGCTTCTCCAAGGGGATTACATATGCACTGAGCTTTAGTAGATGAGCAGGTTGAATGGGTGGAAGATGACAAGGGCCTCACAGGCTGAAGGAACGGCATGAGCAAGGCCCAGGATGGGGAGATGCACAGAAGAGTCTATGGTCAGCCTCATCCGGCTGTGTTGTCGGGTACACAGAGGCAGGGGGTGGAATTTGAAACATCCTAGATTCCCAGAAGATCAAAGAAGTGATTCTGGGGGCGCCTGGGTGGCTCAGTTGGTTAAGCAACTGCCTTCGGCTCAGGTCATGATCCTGGAGTCCCGGGATCGAGTCCCGCATCAGGCTTCCTGCTCGGCGGGGGGTCTGCTTCTCCCTCTGACCCTCCTCCCTCTCATGCTCTCTGTCTCTCATTCTCTCTCTCTCAAATAAATAAATAAAATCTTTAAAAAAAAAAAAAAAAGAAGTGATTCTGGGGTATTTCTGAGGCCAAATGGAAAATCAGGGTGGGTTTAGAAAAGGCCTGATGGAAGTTTATCCTCCACATCTATCAGGGCTGCAGCGACAGAGGAGGATTTCACTGTTCAGACCTCTTTTTCCGTAGCCCACTCATCATTCTGCACTCTATTTTTCCCTAAGCTAAACATGCCATCCCCTGTCTAAACATTTGGTTCCAAGCCCCTCTCTCTGCCGAACGACCTGTCTGCTCCATGTCCCAGGCTACACCCCGGGGGGGGGTTTGGGCCCATCTCCGCCCGTGTCTGTCCCTGCCACCTCTGCCCTTGTAGCCCCTGGGTACCAAAAAGGACCTCTTGCCTTGCTCAGCCAAGGACTGAGAGAAAGAGGGAGAGAGAGAAACAGAGAAACAGAAAGAGACAGAGACAGAGAGCAAGAATGTGATATGATATGTGTGCATGTGTGTGTGTGTGTTTGTGCATGTGTGTGTGTGTGTGTTTTGCAAGGTGACATTCACGGCCTCAAGAAGTAGCCCTTGGATGTGACTATTGCCCCAAACTTCGGTCCCCACCCTTACTGTTCCTACTGCATATCACCTCCTTGCTTCTTGAGCGAGCTGGACACTTGGCCTGTTCTACCCTCCACACCTTCACCCACAATTGTGTCTCACTCAGAAAGGAGAGCATATATAGGAAGCTCAAGACATGTTTATTGGATAAATCAGGATCTCAGACACCAGGCACTTTGTGTCACCGGGCAGTCTCCGTGACAGAGGCCCCCAGGCCGAGTCCCAGCTGTATCGTATATATACTTGCCAGGGTGTTCATATTTAATGGTGCCTCAAAGCCTCCTGGAATCACTTACCACCCTCGGCCACCACGGCCACCAGATGCATGCCTGCTTAATTACAATTCATGAAGTGCTCGCCTATTAATAAAGCCTAATTAATCCAGTCGCGCCACCCTGCAATGCCAGCAGGGATGCAGGGCCCATCGGCCATCTCGGCAGCCCCAGGCAGAGAGGGGTTAAAAGAGAACTAGCCCCAGACCCGGCCTCCCCCACCGGAGGGCTTGGACAGCAGCTCCTATTGAGAGCACCCAACACTCTGCAGCTGATGGCTTCCACGCCTGGCCGGGTGCTCTGTCCCCAACCTCTGCATGCACTGTCTTGCGTTATTGTGCCCTATCTGCCTCCCCCAAGACACTGGAAGCTTCTTTGAGGACAGAGTTGTGCTTATTGATCTTTGCCACCATCCGGCCCTCCCTCTCTCACCCGCACACGCAGCCATCCGGCTCAGGCTGGTGGTGTGCGAGTGGGGCTCGGGGAAGTTGAGGTGAGGCGATACCTGAAGAATCACCCTCCTGCTTCCAGTCCAGGGGGAAGTAGGGCGAGCACCAACTCTGAAGCCAGCTGGATCTCGACTGCAGCCCCAGCACCGCCATTTCCCAGCTGTGTGCCTTTGGACAAGCTCCTGAACCTTTCTATGCCTCAAGGTCATCCCTGGGAAAATGAGGATAGTGGCACGTGTGTTGTATGTCCCAGTGAGTATTATATAAAGTAACTTAAAAAAAAATGTTGTTGCTGTTGTTGACTATATAGAGAGAGAAAAGTCTCATGTCGTAAGTATCCAGTTAAACGAATTTTCATAAATTGAATGCATTTCTGCAACTGGCATCCAGAATAAGAAACAAACAATACTGGCATCCTGAAGATCTTGCTTGGGCTCTCTAAATAAAGAAACTTCTGCGAAAGGTTTACTAAAGTCCTTGGCACACCTGTTGAAGACCCTCAGTGATTACTGCTATTATTATCTCTCTGTCATTTCCAAACACCCTGATTCCACCACCACCCACCCACGCCCCACCCACCAGACTCCCATCAAGCAAAACCACCAGCACCCCAGGGGTAAGAGGCTTCAGGAGCACCTACTGCCGTCACATCGGCCTGCCCTCCCCCCCCATCAGAGTTGGTGCCATGGGATTGAGTGCTACAGACAGGTGGAACAAGACCCAGGGCTCTGCCCAGAGCCCAGGCACTCTGGGGGTGAGTGATTCACAGACCTCCAGACCTGAGAGAAACCCAGAGGTTGTCACATCTGAGCTCCTCCTGATGTGTGAGTGATACTCTTGCTTTGCAACATGGGCCTCGAGGTTCAGCCTGATCGGTGTATGGTCCCAGGACATGCCTGGAATCCCAAAATGTTAGAGCTTGGAAAGCATCTCCAGGATCGTTGAGTGACTCATTTGGTGGCTCCCTGATTTTAAAGTTGAAAGACCTGAGACTCAGAGAGGGCAGATACTTGTCCCAAACCACATAGCCTGGTGGTGATAGAGAAACAACAGAAGCCAGACCTCTGGGCCCTAGGCTCATGCTCTTCCCTCTACATTGTTATTGCACAGCCTTGGAAGGGCATCGCTTTAGCAAGGTGGCGGACCTGCAGTTTGATGCCCGCAAGGCTGTGTGTGGCCCCATTTCCCCTGTTAGAAGAGGGATTTACAGCAGGTACGGATTTAGCGGTGCAGCTGGGGTAGGAGTTAGAGCGGGTATTCATCAGTCTCCAGCACCACACACAACAAAATGGGGAGCCCTTCCACTGGTCACCTGCTGATCAGAGCCGAGGGATGAATGGGCTGTGACTGGAAGGGAGAACCATGAATCTCAGCAGCCAGCTGACATGGCGGCAATGGGAGCAGCATTTGTGGGGAACCAGACAATCCTGGGGCAGATACTGGGCGGCGGGGACTGGCTGGTCCCCTGGGCTCTGCAGAGAGGGGACAGCTCAACAGTCCCCATTCAGCAGAATAGTAGATAGTCTATATGGGGTGAAGCGAGGGGTTCTCTTGTTTCCCTATCTTTGAATTGCAGAATAGTAAACCCAAAAGGGACTCAGGCCTGAAATCACACCAACAAAGTCCAGTCATTCTTTTGGATTCTGTAGGCTTTTTGGTTCTGAAATCCTCTGGAAAGGGAGCCTAAGTGGTAAGCGACCCCAGCATGCTGAATGCGCTCCAAGATGAGACAGGTGGGTCTGATGTAAGATAGGACATTCCACCTGTGAGAGCTGCCCAAAGATGGGTTGGCTTCTCCGGAGAGAGTGAACCCCAACCCTGAAGATGCTTACACACAGGTTGTATGATTGCTCCACAAAGGTGTTGCCGAAGGGAGTCTATGCTTTGGATAAGTGATGGATCTTCCTTATCCCAAAATTCTCTCACCATTCTCTCATCTATGAGCTGTCGAGCCACATGGCCTGAACTCCCCCAGCAGGGAAACGTCCTCCAGTATCCTATACCATCTTGACCCGCTTGCCCCCGCCAGACTGGGCTCCACTCCCGGTGGGGTCATTTACAAAGCAGGTGTTCAGAACTGTGTGCCGACCTAAGGACTTTGGATAACCTACTTAACGCCCCCCGAACCTTGGTTTCTTCATCTATAAAAATGGAGGCAATTAACATCTACCTTTGGAGTCCTGAGGACAGAAGGAGATGTGTGAACCTATAGCACTTACTGGACATTTGGTATCAAGGTCCCTGTTTTTCTTCTCCCTTCTTTCCCATTGTCTCCCTTTCCCCTTCTTCTGTAGTCCATCCTACATTGTCATTGTGCTTTTGGCGGTTGCTCACTTGTTTATTGTCTGACTTCCCCCACTTGCCTGCGAGCTGTCTAAGGGCAGGGTTGCCCACACTGCCTGTACAAAGTGAGTACTAGGTAAGCATGAGCTGAATAAACTGATGGACCAGCCTCCCAAACTTCAGGAAGCCCAACACTACCACCAAGGCTATCCTGTTGGCTGCTGGACAGCTCCCCCCTCCACAACACTGTGCCTTGGGAAAAACGAAATCTGCCACTGAGTCTCTTTCCTTTAGATCCAAGCTCTGGCCCCTCCACTCCCTCTTCCCCAACCCAGAGAACTGGTCTGTTTCCAGCTACACAAAAGAGCCTTCTGATTGCTGATGGTTATCTCAGTTCTGCCAAGTCTTTCCTCGGAGCAGAGTTAGGCTTTCCCCTATCCCCACCCCTGCCTCTGCCCCTCCTTTGCTGTTCATTTTCAGAGCCCTAACCAGCAGGTACCCACAGGCCTTCCTTGACTGCATGTGGTCATTGTCAAGGGCTTGGTCATTTCTTAAAAATGGCTTAGGTTTTGGCATTAAATCAATTTCCCACCCCCTCCTCCTAACAAAAGCCACCAAGAGCAAAGTCTATTGATGGTCTTGGTACCCATATATCTCTATTTTCAGAAGAGTTTTTCCTTTGACCTTTCAAGCAGAAAGATCATGTCCGTGATCACATTTGGAAAATTATAAAGCTCTGTGCAAATGGAAAAGGTTTATGTCAACATTGGGGCTGACATTCATGACTTTTGAGACATGCTATGAGAGTGTAGGTTTTAGCTCTCCTATGAATAGGGTAATTCTAAACACACCCTCTGAATCAGGGCAGACTGCCTGGAGGAAGAGAAAATAATTGGGACAGAGACTGCCTGGTCCCATATGAAGTGAGCTGTTTGAGTATCACAATAGCTAATAGTGTCCTGTGTTGGGGAAAAGCTTCTGTTTCATGCCAAGTGGATGGAATTCACTTATTGCTCAATAAATCCCATTGAAGGGCCTCACAAATTAATACAGTGATGGTATTTCTGCCTTTTCCATATACATGAATTCAGTAATAACTGTAATTATTAGAAAGTTATAATAAAACAGGATGTGTTACACTGTTAATTCAATGGCAGTAAGGATGAAGTATGGGAACTTGCCCATCTTTGCATTCATCATTTTTCCCCTTAATTATAGAACAATTCCCTAGGCTGAAAAGCAGGAGGAAGAGGCCTCATTCTGTCTTGATGGGGCTTACTTCTCAGTCTCATTGCCTGGTTTAGGCAGTGGGGCAGGGGAGGGGGCAGATCTCAGCAAAGAAATTCCCCTTCATTCTCATGGGTTGAGTTAAAGAACAAGAGGGGAGGTAGATTTCCTCCCCACCCCCTTTACCCACCGCTAGCACTCCCCCTGTCCTTTGAACCACAGTCCTTTCCTTCCTAGGCCAGAGTTGATTGGACTAGACATGGGCATCTGAACCCAAAGGAGCAATATTAGGACAGAGCCTGAAGGGGTTGGTGTTGGGTTTGGGAACCAGAAAGATCCTGCAAGCGCATGGCTGGGGCAGCCACTTACTGCCATGTGATGCTGAACCAGACCATGGAGTCTGCAGAGAGACAAGAGACATCATCCACCCCCCAAAAGCCTTGAGAGCACCCTGGAGTCTGATTCTGCAGGTCCCAGTGTCAGCCATTCCTGGGTCTTGGTTGTGCTTCTTGTCCTCAGCTGCCATAGGTTATTCTTGCATCATTCCAGCAAGTCCCCCTTTATTATTTTGTCTAGTTTTGAGTGAGTTTCTAATTTGCAACCAAATAAGTTTCTAGAACTTACTGAGAGCTCCTTGAAGAGAGGAGCCCTTTGTATCTTGCTCATCATGGTTTTCCTGATACCCTGAATGTAGAAGGTGCTCAGTAAAATTATTGAATGAGTGATGAATGAGGGGATGGAAAACACTAGAACTTTAACCCAGTAAGTGACAATCTTCCCAAAGCAGGCCCAGTTTGTCCCAGTTGGACTTAGGCCACTATTCCTCATCTAACCCTAAGAGCGAGTTCCCTGCAAATACTCCTTCCAAGAATGTGTCCAAGAGACAGTGCTCCATTCATTTGTTCAGTGATGTGGGCAGGCATGGGCCTGCTGCCAGGGACCGAGAGGTGGACATGTCAGACACAGGCCCTGCCCTCAGGGAAAATCTCTGGAGAATGGGGTGCCAGAGCTGGTCATGCTTGCCCTTCCTGTCTGGCCTTAAGTCCTCCTCCTGCTTCAGGTCAGGAGCACAGAGGATGACAGAGGAGCCCGGTATCAGCCTCTTCCTTCAGGAGCTCGTCAGCCTCCACAGCTCTGGATACTGCAGCCTCCATGCTTTTGTTCTCCCTTCAGCAGAGGAACTCTCAATTCATCAGCCTCCTGTGCTCTGCGGGACAGAACTGGAGGGGTTGGTGTCAGCCAGATGGAGAAAGTGAGGTCCATCAAACACGGACATGTGTGAGCTCCCCTTGAAGGGATGAGGGCAGGGAAGACACTGATTCTCCATGCTTCTGAGGGCATTACAAAGGGATAATGATCTTGTTCCTTTCTCCTCATGCTGCATAACTATAAGGGCCCAGAGGAATCCTTTACTGGGTCCAAGTCATGTGTCAATTATCCCTCTTAAAAGAAGTGGGGAGAGCCTAGCAAATTGGTCTCATGTCTAGAGTGGAGAATAAGTAAGGACAGTGAAGAGTGGGAGAGAAGGTCTCAGGGGTCCTGATAGTAAGTCAAGCCCAGATGACCTCTATCCCACCTCCTGTACTCCCCAGACCTATTCTTCACCCTGTCCCTGATGTCGGGCATTGACTGCTCCCTATTTCCCCAGCCCACCCATCTCCCATCATGGCATCTCCCCACCCAGCCCTGGTAAGACCATTTCATCTACCCTGTCTTCAACTCAAGTCCCTCGCCTGCTTAGCCTTCCTGCCCATTACCTCCCAAGTCCCTCTACCTGTGAGATAATGGAATGGCAAGATTTTTCCACTTCTGCTCCCAATCTTCTGAAAGCTAGCGAAAACCCCACATCCACACTGATGAGCTCCATTAGGAATTAAGGTTTTTCACCCTCAGCTGGCTCAGAGGGCTTGTTGGCAGTACTTTGGCAGGGAGCACACTGGCAGCTTTAGAGCTGCAACACTCCTTCTTGGGGCCCTTTACTGCCACCTCCATCCTCCACCACTTTGAGTCCAGCATCCTTTCTGGATTCAGGAACCCCCAAGCCTTGACCACCTCTGATTGGGCCAAAAGTGGTTACCTGTCCAAGGTTGAGAACCAATTAGATCCTATCTTCCGGAAATTAGGAACTGGGACACAGAGGCTCTGATTTGCCCACGTTGGATGCCACGGTTCAACAAGTGCAGACTTGCAGAGAAGTCCAGAGAGAGGCAGGTGCACAAGTATAATTGGGATTCGGTGTGGCCCTGGAGAGCTGGAGAGCATCCCCACAGGCCCCACTTTCTTTCCTGGCCTTTTCATCTGTGAGGTACTTGCTTGCCTCCCAGTAAATTCCCACTTGTACTTGGGCTACTCTGAATAGGTGTCTGTCCTGAACAAACACATTTGCCGGCTAGGACTCAGCAAGTGAGCTCATCTCCTACCTCACCGATGAGGCTGAGACTTCCCCTGACTTCAGTCCGTTGGCCTCAAGGCGCACCTATCTGTTCACACACATGGCCCCCTGTCCTCCATTTCAAAGGAGGATGGGGCTGACCATTTTTCAGGCTTATCCCCCAACTTGATGCCATTCTCTCCTCCCCTGGACCCACAGGTAGTAGTTCTCTGTGCTTTTATCACCATCTCTCTGGCTCCTTCCCAAAAGCCTATGTGTCCATGAAATGCCTTCAGTCCTAAAAATCCAGACACCATTCTTTGGCCCTGCTTTCCTCCCAGGCCACCAACTCATCCCCTTCCTTTCTTTTTGTTTCATGCTTCCCCCCTCAGGAGCACTGAGTTTCACTCTTGCTGCCTCCTTCTCTGGGTTCCCCTGTGTAATTCCTGAGCACTCTTGGTCAGGCTTCCTTAGTCAGTCCTCTGCTTCTTGCATGCTCTCCATGGGCTTCTCTCTTCTCAGTTCATGCTGCACTCTCTCCTGAGGGCTTCCCCTTCCTTCACGGCCTCAGGTATCACTAACAACTTTCTGGAGAGCCTTCCCTTCTATTCAGAATTCTCCTGTAACCATCACATGGACTCTGGCATCTCTTCCTCCCCTTGACCATAAGAATCTGCTTTCCTTTCTGTGTCACCCAAACCAGAAAAGCCAATGTTCACTTTCCACTTCTCCCCTCTGCCCCAATCAGCCTCCTTCTATCTGAGTTCTGCAAAATATTTTTCAAATTGGTTTCCTTTTTCATGCCCCAAGGTATTGTTTAAGCTAGTTTTCACTGGCTTCACTGAGACTCTTGCTGGGCCCTCCAAGGGGTCCCCCAGATGCCAGTCGCTCCTCCTCACCAATCCCAACTCAGCATGGCTTTCTATTTTCTTCTCAGAACACCCCCACACACAGAATTGGCTGTCATGAACTCTGGCTCCAACCTACCTCTCCACCCCCTTTCCCTGCATTCCCACCGACCAACCTCACCTTCCAGCACAGTGGATTCTTCTTGCTCTATGCCTTTGTCTATGTTGTCCATTCGACTAGAATGTTTTCCCCCTCTTTCATGCCTGGAAATAACTAATTCACCTTCCAGCCTCTACCCGCAGGTCCTGTCTGCTGCGGGGCCCTCCACCACCCACCTCATCCATATTCTTAACGAGGGAGACACCCTTTGATGCCCTGGAGTCTCTAACTATCCCCTCTGCCTGGAAAGCATGTGTTTCAGTTCTTCACAAGACCAACTCCTTTTCTGGTATCAACCCAGATGTCCCAGCCATCCCACTTACAGCAGACCCCCAGACCTACTCCAACCCCCCTGTGGTCACTCTCCATCACACAGCCTGTTCCCTTCCTTTCTTGCAAATTGGTTTCCTTTTTCATGCCCCAAGGCATTGATGGTCTTCTGTGGCTGGGAAGGCTCTCTGGGAAGCAGACTAGGAGAGGGAATTCAGCTTGAGTGATGCCTAATGAAGACGGTCTTTGGGATCAACACTGTGGCGGGAGTAGGAGGGAGAAGTCAGTCCTTGACACCATACCCATGACAGCCTTGGTTGACCAGGCAGGGAGCTCTGGAGAAAGACTGTCCTTCTTGGGTTGAAATGGCTGGGCTTCTCACCCCACTTCCATCAGCCACGGGCTGGGGGTCACATTCCAGAGACCATGACCTTGGGCAAGAGAGTTCCCTGCAGGTAGTGTTAGAGGGTCCCCCAACCCCAGTTTCTACAGAACCTTAGCTCACTTCTGCATTTTGTCCAAAACTTTTTAAAAAATTTCCAGGACTAAGAATAGACATAAAAATACAATGAAACCCCCTAATTTGGGGGATAATTAAAACTGTGGTTTCCTTTCTTCAGCGATTGTTTGAAGCTCTCGGTTCCAGGGCTTTCTTTCAAGTGCCCCATCTCCACTAGTGTCCTCTCTGGCCTGCAGCCAAGGCGGAAAGAAGACAAACAGGACCTGGGCGTTCCTCCAACTCACTGTCCCTCCCCCTGGCCCTGGAGCCTGACTCCCACTCGCTTCTCTCTCTCTCTCCCCCAACCTCCTTCCTAGCAGATGGAGTCAATAAGGATTATACTCAAACTCTGAGTGGTTCCAGTGTTTATTGGAAAAAGGAGGGTGGAAAAAATCCTCTTTTCTTCCTCCCCACCTTCAAAGCTGATGAGAAATCAGAACAGCTGAGTCCAGGAGCTCTTAGCCATCTTCCTCCTCTCTCATCTCTGTGGCACGCTCTGCCTCTTTTTTAAAAATCTGTACTTGCAAGTGCCTCTGGACATCTTCCTGGTTAACTTCCAGGCAGCGTTCTTACCTTGAAGCCTCCAGAAGAGTGTGTCAGATGCTGTCCCAAGGGGTGAACTCACAGGCGGGTGACTTGTCCAAATCCTGGGCAGGATGGAATGGGACACTGAGCCTAGGCAAGATCATGGCAGGGGGGAAGGCTATGCTGCCAGCCTCACATGAGAAACTCTCCTGTCCCAGCACCTCCTCTGGCCACCCCTGCTCATCTGTAGTTCCTGCATAAGGCCAGTGTCTGTAGGTACTCTCCCCACCACACACACTGCATACATTCCTCCAAAAACATTGATGGGTGACTTAGTTTTTTCTCCCCACAGTTTTGATGGGGAGACAGAGGGGACTGCACTGGGCATCATATGCCAAAACTTCCCAGGCATCCTCTGTTACCATCTCTCTGCTCCATCCCCCAATTTCCCCTCCCTGCAACAAAACTTCAGCTCTCCTCTGCTGGCTTTCACCCCCTCAAGCTCCCTCCCCACAGCTCTGTCCAGCTCCTTGGCCAGGCCAAAGAATGCCCAAAGAGCCTGGTACATGACCTGGGAGACTAAACTCAGGCTGCCCCACAGGGAGGCAAGATCTTGGCATTAGTGGGGTCCCAAACCCTAGATTCAAAGTGACTGCTCACCAAGGCCCCAACTTCTTCATCCTAGGAAACATCTCTGGACTCAGAATCAGAGATGGAGCTTCAAGTCTCAGTTCTACCACCTTTTGGCCATGGGATCTGAGGTAACAAGAAGGACTTGGGTACTTCATCTTATATTCCCACCGAGCATGTCTTGGGAGCCAATGAGGTACAAGCAATGACCAGCAGACGCCTTCGTGAATTGGGAGCCATCAGAATAGGCATAGGAGTAGACAAAGCTTCTGCCAAGGATTCCGCTAGGCAGGAAGAGCAGGGTGGCGAAGGTGGGGTGGGATAACGACAGGGAGACCACTAGAGAGACAAGGGAGTGGGGTCACACCTGATTTTAGCCCACACTGCCATGCGGGGATCAATCAAAGATGGGGGCTCTCTCTGGCAGCTCTGTCTCTGTGAGAGAGATAGCTGGGTTAGCCTCGGGCTGCTCAGCCCAGCCCCTGACTTGAATACAAACCAGGGCAGGATGAAATCTCTCCTTCAAGTCTTTCCTAGCCCATGGCTCCCATACACGCTTGGACACGTTGCGAGCTAATCAGCCCAAGCATTCTGGGCTCTGCTCACTTGTGCTGTGTGTACCTGCGTGTAAGGCTCTTCTACCTGGCCCAAAGTTGCACACTCTGGTGTGAGAGTTCTCACTCCCCAATCGGATGGAAGCTCCTGGGTGGCAAAATGGCCTGGAGACCCCAGACCACAGAGGGGAGGAGGGGGTACTGAGTGGAGGGCAGCTCTGTGCTGGGTGCCTCTCCCTTAGCCCCCAGTCCTCATCTGTCTGGGAACATCCCCAGGTCTACAGGTCTCTATGACAATGGCACAGATCATCAGGGGCTGCAGGAGGCTGAGGGAAACCCCCACTCTTGGAGTCTGGAGGAGTCCTCAGTGGATGCTGCCTGTGCCTTTCCCCCTTTCGTGGTGTCCCCTCTGCTGTCCCAGGCCCCAGGGCCATTGGGCTCACCCCTCCCCTCCTGTCCAAACCTACTCCAAGTAAAGATTCATGGCAATAACTAGGAAGTCTTATAAGTTCATAATGGCCAACTTGTAAGTCTTCGCTGGGAAAATAAATGAATGAAAGGCTATCATTTGCAAACAGTGTGAACTTAATGTGTTTCCCATCCCAGGGATGTTTGCATCTGAGTCTGCTTTCTCACTATGGCAAGAAGGGTAAGGTCCCAGTGAAAGCAATTCCAGATCTTGGAGACAGGAAGGCAAAGTAAATTTTTGATTAGGGGTATCTATCATTCCCGGGCCCCACCTCAGGCTACGTCCCTACAGCAGCTATGCTGGTCCAGCGGGAGATATACTCTGGAGATCAGCGGAAAGTGCCAGGGGACGGGGAGGAGACAGAAAGAGCACAGGATGGTGATAGGAGGCCTGATTTCAAAGCACTTTGTGATTCTTAATTTCTCATTTTAAAAAATAGACAGGAAGATATTTTAGATTTTTTTTTATACCTGATCGTCTACGGTGACATGGAAGGGAAGCTGAGGCCATCTGGAAGGAGCAGGGATCTGTGGGGCTTGTTTAAGTCCCTCTCCCGGGAGCAGGACCTAGCCCACAGAGGACCAGGGATGGGCACCCTTCCAGGAACACCCCAGAGCCCAGCCAGTGTGGACCAAGGCAACTCCAGACACAAAGCCCCTCTGCACTGAGGGCCTCCAAGAAGGGGCCCACCAGGCCTCCCTCCTGTACATTTCCGCCTTTCCCCAGCACCATGGCTGAGGAGCTAGAGATGACATGCGGCATGATGTCATTTAGAGGAAGTTCAAGAAAGGTGACAGAAGTCAGAACAGCAGTCACCCAGTTAGTGAGGGAGGAGACCCCAGGGAGCCTGCTGGCATGCTAGAGATTCTATATCTTGATCTGGAGAGCAGCTACCTGGGTATGTACCTATACCAAAGGCATTGAGCTGTCCATGAAGATTTGTGTACTTTACTGTATGTAAATTATACCTCAATATAAAAAAAAAAATCAATAACAGGAGAGATCAGAAATGGGTCCAGGCCAGGGCAAGCAGTGCCAGAGACAGAGAGAACAAGTGGGGGAAGAATGGGCAGTAAGAGAGATGGGCCCAAGGCCTCAGGCACTGGATAGACAGAGAGAAAGAGGAACCGGGAGAGCAGGGCTGAAGACAGGGGATAGTAACGAGCATTGGTAGCATGTTGGGGGCAAGAGGTGTCAGTTGAACCGAAGATCCTCGAAACCACCCCTTCACCCTTCTAAAGACTGAGAGTTCTGGGGGCCACTGGCACATCCAGGGGATTAACTGAGACACATAACTGGTGTTTGCCTAGATTCAGGACTAATGTTTGTAGCTATGCTGGGTGACAGGGTGGGGACAGATTCTCAGACATCCCTACACACAGATGGCCTTGAGACTCATCCTCTTGCAGAAATTCTGAGCTGCAGGCAGAGGGGCTTCTCCTTGAATTTTCCAGCTTCTGCTGCTAGGGAGCAACCAAGTTAACATTTAGAGTCTAACATTTAGAGTGTGCAGATGGCCAAGATGTGACATGCGCCACAGAGAGAACGGCCGACATTGATGTACAGTGTTAATATTAAGCTCTAAGTGGCTTCTGTATGTTATCTAAATATGGAGAATAAAACTGAACAAATTCATTTCTTCTTTTTAAAAATAGGTGGTTTTAAAAAATGATGATCCGGAGCTCGAAGTCATAGAACAGATCCAACACTATTGGCTTGAGCAGCCTTCTCACGTTAGGGGTAAGCATGGTGAGTGTTTGTACTCATTCATCTTAGAACGGTCAGGAAGATGAAACTTCTCCAGGGAGCTACCTTCCCTGTTCTCTTGCCCAGCTCAAGCAGGACCAAACCCGGGGCTCCAGCCCGGCCCAGCCCCATTTTCCATTTCACACACTGGCTAAGAGCAAGGGCTACGGACTCAGGCTGCCTGAATTAGAATTCTCTGTTACTTACTTGCTGTTGAACCATAAAATGGGTAAATGCCACCTCTCTCAAATGTCACCTCTGCCGTGAAGCTTCCCAAGAGCACCCTCCTCCGTACTGCCACAGGACTTACTAGTTTTATTTTTTTCCTCGTTACAAAATATGTCACTTTTGGAAATCATATATCAATACCTTGCAAAATGTTTCCTCCATCCCTCCTTTTTCCTTAGTCCCACTTCCCGTGTCTCTGTTCCATTGGCAATTTTTAAATTCATTCACTATGTATTGAGTGGACACCACATGGAAAGTGATGAGCAAGTCAGGGACAAGTCTCACCCTCTCCCACTCCAGTCGGGGAGGTTATTGGGGATGGGGGGGTGTCTCTCTGGGAGGTGATAACTGGATGACATGCTAGAGACATGAATGAAGTGAGTGATTAGCCATGTCAGTATCTGGGGCAAGAGTGTCCCAGGCAGGAGGACCCTGGGGAGGGAATGAGCTGGCATGTTAAGAAAAACAGCAGGAAGCCAGCGTGACAGAGGGAACTGGAAGAGAAGGAGTGTATTGGAGAGGAGACCAGAGATATGGTCAGTCCCAGATCAGGAGAGAGGAGTATGATGGCCTGATTTTCATTGTGAAACCTCACTTGGGATGTTGAGTAGAGAATAGACTCTTGGAGGTTGGGGGCGGTTGCGGGGGGCAGGGTGAGATGGAATCAGAGGGATCATCAGGGAGACCGGGTGAGAAACAAAGGAGCCTTGGACCAGGGCAGAACGATCAGTGCCAGACTCAAGGTATTCTTTGAAAGAAGCCCAACCAACTTGCTTGTCAGTAGGTTGTGAAGAAGAGAGAAATCAAAGAATATCCCTACATTTTTTTCCTGGAATACTGATGTCATTTCCTGGGATGAGCAAAGTGGGGAAGAAAGGGGTGCAAAATGGGCACTGGGGTAAGAGTTTCATTTCAGGCACACGGAGCTGGAGATGCCCATTTGACACCCAACAAGAAAAGTCAGGAAGGCAGTTGGATATATAAGTCTGACTTTCAATAGAGAGACCCAGGCTAAAATTGGTTGACTCGACTGATTGGGGTAAAGTTTCAAATCAATACCAAGTCCTTATCATTCATTCAATAAACATTTATTGAGCACATATGCGAGGTTGAAACATATCAAACGTCATCTTTGTATGTCAAAATGGTCAAATATCAGCCAATGTCATATAGGGTAACGAAGGGTAAAAATATATTAAGCACAATTCCTGCTCTCCAGGATCACAGTCCAGAATGGAAAAGAGCATTTTTATTTACATCTATTTTTTAGGGGTGCCTGTGTGGCTCAGTCATTTAAGTGTCTGCCTTTGGCTCAGGTCATGATCCCAGGGTTCTGGGATCGAACCCCATGTCGGGCTCCCTGTTCAATGGGGAGTCTGCTTCTCCCTCTCCCTCTGCCTCTTCCTCTGGTTGTGCTCTGTCTCTTTCTCTTTCAAATAAATAAAAAATTTAAAAATCTATTTTTAACAGTTTTGTGGATGTATAATTGATATACAAATAACTGCACATGTTTAATGTGTACAATTATATGAGTTTGGACATATGCAAACACCCAGACACCATCACCACAGTCAAGGGAATGGGTGTATCTAACACCTACCAGTTTCCTTGTGTCCTTTTGGTTGTGTGTGTGTGCGTGTGTGTGTGTGTGTGAAGAATACTTAACATGAGACCTATTCTCTTAACAAATTTTGAAGTGCACCCTACCATATAGTCAACTATAGGCACCATGCTGTACACGAGATTTCTAGAACTTACTCATTTAGTGCAACTGGAACTGCATACCCATTGAAAACATCTACTCATTTTCACCCCCACTCCAATCCCTGGCAACCACTGTCACGTTCTCTGCTTCTAGGAGTTTGACTGTTTTAGATACTTCATATAAGGGAAATCACGCAGTGTTTGTTCTTCTGTGATTAGCTTATTTCACTTAGTATAACGTCTTCCAAGTATACGCATGTTGTTGCAAACGTCAGGATTTCCTTCTTTTTAAAGGCTGAATGGCACTCCATGTGTGTATATATCACATTTTCTTTATCCATTTATCTGTCAATGGGCACTTGGGCTGTTTCCATATTTTGGCCATTGTGAATGATGCTGCAATGAACATGGGAGTTCAGCTATCTCAAAGAACACATGAGCTAATATTATTCAATTCTTTTCAATATATACCCAGAAGCAAGATTCCTGGATCATTTGGTAGCTCCATTTTTTTATTTCTTGTGAAATCTCCATACTATTTTTCCATGGCTGCTACACTATTTTTACATTCTTGTCAACATTATTACAAGGGTTCCAATTTCTCTACAACCTCATCAACACTTGACATCTTTTTTTTTTTTTAAATATTAGCCATCTAACAGGTGTGAGATGATATCTCATTGTAGTTTTGATTTGCATTTCCTTGATAATTGGTGATATTGAGTATCTTTTCATATACTTGTTGCACTTACATGTCTTCTTTGGAAAAATGTCTATTTAAGTCCTTTTCCCACTTTTTAATTGGGTTATTTGTGTTTCTTTCTTCTTAAAAAAAAAGATTATTTATTTATTTATTTGACAGAGAGAGAGAGAGCACAAGCAGGGGGAGCAGCAGGCAGAGGGAGAGGGAGAAGCAGGCTCCCCGCTGAGCAGGCAGCCTGATTCAGGACTCAATCCCAGGACCCTGAGATCACGACCAGAGCCGAAGGCAGACGTTTAACTAACTGAGCCACCCAGGCATCCTATTTGTGTTTCTTTGTTTTGTTTTTTGTTTTTTTGGGTTTGGTTTTTGGGGGTTTTTTTGCTATTGAGCTGTAGGAGCTCCTTGTATATTTTAAGAAATTAACCCCTTGTCAGTTATATATCTGGTTGGCAAGTGTTTTCTCCCATTCTGTAGGTTGCCTTTTTGTTTTGTTAGTTGTTTGCTTTGTTGTGTAGAGGCTTTTTAGTGTGATGTAATACATCTGTCTGTTTTTGTTTTTGTTATCTATGCTTTTGGTGTAAACTTAGTAATGATAACAAGCACTTCTATAGCAGTTTCAATGTCCAGACACTGTAATAAGCACCTTGCTATATTAAATCGTTTAATTATTGCAACTTTATGAAGTAGATACTATTACTGGTTCTGAAAAAGAGTAAGATAATTTGCTTAACCAAACTACGATGGTTAAAGATGGCTACAAATGTGCTAAGACTCACCCAAAGGAAAGGCGGGGCTTATTGCCACACATCCACCCATGTGAATGGCTTTGACCGATAGAATGAAATGTAATGGGAATACCTGAATTTAGGCTTTAAGAGATCTGGGGCTTTCACTTTTGACCTCTTGGAGCATTCTCTCATGAAGCCAGCTGCCATGTTAGAATTCAAACCATCCAGGGATCACCATGAGGTGGTGGAAGCTAAAACTCACCACCTGTAGAGAGAGCTATCAGTAGAACACTGAGGTGCCAGACATATGGGTGAAGCTTTACAGGACTTTCTGACCCAGTCTATCCACCTGAATGACCCCAGTTAATACCCCCTAGAACATAATAACCACCGAGCAGAGACCCACCCAAGTTCTGATTCAGAGAATTGTAAGCAAATAAAATAGCTGTTATTTGAAGTTATTCAGTTTTAAGGTAGTTTTCTATACAGCAAAAAAGAACCACAATCAGGAAGTAACTGAGCTGGGATTTGAACCCAGTCCATCTGGTTCCACAATTTATGCTCTTAACTACCACACTGTACTACCCTTCTAACATATGAGGTACATAAATAAACACAATTGAGTGATTATACTGTAAAATCAAAAAGATCCTTCCCCAGAGTAACAGTGACACATACCTGGCCAAATAAATTAGTATTCTCATTTAGCAGACCCATTTGGAACAAGTTTACCCACCAGCCGTGTGCCCAAACCCATATAACCTCACCATTGAAACCATAAAGTATATAATTATATCTTACCATTCACATCCAGTGAGAAGTGGTTAATGTATTCATTTTCTATTGCTCATTTTCTATTATACAGCAAACTGGTATGTACCATAGAAATATAGAAAACATGGAAACTGTTTATACCATATAGACATAGGAATGTTTATATAAATGCTCAGTTTCTCACAAGGCTAAAGTCAAGGTGTCGGCTGGACTTTGTGCCTTTCTGAAGCAAGGAATCCTCTTCCACACTCACGTGAGAGATTTCAGTGCCTTGCAGATAGAGGACCAAAGTCCCTGTTTTCTTGCTGGCTGTCTTTGGGGCTCGCTCTCCGCTCCTGGAAGCTGCCTATAACTCCTGGCACATGATCTTCCCACAGCCTCACAGCATGGCAGCTTCCTTCCCCAAGGCTAGCAGGAGGGTCTATCACCCACATCTGCTGAGAGTGAGTTTTATATAATGCAGTGAGGTAATCATGGGAGTGACATCCCATCACCTTTGCCATATTATGTTGGCTAGACACAGGTCACAGGTCCAGCTTACACTCAAGGGGATTGTACAAGTACACTGGGGTTCACCTTAGGGCGTAACTGCTCCAGTTAGCTTTCCTTTTTCCCTTTCATAATTTCCCTGCTTACATCCATTACCTGCCCTCAATATTCTGTACAACCTACTGATACTAAGATTGCTCGATGGGAAAAAAAAAGCCAAATAAATGAAACAGGCAACCCATACTGTGGAAGAGGTAACAAAGATAAATTGATGCCATGTGCTCTAGGACTTGAGAGTGAGCATGTTATGTGTGATGGTCTCTTCTGTTATGTGGTGGGATGAACTAGAGGTTTTAGGTTCGGGTTCCGCCATCTACAAATTGTGCAGCATAGTCATTTAACTGTTGAGATTTTTTGTTTGTTTCCTCATCTATGAAATGGGATCAGGTGACATAACATATACAAATGGGCTTTGTAAATGGTAAAATTTACAAGGCTCTGCCAGCTCAAATATTAAGCAAGTTTAAAGGCACAATCAGCTTTTCCCTTCCCAGCACAGAATAGTTAGAGGTGGGCCTATCATGTGGTGGTGAGGATGGGGATGGGGACAGAGGGAGCCATGAAGAGGCGCCTTGGGCAGCGTCCCCTCTGGCACCCAAGGATGTGAAGTAATTAAGAGGGGGCTGGGTGCAGTAGCAGGCAGAAGAGATAGTCAGCATATTTAGGAGACGGGCTCCATCAAGCAAACAAGTAAACTGAGCACATAAGTACATATATTAAAGATAAGGAAGGACACCTGGGTGGTTCAGTCGGTTAAGCGTCTGACTCTTGATTTCAGCTCAGGTCATGATCTCAGGGTCGTAGGATCGAGCACCAAGTTCAGCATGGAGTTTGCTTGGGATTCTCTCTCTCCCTCTGCCCCTCCCCCTGCTCATGCACATGCTCTCTCTCTCTCAAATAAACAAATAAATCTTTTTAAAAATAAAGAAAGATAAGGAGAACCAGGTTTCTTGCTTTTGCAGAGGGCACTAACAAACATGGAAAGGGAGGAGGCTAGAAAGAACCCTAAGGTTTGGATTGAAATTAGAGGAATCAGTATGAACTCATGTTTTTATATACAAATAAACAAATAGTTACAGAGGGGTGTGCATACGTGTGCACATGTACGTATATGCTACTGAGCAGGCCCAGAACTAATGTCAACACAGCAGCAATGAGCACACCACATGCTCAGATCTTGGTATCTAAATGTCATCCACCACTAAAAAGAACCAGTACCCCTTAGAGAAACAACTGATTCCAGGCCAAGACAGAGAAAGTACAAGATGATCGTGGAACCTCTTCTGTGCCAGAAAGAAAAGCGATCCCCAAAGAGGGATCAAAACACATCAAAATGACACAGAAGCCACCTTGAAGAAGTGCTCACTGGCTAAATCTGGGGCAGTTTCAGCATCAAAACAATTAATGGTGGTAAGAGATACAAACCACGGAGCAAAATAGGAATCCGTAAGTCCACGCTGATATAAATAAATGATAAAGCAACAAATCAACAAACAAATATGATGCTTCTTTAAAACATCATGCCAAATAAATGAGGGTGGGATCATGGAAATAGAAAAATAGAAATAGAAAATTGCCATTTGGCAATCATGATTGTGGCGTCTGATTCAGACTGGAGTCATCAATGGAAGCTCAGGCTGGTGGGCAGAGGTTAGATGAGGAACAGGACGTTGGCATCATATGTAATACTGCTAAATTTCAAAGGGGAAAATGGTGACTATATGGTGCAGAAGCTGGCGACATGACCAGAGAGTCAACCAGCATTGAGACAGATGGACACCAAGCCCTGAGAGAACTGTGGGATTACTTCAGCAGTGTTCCTGCCAGGAAAGCCTGATCCAGCTCGGCCAGGAAGAAACATCAGACCACTTAGGTTGAGGGACATCCTAGGAATAGAAGGCCCGTACTCTTTAAAACCGTCGAGGACATGAAAGGTGGGAAGACAGAGAAACTGTCTCAGATAGAGGACGTGAAGGAGACATGACAAGCGAACACAGTGACAGGCCTTTGTTGACAACCTGAACCAGAGAGGAAAGAGTTGTCGGGACAGCTGGGGGAATCTGAATGGGGTTTGTGGATTGGAGGACGATATTGTATACACACAGATGTTCTCATTTGTAGGGTTCTATGGTGGTTATGTGGAGAATGACCTGGTTTGGGGGGAAATACACACTGGGGCATTCGGGAGCAATCCAATGTCATGTCCGCAGTTCAGTTTCAAACGGTTCAGAAAAAGACGAGTAATAATGGGTATACATAAACACAGATCAATAAATCAGCACACACACCCATAAAAGGGGGGAGATGCAACGAAATATGAACAATGAGAGAATCTGGATGAAGGATATGAAACAAGAATCCTTTGTACTGTACTTACAACTTGGCAGTGAAGGTTGAAATGATCTCCAAACAAATTATTTTTTCTTCATGCAGGAAAAAAAAAGAGTAACCTCATCAGGGTTCTTCCCCAAGGCCATTTCTGCTCCTCGCCAAAGGGGCTCTGTCTTCTACTCCTGCTGCCTCCCTTGACACATTGCGAGCCACGGGAGGAGTCTCTGACACAGGCCTGCTGGCGGGCCGGCCATGGCCAGATGCACAGTGCTGACCCTCACAGAGGGCAGCCCCCTCACTTTGCAAGGGTTCCTGGCATGAGTCAGAGGTAGCATGGTTGATCAATTAGGGATTACGATCGCCTTCACAAACCACTATTGGTTTTACCTTGATTGCCATGGGGAACAATCGTCTTGAGGGAGGGGAGCAATCGTCTCGAGGGAGGGGAGCAATCGGTGGGGAGGAGTGCAGAATCACCGGGGATGTTCTGTCTCAGCCGCCGGCCGGTCCACCAGCCTCGCAAGCAATTGCCGGCCATCTGTGCCTGAGAACCAGGCTGCCATTCACTTGGACCGTCTGGAGAGAAGTTTGCTGCTTTGCATCTGATTTTCTGTGTTGTTCTGGATTCGGTGACATTTAACTTTGGTGTTGTCAGTTTCGATCAGCCAGTGTATTATTTTTGGTTTTCAGTTAACAAAATACATACTTAGAGCTATAACAGCACCTTCATTATTGAAATTTCTGAATAATAATTTTGTTAAACGAGTCTGAAATTCTCTGGCTTTTCATCCCTTTTGTTCCTTTGAAATAATTGTTTATGCAACACAGTTGTTTTGTTTTGTTTTGTTTTGTTTTGTTTTTGATGCTTCTTTTCTAAAGACTATAGTGCTGGGCTGGAATATTCCAGAACATAGACTCAGAGTTGGAAGGGGACTCAGAGGGTATCTAGGGCACAGTGTCCGATCTAGACTGCAGAATGACTTGTATGCCATGGACCCAGGGGGTACAGCTCAGGAGGAAAGAGTGGGCAGAAAGAGGGCTCAAGCCACAGGTGCCTCTCCCCTCAGCAGAAAAGGGGCTGAAGACAGCAGACAGTTCCCTTGCTCAGCTTAAGCCAGAGTTAGAAAGCCCGGACCCACCCAAACTGCTACCAGCACAATCATGATGAGGCCCCAGCCTCCACATAAACTCCTCCAACCATAGGGACCTCGAGCAGCTCCTGTTGAAGCTCTGTGATCTAATACTCAACAGAGGTCCTGGTATTTGCTCCCTCTCTCCCCTCCTCATCCTGTACCTCACCCCATCTTCTAAGTCTCTCCAGATGCACCCGGAAGGGCCAGACCCAGAAGGCACATTTCTGAGGCAGCCTGGTAGGGTGGGAGAGGCGCCCTGCTGCCCCCCAAGGGTTGCTGGAGCTGTCGCTTGCCTGTAGTCTCTTTGATGGCTTTGTGCTCCGTGCTATAAATAAATGATTTTGAATGCTTATCTACTTCCCTCTGGGTGCTTTTCAAGTTATTTTTGGGTGACAGGCCTCTTCAGTGTTAGGTGGGGGCCTGCATTATTGAAGACCATGTGTGCCTTGTCAAAGGGAAATAAGGTCAGCAAGCACGTGGTGGAGGCTGGGGTGGGCAGGCAGTGGATGCGGGGCTTGTCTGAGATTAGGAGCACTGTTCCTGTCCTCCTGCGGAAGTGTCCCAGACCATGGGGCCCCCAGTTCAGTCCAACTGCTCCCCACAGACCATGTTGAGCTGGGGCTCTGCTCATCTCATGAACTCTGCGTCCACAGGCTCTGGGCCCTTAGAACAAGCACCATGGAAAGTGCACAGGCCCCTGGAGAGGAGTCAGGACCCTTGGGCTCCTGTCCAGGCCTGCAGCTTCCCGGCTGGATGGGCTTCAGTGAGTCACAACTTCTCTGTGTCTCTGTTTTTTTAATCCAGGCAATGGGACTGCTGATCACCCCCTGCCTGGTTAGAACGTTGGAATGTGGGCTTTCATTTCCCTACTATGGGCAGCTCAGGCTGCTGAGGCCCAAGAAACATGGCCAGGGCTCTGCATATTCCCCAGCTCCCCTCCCTGGGAGGCCCTGGGAAGCCAGCCGCCAGGGCCTCAGGGACTTCTCTAGCATGGCAAACTAAGCTGTATCCTTTGACCTCAAGCGTCCATGCAAGCAACTCAAAAAGAGAAACCCCAATTTCCTAGGGCTTCGCTTAGGATCCAAACTCAGAGGAGGCGTGGGACAGAGCCGTCCTCCTCCAGCCCCTGCCCCTCCATCCAGAGCCCCTCAGGGCCCTTGCCCCTTTGACCACTGACTTTCCTCAGAGCTCACATTTTCCTCCGGAGGAAACCTCCTCAGTCCCTTCCTCCTTCTCACTGTCCTACACCACCACCTCCAGGCTGGCCCCTCAGCCCATCGGCCCCTCAGCGCCTCCACCACCGCATCTGTCCCTCAAATCCCTGCACCCCTTCCTCCGTGTCTCCAGGCCTCTAGCACCTGCTGGCAGAGCCTAACCCTGAAGACATTAAACCTTAGTATTTGGTCTGAGGAATCTTTTGCATTTGCTGTGGTTTTCTGAGTCTTCCTGAGAAGGAATCCATTCACCCACTTTGTAAAGCCCAGCACCAAGTTGTCTGAATACTTCCAGAAAACGTCTGTTGCCTTGAGAATCCTTCCTCCTTATTTTCAGGAGTTTGTTAGGAACACTTGCCCTCTACTCGCTGCAGAGGCACCACAGCTTGGCCCGCATGCGCCCTCGGTGCCGGGCCTTTCCGTCTCTGGAGGGGTTAGCCAGGTGCTTCTCCAGCCAGGCAGTTTCGCCCCTCAGGGGACATTAGGCAACCTCCAGACACGTTTTTGGTTGTTACTACTTGGGGAGGGGAAATGCTACTGGCATCGTGGGTAGAGGTCTGGGATGCATCTAAACATCCCGTGAGGCCCAGGAAAGTCCCCAACAACAAAGAATTATCTGGCTCAAAACGTCAATAATGCTGAGGCTGAGAAACCTGGATGTAGAACATTCCCTGGCTTCTCCCCTAGAAACCTTCCCTTGCACAGCCCTGCATTCTCTAGAGCAGGCTTCAAAGGGTTTGTTTCTAGACATCTAGAAACTTAGGAGCGCAAAATTATCTCCTTAGATGTTCTGGATCTGTTTTCTTTGGCCCTACACGTTGTTTATTTTAATGGATCCAACATTCAAAATCAGAAGATTTTGCAAGAAAATCGGTTTAGAGCTTGTCCTGAAAAACGGAAGATCTTTTAACACTTGTCCCCAGTCTCCAGAAAGCAACATCCAGTGGGAGCTAAGAGTAGCAGCTACCTATAGCCCTTTACATGGGGCGTTACTTATCCGGGTCACCTCAGCCTCACCCCTGCTCCAGACGGCTCCTGCTGGGCATGTGAGTGACCCTTTACTCCTCTAGAGTCCCTGCCGGGCCCAGCTCTACAACTCACAAGATGCCAAGGTGCCGGGTGGAAGGTAACTCTTGTGTTCCTTTCCTGGTTTCAAGTTTCCTGCTGGGAGATGGGGCTCCTGTGGATTGCGGTTCTCCGTGAATCCACATCCAGCACTCCCCATGGAGATGTACGAGAGAGCTGAAGAGCAGGCCTTGGTCACTTAGACTGAGGCAACCCTATCCCCACCCCATCTCCTAACACAGCGTTGGTAAAGTGGCCCGCAGGCTAAGGCAGTCTTGCTGCCTGCTTTGTAAATAAAGTTTTATTGGTGGACGGTCATTCCCATTCATTTACCTATTGTCTGTGGTTGCTTCCCCAGTACACAGGCAGAGCTGAGTAGTTTTGGCAGAGCCTCAATGGCCCATGAAGTCTAACATATGTACTGTTTGGTTCTTCAGAGAAAAAGCTTGCCGACCTCTGGAGTGACATAGAAATCCCTCCCATTTATATGCCGTTTGCACTTTACAGACCACTTCTCTTGATCCTCGTAACAATTTCATAATGCGATCGGGGCTAGGATTACAGAAAGTACAAACAAACATTTTTGAGCGGCTGCTGGGTGCCAGGTGCTGAGCTCCGGTCTCTCACACGCATTTCCTTGTAGCAGCCTTGGGGAGTAATTACTTCAACTTTACAGAAGCTCAGAGAAGTTAAGTGACAGGCCCAAGGTCACCAGCGAGTCCGTCTGGCTCCCTGCCAGGGCTCCCTGTTCTCCAGCTCGCTCTGATGCAGGAGCCTTGACCCTTTGTTGCACTGTGGTGGACCCATGGCACCACCGTGGGACCACCCCACCCTCCACACACACACACACACACACACACACACACACACAATTGCTAAGGCTGCAGCCTTCACTCTCCGTGCCTCACACTGGTGAGTCACCCAGGAGTAGAGAAGTGTTGCGTGAAGGGTCAGCCCACTCTGGTTCATTCTTGCCCCCTCTTCCCGAATTGCCCAAAGTTGGATGCCCCATGGACTACTGGGCAAATTCGCCTTGTCCCTGACAGCTACCATCCGCAACCATTGTTGCCGGGGGGGGAAGCAGATGCTGTGAATGCCAAGCCTAGCTCATCCTGACCCCAACCACTGTTGATGCCGGGATGAAAGAGCCAGGGACCTGGGGGGAAATTAGAAAGGAAGACAAAGGGTGGGGGTCTGACCCGACGAGAGCATGGCCCAATGGCCACAGTGGGGACGAGGGCCAAGGAATCAGGGCAAACACAAAGCAACAATGTGTTTCATTACAAACTACCTGGTGACCTGTGAAGGGTAATAGATGTGAAGTTTCAAGGCGTTGTAATCCAGTGTGATAGGACAGGCCACATGGAACCTCCACACCTCTGTGGAGTAATTTATGCCGCATTAACTCTGTGCGCTTGGGCTTCCATGTGCAACCGCGTGTGTCTTGGCATCTGTGTTTAGTGTGAGCAAGCAGGGTGAGCCCAACCCATGGGACCAGTAGATGGTTTCATGCGTGGGAAATAGGGTGAGGTACCAGGAGGAAGTGCTGACCCCAAAACATCTGGACCTGCCACAAAGCCTGATGTCCTTCTATTTTAGATTCATATCCTGCCTGGTCCAGTAACCAGCGCCTGACAGATGCTCAGTAAATGTCAACTTGACCCATCCTTTCAACTAGGTATGACATTTTATGCAGCTGTCTGTATAGATACATATCTGGATGCTTACACGTGTATGCAGCTATCCTATTAAAAGTAAAGTCCAGTACGAACGTTACTGATTTTTCTCATTATCATTATCAACATATTCAGCACAAATTGAGAACCTACTGCATTAATTGCTTTCCTTTTATAACTCTCAAGAAGAGGTTGGTGTGAGAAGAGAGCAGTAAACAAGCCAGCTATATGCACAACAGCCCCGAACGTGTGGCTGTCAGAGAGGGGGAGGGGGGACGGTGCAAGGAGCCAGGCTGGCAGTTTGGACTTGACCTCACAGGCATTCAGGGGGGGCTGTGGCTCCTTAAGCACAAGGACAAAAGCGGGGGTTTGGGAGGTCAGTCTGGCACTGGCATCAGGGACTCCACAGGCAGGGGATCTGGTTGGGAGGCAGGTGTCATGGGGCACGATCACAATCATTACCTAAACACCTCGCCGATCCTGTGGATGCACTGGCCATGGCCCCCTGCACAGCACGGCGAGCTCCCTATCTCACGGAAGCCTCCTAGCAACCTGAGAGATTTTTATGTCCCAGCTTTCCGGTAACGAAACTGAGGTGTAGAGCTACGGGGATGCCGAGGCTCTCTGATGTGACAGCGTGCCTGGCAGGGCTCCGTGGCAGGGTTTGTGGCCGGCAAGGTGGACAGTGGCTGCCTGAGGCCGTGCAGCTCAAGGGCCTGGGAAGTGAGAGAATGGTGGGGCCAGTCCCCAAGCTCTGGGTCTCGGGGGCCCCTCATGGAGGACAGACAGAGCCACTTGTCTTTCCTAGCAGGAGCCTGCGACCTCCCAGAGTGCACAATGACTTCCACGGTTGAGTCAGGGCATCCGAGGGGACCCTGTGTCCAGTGAGGATGCGATTCCGCAAGAAAGCAAGTCACCTCCTTCTTGCCGATTGGAAGCAAGGCCATGGGCTGCTCTTCAGCCTGAGGTTCTCCTTGAAGACTGTGTCAACCCAATCCTACCTTCCTTTCCCACGACAAATTTCTTACCATAGACTTTTTATACCATGATGATGGATGATGAAGGCCAGGCTTGGGGAGAAGATGCCTCCGTGCTTCCAGAGACCAATCCTCTCCTCTTCGCTCTCTCTCTCTCCCTCTCTCTCTTTGGAAAGATGCCCACCCTTTACTCACTGGACCTGGGAAGTCCAACATGATACAAAACAAAATAAAATGAAACAGTTTCATTATCTGCCAGAGAAAGATGATTAAACTCGTCTACTTTGTGTCCTGATGGGCTATCTCTGAACTGTGTGTCCAATATTGCTTTCTGTTTGGATGAGGACGACAGTATGAACTGTCTCTGGGTTAATTGGTTTCTTGGAAAGTTTATTCATATCTTCCTCTCCCCCTCGGAAGGCACAGAACATTTCACATGGAGTCAAAATGCTCAGCTTCTATTGTATGTGGCCAGAACATAGCTTGCATCAACCTGATATCCTGTCACAGCCAATGAACAGTTAGAGGGGGACCCCTCCCTTCCTTCTGAGCCCTGTTGTCAACGCTGTCAGGAGAGCCCCCACCAGGCCAGGCATGGACCATCGCCCCTCAGTGCGCCTGGTCTGTGGCTTCCCCTTGGCTCCTGGGAGAGGCTAGAGGGAGTTGACAGTGAGCTTGCCCTCCCCTTTCCTACTCCCATCCGTGTCCAGCGTGTTTTAGGGTTTAACGAGACACCACACCCAGGAACCCACCCTGGATTAGCTGTACAATCATTCTGATCACAAAGTCAGTGCAAACCCCCTTCTCCTGCCACAGCGCCAACCACAGGTTCTCATACCTGATGATTAAGGCCCAGGGCTAGAGGAGAACATGCCTTTTGCTTTCTGAGATCAGAGATGCTTACCTATGCATATCCTTTCTTTTTTTTTTTTTTTGGTTTGTTTGCTTGACTATTTACAGTTATCCTTTTTAATTGTTTTCGAGCCATTTTGCAGACATGTTTTTCTGGCCCCCGACTGTATCACCAATTCCTCTGAGGCAAGAACCACATCTAATTAATTACCTTCAGCTTCCAATACCACATAACATACTCAGCACACAGTCGAATTGCAGGTGTTCACAGGAAGCTGGGCAGTATCAGGTAGAGGACCAGGGCATGGCTTTGGGGCGGGCTGCTAGGGGCAAATGTGCACTGGTCAGCTAACTTCACCCCTTCATTGCCTCCCTTTGCACACCTGTAAGATGGAGATCATGATGCCAACCTCACTGGGTCCTTGTAAGGATTAAGTACCTAGTAGAGTGACTGACACATGCTTACTGAGGTCTTGAAATCCTGTAAGCACACGTCACCATGCTCCCTTACCCTGGGCCTCTTGCTTCCTTCTGGACACCCCACATCTGGCTTGGCCATTGAGGGACAAGGTTGGGGAGGACAGAGAGCAAGCTAAGCAGGGTTCCCACCCACCATGGCTTGTATCCCTTGTTATCTCTTCCCAGCACCAAGAGGGAAGATCACTCACAGACCTGGAATAAGGCCTGGAGAGATCTGGGACCTCTGACTTGTTCCCAGACTCCCAGCTAAGCCTGGAAAGCTCCCACCGAATCGTCCTTGTTTCTGTTTCTATTCTTCCCTCCTCTCCGAGTTCCTGAAACCGATCTGCTATTCTCCCCAAAGCCCACCCCTTCCAGGGCCCCTGAAAGCTTCATTAATTGAAAAGAAAAGAACCATGACTCAGCAATGGTGGCCCTGGAACCTGATTGAAATTCCTGGCAGATATTTATGGCAAAAACATTTCTCTTTATATAACAATTTAATCAGGCCGAGGTGTGATAAGCAGGGAGGCACCCATTAAACCAGGCCGTTAATGCAGCAGAATCGTCTCTTGCTGATGGATGTGGCCTGGGCATGGCTGGTCATTGGAAATTAAAGCGGAACCGAAATCCATTTGCTGCCTGGTGGCGTGGAGCGCTGTTGTTACAGCTTAACACAGCCATCTCCCGTGCACGCGGTGTGACCACCACGCCGCAAGCTGCCTCCTGCCCCTGCACCAGCTCTAATTCAGAGAAAGCGTCACTTTCATGTGCTTTCTCCATGGCCATGGACAATTGACCCGAGAGACTCTTCATTTTCCTGGAGCCACAGGTTGGAGGCGGCAGGGAAGAAGAAGTGGAGAAGAGGTGGTGGGGAGAGGGGACAGGTGAGGAAGACGGCGACAAGCCTCTTCTGGTGATGAAAGAAAAGATCGTGCCTTTGAAAAGAATGCAAGCTCTTCCCACCCCCTGTGCTTGGAATAACTTTCCACTCAATACGGCACAGTGGTTTCCTCTCTTCCATCAAAGCCACCCTAATATGCCTCCTCTGGGTGTTTTTTATGTCATTGTTATCATAATGGCAAGGCGATGTCAGCAGAAGGAGAGGGACGTGGCTTGGTCGGACGTCGGGTGCAGGCACGGATAGTTCCAGGACAGGGCAGTGTGTGTGTACCAGGCAGGGGAACCAGCCGGTCCAGCTTGAGGGCAGCGCCTCTGTCTGTCCTGACACATACCTGTGCCTGGTATAAATGTAGGTGTTCTGGGACGCAGGCTCCACTGTGTCCTGAAACATTCCCTGTCTCAAAAAAATACAGTGGGTGACTTATTTGTCTTTGTGTCACCGGCCACTGGCATAATGTCGAGCGCATAGTGGGTCCCAACAAAGGTTTATTTTATGATTGAATGAGTGAACAAATGAATCAAGCAGGATTTTCAGGGTTAGTTAGTTTCCCTCCCAAAGGTTCCTCTCTTCTAAGCATCATCCTTGGGTCCTCCCAAACACTCAGAGCCTCTAATACATATAAAATCCAATTTGACTGAATCTGCCCATCTCTCCCACTGAACACAATCAGATTTATATGTAACTTTTTAGGGCAGTCCTATTTCATAAAGTAGTGATCGGTTCTTGCACTTACGTTCTTGATGGAATCTCAACATTTAGAAGCACAGACAGCACGCCACCCATCTGCAGGTCCAGGTTGCTGCAGGAGAGAGAGGGAGTGCATTTTCCTAGCATTCCCTCTAGCCCTAAATGCAAGGGTGCTAACTGGAAGACACACTTTCCCAACAATTACCTGATGCTTGCCTTCTTCCCTGAGCTCCCTGAGCTTCGGCATGGGGCCAAGAAGCCTCCAGGAGCAAAAGCGAAAACAGAAGGGGAAGGCTGTCAGCACCTGTCTCCCTGCTAGAGAATCAAACGTCCATCGTAAGAGTCTCTTAGGACAGGATCCACTCATTAAACCAGATGCAACTCTATCATTCGCAAACAGTTCATTAGTCTAAATGGGTCTGAATGTCATCCCGATCCAAGGATTCACCAGACAATTAATTACAGCACAAAGCTGGAAGGGGGGAAAAATACAGCTCAGGAGACCAAATATCATTCTCATTTGTGATAGTCAAGTTTCTCTACGTTTCTGAAATGCAGGATGGGGGTCAATGGCAGCAGGTGCCAGTCCAGAGACACAGTGGGGGAGATTTTGCAGTGGGTTTGGGCTTGCCCACCTGACTGTCCTTCTGCTGTGAGTTGCTCCAAGGATCTGAGAGCTGAATGTTGGAGAAAACCAGACATCAAGCACAACAGCACCAAGAAGAGGCTGGCCCTTGGCATGCCAGACCCAGGTGGTGAGCTGGGGCAGCCTGGAGCACTTCAAGCTGGAGGTCTGGGGGACTCAGGAGGAGACGGCTTTGAGCCACGTCTCACCCACAGGTCTGCGGGTTGTTCCATACAACACAGGAGCTGGAGAGACAGCGGCTGGGGTTGACAACTCTGTATCCAGAGGCAAACCCCTAAAGCACTGCCCCTGTCCCCAAGATCATCTCTGACTTCCTTCTTGGAAGAGCTTGCCCCACACTCACGTCGACCTTCTGACAGCTTCTAGACTCAGCCTGCTGGTTCTCTCTGAAGGGACCACAGCAGGAGGCTCCTTGGGGGCTCACAACTGGGAGCATGGAATTATTCTCAAATAATGCTTACATGATGCATTTATGATAGTTTTGACACACACACTCATCGAATTATTTTATTTCCTATCATACTTTATATCATATCTTAAATGACATAGGCCAAAACATGTTTGCTTGTGTTTTTCTTTGGGCTTTTAGAGAGTTGTGCACTCTCAGGAGACCTAGTGGCCCTCTGTCCCCTCTTACTCCCAAATGCCCTTCCAGCATACAGCCTTCGGAGCCCACACTAGGATTTACTTGACCTTAGGACAGTTTGCTCCATTGAGTGAATGTGCCCTTGGGAGGGGTAGCAGATTAAACCTTTTCAATCAGTTAGTCCTCAAGATTAAATAATCATCTAGATCGCTTTCTGATCCCACGGAAGAGGAGAACATAGAAACCTGGGCAAGGGAACCAGAGGGGAGAGGTGGGGGCACAATGTTCTGCTTTGCGTGCCCCCACCCTGGCAGGCGACAGAACAGAATGGCTGGCTGTTACCTTCCTTTTCTTTTTTTTTTTAAGATTGATTAATTTATTTGAGAGACAGAGGGGGAGAGAGGGAGAGCGAGCATGCACACATACACAGGCTCACGAGGGGGTGGGGGAAGGAGGGGCAGAGGGAGGCAGCCCAAATGGGGTAGGGGGGGTCGATCCCAGGACCCCGGGTTCATGACCTGAGCCGAAATTAAGGGTGATTTAACCAACTGAGCCACTCAGGTGCCCCTCCTTCCTTTTCTGAGAGCCCACAGTCCCTTGGCCCTCACTGCTGGTCAGGTCTGCAAGAGAAGGGAGTCCCAGACGGCAGATGCATCGATGCAGCCCAGGAGGCTCAGAGCCTCATGGAGGGAAAGCAAGAGGGCATGTATTGAGCATCTATTCAGCATCACGTTCTCCATATATGTTTATTCATTTGACATTCAGAGCTAGCCTGTAGGGTGCTATTATTATCTGTTTTCTAATAGGCAACTAAAGCTCAGAGAGGTTTGCTGAAGACCACACATGGCAAAACCAGGGTGTAAACGCAATTCAGTCTGAGTCCAAATCTGCTGCCATCCCAACCCTGGGCCACTTCAGACAGGCAAGGCCCTAGAGGTTGAGAAATCCAGGCCTGCTCTGCAGGATGGTAGTGGGGGCATAGATGAAGCTGGAGAGCTCACGTGGAGAAGCCTGACTTCCTGTCTCAGGTGGTGGCCTACGGGAGAGTAGTGCTTGGGGGTGGGAGGCTGCTGCCTGGGCCCATATCTCCTTCTATGTTGAGGCTGGCAGGGTGGGATGTGGGGGTCAGCAGCTTTCACAGTGTGTCACCTCCAAGCTAGGCTGATGCTTACTGGCTTGGAAGAAGGGGAGTCCTAAAAAGCCCCTTGGATCATTGTCACACTTCAGGATCTAAATACGTTTAGTGGCTTCCCAGTGCTCTTAGCATGAAATCTAACATTTTTAGTCTGGCCAACGTGGCTTCCTTAGCCTGATTCTTTCCTATGGTCCTGGCCTTCCCTCTTCAATCCCTGTGCTCCACCCACATGGTCTTCTCAGCTACTCCATGGGCCACTCCAGCACACGCTGTTTCCCCATTAGATTGTAAGCTGAGTGCAAACAGAGGCTGAATAGCAATTGTTTTCAGGGACCTAACAAAATGCTGGGCCCATAACAGGGGCTCAGTACATAGTCATCGAATAAATGGAAGGTGAGATGTAGTGAGAGATGAGGCTGGCACTTCAAGTGAAGGCCAGACTCTCCTTTTGACTTTCACCTCCAGCAGGATGATCTCCTGAACAACTCCCAGTGCAAACAATATAAAAAGCTGGGTAAGTTATATAAGAACACCTGCCTATGTGAATTGCTGAACTAGTAGGAAAGTAAGAATTCTGCAGATGCCAAAAGCAGGGTGAAAGTCAACATCCTGGGAGGTAAGCAAGAGCCTAAGCCAGAATATCTGCTACACCCTGGGGACTTAAAGCTTCTGTCGTGGTGGCCACTGAGGATTCAGGAATCGGGAGATGCAGCCATAGGGCTCACCCATGATGGGCAATCTAATGAGGAAGACTGCATGAAAGTGAGACCACAAAGGGCTGGAACTTCAGTGAAAGAATGAGTGAAAAATAAGACCATTCTGTAGTCTACCTCCTCCAAACCCATAACTCCAGTCTAATTATGGGAAAAACATCAGACAAATCCCAGTAGAGGAACATTCTACAAATTACCTGACCAGTACTCTTCAAAATGGTTAAGGTCACCAAAAAGTAAAGTCTAAGAAACTATCCCAGCCAAGAGGAGCCTAAGGACACATGATGACTAAACATAATACAATATCCTGGATGGAAACCTGGGGCAGAAAGAGGAAATTAGGTGAAAACTAAAAACATATGAATGAAGCATGGACCTTAGTTCATAATAATCTATCAATATGGGTTCATTAATCTTGACAAGTGTACCTACCATACAAATGTGAGATGTTTACAATGGGGGAAACTGAGTACAGGGTACATGAGAACTCTCTGAATTATTTTTGAAACTTTTCTGTAAATCTAAAACTACTCTAAAATTTAAAAAATTTTTAAAATAAAATAAACCCATTATGCAGAAGAGAAAAGCAAGGAAACTTGTAAGTCTTCACTTGATTTTGGGAGGAGAGAGAAAGACTGTCCCCTGAGATTCATAACCATTTATTTAAGTTTGTGGTCCAAATTTTCAGACAGAAAATTCCATTTCAAATGGCATGGGGTTGGTAGAGCTCCCTAGTGCCTGGTAGATACCAACACAAATTTTCTCTGGAAGAATGCAATTTCACCTGAAGCCTCAGAATTTCTCCAGATTAGGAACATGAAATTGTCATCAAAAATTATAAAACACACAAGGAAACAAAGTGCTTTGAGTGAAATCCAGCAGAAATAATAGATAGTGGAATCAGAACTCTAAATACTTCAGACATAAGCATTATCAGACATGGAATAGAAAATAAGTGTGTCTAAATGTTATATATGTCTAAATGTTTTTAAAAGCTAAAGCAAAAAGCAAAAAAAAAAAAAAAAAAAAGACTATAACAAATGACCAAGCATGTTTGAAATGAGAACAAAGAGAACTTCAGTGAAAAATATAATTTACGTTAGAAACCCGATAGACAGCTAATAGATTCAACATAGCCAAAGGAGGAATTGGTGAACTGAAAGATAGATTTAGAATGTAGTCCTGGGAAACCAAGACTTAAACAGTATGAAATAAAGGTTAGACATTAAGGTTAAGGTAAGAGAATATGAATTTACCCCATAGACTGGAATAAAGAAACAAGGAAGAGGTAATGGTGAGGAAGTTAATGGCTAAGCGTTTTCCAGAATTGTTAAAGGATATCAAACCTCAGCTCCAGGAGTTCCAACAAATGCCAACAGAATGTATAAAATGAAATCTTCACTTAGTCAAAGCAGTGTGAATCTGCAAAACACCAAAGACAGAGAGAGAGAGAGCGCCAAATCAAAAATAGGCGAAACCGATCTGTGAAGACAGATAGCATAATAGCACTTACCTTTGGAAAAGTGAGTAATGATCAAGGGAGTCTTCTAGAGCGCTTTTAAGGTTTTATTTTCATTTTAAACATCCAAGTGATAATTGTGTGAGTGTATTCACTTTGTAAAAATTCAGCAGGCTGTACATTTATGATTCATGCACTTTAAAGTAAAAAATATGCTATCCTTTAATTTTTAAAACTCACATTTAAAGGAATGGTAATTAGACTGGGAGCTGGCTTTTCAACTGCAACAGCAACAGCCAGAAAAAAGCTGAATAATACCTTCAGTGTCCTGAAAGAATGACTTGAATTCCATACCCAGTGAAATCATCTTTTGAAAATGAGGATGAAATAGCTACATTGTCCTCACTAACAGGAATTCTAAAGCATGTACATCAGGCAGGAGGAAAATGATTCCAGATGGGATGTCTAAGATGGAGAAGGAATAATGAAATACTCTTTTGGAAATATGTGGATCAATCCAAATAAACATGGACTGAATAAAGTAAGAGCAGTAACAATGTCTACATTGCGAGGTTACAGACAGCTACAACCCAAAATGCTAGACAAAAATAGTGTATAAGCTGGAAAAGGAGAGATGAAAGGTAAAGCATTCTAATGCTCTTACCTTTGGGGAGAGGAAGATAAAGATACAGATTGATTTTAAACATTGTTAAATCTGCATGTTGAAATATCTAGGGCAACCACTAAAGGAATAAATATACAAAATGTACTTTTCAAACTAGTAGGAAAAAATGGAAGAATAACATAAAAAGGACTTCCATCGGTCCAAAAAACAGCAAGAAAAGAGAAAAAATGAGAAACAGAAAACATAGGACAAATACAAACCACAAAGTAAAATGGGAGAAATCTAAATATATCAGCAATCACAATAAATATAAATTGATAAACTCTCCAGTTAAAAGGAAAAGATTGCCAGACTACATTTTTTTTAATCCAAGTAAACTGTTTATAAGGACACAAATATTGACAGTAAAAACATAAAAACAAAGGGGCACCTGGGTGGCGCAGTTGGTTAAGCGTCTGCCTTTGGCTTGGGTCATGATCTCAGGGTACTGGGATCGAGCCCCACATCGGGCTCCCTGCTCATCAGTGAGTCTGCTTCTCCCTCTCCCTCTGCCCCTCCCCCCATTCACGTTCTCTCTCTCTCTAGCTCTACTCCCTCTCTCTCAAATAAATAATAAAATCTTTTTTTAAAAGCCCATAAAAACATGAAAAAAGATATACTGAGCAAGTATTAACTATAAGAAAGCTGGGGTGGCTATATTAATATCAAATTAAGTGAATTGTAAAGCAAAGCATTAACTAGATATAAAGAGAATTGCTACACAGTGGTAACTTCAAATCACTGGAAAGATATAAGAATTCTAAACTTGTTTATATTTGACAACGTAGCCTCAAAATCTAACTAATGTCTAGGGTATCCCCTTAAAAAATAACATATAAAACATAATTTTCAAAGTCAGAGAAGGAAAAATGAAAGAATAATAATACTAAAAGTACTTCAATCTAATGATGGACTCAAGTTATTATACATTAGTACAAACCCCTACAAGGTACAACACTAAGAATGAACTGTTGCATAAACTATGGACTTCGGGTGATTATGTGTCAATATAGGTTCATCAGTTATAACAAATATACCACTCTGGTGGGGGATATTGGTAATAGGGAAGGCTGAACATGTGTTGGGGCCATGGGTTCTATACCTGCCCCTCAGTTTTGCTGTGAACTTTAAACTGCTCTAAAAAAGGTGAAGTTTTCATCTAAATAAGTAAATGATAAAAGACAAGAAATAGCACATGTACCTAAATAATCAGTGTAAAACACAAAAACTACAAGAATAGAATAACAGGGAAAATAAATAGCCACTTTAGTCAATCCAAAAAATGGCAAGAAAGATGAAAAAAATGAGAAACAGAAAAAGAGAAGACACAAAATGGTGGAAATAAATCTAAATACATCGACAATCATAATAAATTTAAATTTGATGAAAATGCTAGCAGACATTGACAAATTTATCATAAAGTATGAGATTTTGACATATTTCCCTAAGTCACTGATGTATCCAGCAAACAAAATAATTAGTAA
The DNA here is from genome assembly GCF_011800145.1 of Mirounga leonina. Classification (NCBI taxonomy): domain Eukaryota; kingdom Metazoa; phylum Chordata; class Mammalia; order Carnivora; family Phocidae; genus Mirounga; species Mirounga leonina. The sequence goes on along the minus strand of NW_023270447.1, from coordinate 980,566 downwards.
GGCTGGAACAACACAACTAAAAGATCGATCTAATGGACACATACAAAATATTGCATCCGCTAAATGGGGAATACACTCTTCAAGCACCTGTGTACTATTTACAAAAAAATTGATTAGTTTCTAGGCCATAAAGCAAGTCTCAAGAAATACGAGTTTTAGGAGAACACATTATCTGACAGTTATGCAATTAAGTTGGAAATTACTGACAAAATGGGAACCAGTAAAAGACCACACATTTGGAAAATGAAAACACATTTCTAAACAATTCATGGGTCAAATAAAAATCATAATAAAAATACAAATTTAGAAATGATTGATAACAAGAATACTACATACCCAAACTTGCAGGATGCAGCTAATGTAGTCAACAGAGTGGAGTTTATAGCTTTGAAACTTATGTTAGAGAAGAAAAAATGTTGAAAATAAATTATGTATGCCTCTAACTTAAGATGGGAGAAAAGAACATTAGAGCACACACACATACATACACACACACACACAGAGTAGAAAGAAAATCATGATTTCCAAATATTTTCCCCAAATAGAGAATTGGCATCTGATGAATCATCTTGAAGTCACTGATTTCCTCTCTGAGAGCTTGTCTTGAGAGTTCGATACTCTACACCAATGCAGTACAGATCGTTTGGCCCTTGTAGAATGCCAAGCAGACCCAGAGCTATTGACTCTACAGTGGGCAGATGTAAACGCCTTGAGGGGAAGGTGTCAGGTTCACCCCCAGCTTCTCTGACCCTGGCCCATGAACCAGTTACAGATGTGGCAGCTGACCACTGTGGCTGCACTAGCTGGCTGATCATCTGGGGTCCAGAAGTATTTAATGGCACTTGGGCCAAAGCAAGAAAAAACAGCATCTCTTGAGTCTTTTCGCTCTCAGGGTTTTGTTGCTGGGTTTTTTTGTTGTTATTGTTTTGGCTTAAAAAAACAAAAACAAAAACAAAAACCACCACCAACAACAAGAACAAAACCTGTACCAGGAAAAGCAAGGAGAATGAGGAAGAAGTTGCCATGACCATCCAAAATGGGTGTGAGTATAGACATTAAACAGAGAGCCTCTTTGGAAGTCCAAGGTCAATAATGACCCATTTGAACTCTCCAAGGAGACCATTTGTCAGGGAGAGGGAAGTAATTTCCCCCAAACAGAAAGAAAATGGCAATCCAAATCCCAAGGCCAAGAGCCTTGCAGTTTATATTGACTGGAGAGAGGAGAATTGTTTCCTCCAGGCGCAGGCCCAGCAGGTGGCATCTTAGGCAGAACCAGCAGAGAGGCCCTCCCCTCCATCTACAGGGAAACATTGCCCCCCCTTGCACCCATTCCAGTGACAAGCCCTGCAGAATTCATTAAACTATTTTAAAACCAGTGGAGAAAATTTAGTCCATATGTTTGGACAAGTCATGTGCGCACAGCTGAGAAATAAATAAAATAAAATTGGGGGGAGGAAAGAACAAAACAACAAAATTAACTAAGCTTTGAGTGAGTGTCTAATAAACTTGACATTTTTAACAGGCACGTTGAAATTTCCCCCATGTGCTGGTGACAATGATCATAATTGAATGCATAAGAGATAAAGATCTATTAAAAACAGTGACAGCAACAAAAGCTGTTGAGAGCTTTAAAATTTAGATTTCTGTTTTAAATTCAAGGTCTGTGGCCTCTCCTCACTTAGCTCAACTGGTGAGGCTATGGAGGGAGCTCTGGCTCCTTGATGCGAACAGCCCACCAAATCCCTCTGGTAGGGGCCACAGGGCCCACAGATGTCAGGACTCCTTAGGGCAGACCCTTTTAATTTTAGGGTGCCCTCTCTGCAGGAAAATCCCTCTGTCCATGAGGCCCAGAAACAGTCACACAGAGATTTCTGGTTGTGGCCTGGTGGATGCCCTCTCTTCTCCTACCCCAACCCCCTCCAGAACTTGAAGGAAATAGAAAGTCCTTTTATTTTTTTTGTAGTAGTAAAATTCACATAAAATTTACCATTTTAAAGCGGACATTTCTGTGGCATTCAGTACATTCACAATGTTGTGCAACCACCTTCTATATCAAGTTCCAAAATGTCTTTTATCACCCCCGAAAGAAGACCCTGTACCCATTAAATAACCACTCTCCATTCTCCCCTCCCTTCAGCCTGTGGCAACCTCCAATCTGTATCTATCTCTGTGGATTTACTTATTCTGGATATTTCATATAAATGGAATCATACAATATATGATCTTTTGTGTCTGGCTTATTTCACTTAGTATAATGTCTTCAAGGTTCATTCTTACTGTAGCATGTATCAGTACTCCATTCCTTTTTATGCCCAAGTAATATCCCATAGTATGGATATACCACATTTGATTATCCATTCATCTTCTTATGGGTAGAAGGTCTTTTTGGGAGGTGCCCTGGGCTCATATTGAATAAGTGGCCAGAAGATTATGAATGTAATTTAGTGCCAATTATAACAACCATCTAATCAGAAATCCTGGTTCAGGGTATATTAGATCTGGATTGTTGGATGGATGGACGGATGGATGGATGGTGGATGGATGGATGGATGGATGGTTGGATGGGTGAGTGGGTGGATGCATTTATTAAATGTATCTGAACCTAAAGTTCAGAAACCCAGACTCCAGGTCCATCATTGTCACAGGAAATCTCTATAAAATACAAATCACTTTATCTCTGCAGGCCTTCATTTCCTCACATGAAAAACACCCGGTAGCTTCTTGTGATCCCAGGAGATCCCCCTCCTCAATACTCTCCCAGGATAGAGGGGAATCTGGCCGACTGTGCTGAGTTACAGGTAATATCACACAGAGGTAGAGAAACAGACAAGCTGATTTAGAGATGGACTCACCTGATCTGGGTGTTCTATTATTGCTTCCCAATTTGAGCGGGGTTCATCAAGGGCTTTCTTTTTGATCTCAGTGAGTACCCCAGCCTCTCACACCTCCTCCCTACTATACCTCAGCACGTCCTTGCTCCTTCTTACACTATATCCTTTAGTTATTCTGCCCCAGTTGTCTCTACTATAAGCTGTATTTTCCCAAATTTATGATTTTCTTCCTCTGGTAAAGTAATTGAACTTATAAGGCTATTCCTGAGCCCAAGGGCCTGACTTTCTAAAAGCCTGCATTCCCCAGCAGGCCTACACAGGTCCCAGAGCCGACTGCCAGTGGAGCCATTTCCCCCACCCAATTACCACCAACATCATGCACTTGTGGGTTATTTTCTTGACAAACTGGTGTGCAGCAAGTTGCCATGGAAATAAGAAAAAGTGATTTGTTGGTATTGGTATCCTGAAAATAAAGTGCAAGCCAAGCTGAAAAATACCAGAGGTAGGGGCGGGGTAGGGCTATCAAGTGAAACAGAAGATTTTTTCACACAAGGTGAGGAGGAAGTTCCTTGCACTATCCCAGGAGAAACGTCCAGGTGGTGCTGGAGAGGGGGGCGGAGGCCACCAGGCACAGGGATGTGGCCCTGCCGAGGTCAGTGTTCATTTTCTGGCGTGAGGAAAAGAATCCCTGAAGGTCTGTCCGCTGCTTTCTCTCCAGTAATGAAGATTAAAAACACAATTAAGTTAGGCCCAGTAATCTGACCCATTAGTATGCATCTTCCCCAGATCAGAGGGCAGTTATGTTGGGCCCTAAGCTGGTCTCATGAATCACCACGACAGCAACAAGCTGGGCATAGGAACTGCCTTTGCTTCAAGGGTTTTTTTGGCAGTAGTCCTCCCAGTGGTCTACAGATGGGGTCCCTGAAGCCTACTCACTGGGATGATTCCTGGAGAGGGACCCCAGGATGGGGTGGCTCTGCTCGGCCAGCACACCCCCCAGTGAGTGAGATGTACCATCACTTTGGTCAAAAAGGCAGTCCTTTTGCTCAAGGGTCGGAGCTGCCTGGCTTGGCTGGGTCTATGTCTACCTGCTCAAGCGTATGAACCATTCTGAACCTAGGCTTGCTCCCCCATCAATGGCAATAGTCTCAGCGGTCCTCTGTGGTTGGAAAACTGGGTAAACGCAGTTGCCAGCATGGAGGCAGGCAGATATTTAATAAAGGTGTATTTTCCTCACAGGTAATTGCACATCCAGAAATCTCGTCCCAGAGAAGTGAATCCTCTAGGTAGCCAGATGTCTCCAAATCAGCAAGTTGGGGGGTCGAAGGTGGGGATAAGACCCAGAGCAGCGACCCCATCTGGAGAGTCAGGAGAGGGAGCATTGCGGACCTGGAGGGTGCAGCAGGGAGGCAGGGGGAGAGAAGCATCTTCCCAGCCTCGCACCACCAACATGCTTACCTGTCCCTTCCTAAGGAATCAGTATGTGATCTCCTACTAGTCGTTTCTCCCTCTGAGTGGCTTCAGGTCAGTGCAACCCTCCTTGTCCCAGAAGACTTGCCTTTCTCTCATCGTGGTTGTGACAGGCTTGGCATTCTGTTAGAGGACCTTCAGGCTTTGTGGAAAAGCAGGTATGGACTCAGGGGTCCTTCCCAGAGCCTCAGAAATCATGCCAAGCAGGCAGCTTCCTGCTGTACCTGTGGTCCCAGCCAGCCAGGTGTGTGGGCTCTGTTAGGGGGCATCAGCAAGCAGACTCGGGGAATGAGCATCCAGCCACTCTGCGGGGATCTCTCTGCCTGGTGCAGCACGGGTCTCTGCCCCTCACCTGTCCTAACCTGTTGACCTAGCTTGACCGTGGAACTGAGCCAGGCTTCCCACAAAGACAGGAAGATGTACAGATCTTCAAAAATGCCTCAGAAATCATCAGACATTAGGGTCTCCATCTCAGTGACAGCTGGCCTGGTGTGTAAAAAGAGAATCAGATTGGACCTAAGTTGACGAGCTGTGTCTTTGGGCACATCACCTTACCTCTCTGGGCAGCTTACTCATCTCTGAGGCATCTTGTGGATCCAGAGACTCTGGAACTCTACCTTCAGGGTGTTTGTCCTTAGAAATAGCAATTACTCATACAACTTTCTCAAGCCGTGTAGAGCAGTTACCATCACTCACAAACTGTCACCAGTTGATCGTAGTTAGAGAGATGGGTCCCAGTTAGGAAGTTCATTTATTCATTCGGCAGTTATTTATTGAGCATCTACTAGTCTGGACACTGTTCTAGACGAAACCAAAAAGATGAAATCCTTGCCCACGCAGAGCTTATGGTTTAGTGGGGGAGACTGAAGGTAAGCCAATAAGTAAAGATGGGATAAGTCTGGTGTAAAAAGTGTGGAGAAACCTACAACAGGAGAAGGGGATAGAGAGTCTGGGTGATGGTGGGGCTTTTCTGTGTGAGTGGTCAGGGAAGAATTCTACAAGAAGGCAATATTTGAGCAGAGACCTGAAGGCATGAGGGGGCAGATTTATAGAAAGAAACTAGGTAGGGAAGGAAGATAAAAAGGAGAGAGTCCAAATCGTCTTGGCAAGCTGTACCTTGGGCAAGTAGCTTTCCCAGCCTCTTTAGGAGGCCAAGCAAGTTTCAGATCTAGTTCAAGATTCACTATAGGAGGGGCATTGGCAAAGGGTCCTTGTAGGCCATCTTATTATCCCTTCTCCTGGCCTCCCCACAGCCTGGCTCGGGAGCCAGCCTACCCTGCACCAGAAGCTGAACCTGTCACCTCTTATCAGACTGCCTGACCCTGAGCAAGGGGCCTGGCCCTTCTGAGCCCTTCTGAGCCATGTTCTCTCATCTGTATAATAAGGAAGGGGCTAGTGAGAGGATTAGGTGAGCTAATGCATTTCAGGCTTCTGGGGTTCATGCCCCTCTCTCTAACTTTAGGCAGGGAAGCTGTCTTGGGTCTCCAGAGTCCTCAGAGAAGGCAAATCCCTGTCTCCCTGTCCCAGGGAGTGCCTCACTTTCTTCCTAGGCCCACAGATTTTCCCAGATCGAGGCATAGGCTCCAGCTTCAGCCTGAAGCCCTCCCTTCCCCCGTCCAGCAGCCATCGCCTCAGGGCTGGGGGACAGGGCAGGTCTCCTGCAAGGAGCTGAGCTGGGTGGAACCACCGAGAAACTCAGGGCTGGAGGGCGCTTGGACATGGGCTCAACTGTGGCCACCCTGCAGCTCACTAGAGCTCCGTGGCTGGGGACAGGCTCGGGAGATGCCTACAGATTTGATGGTACAAGGAGAGGTTTAAAGTTTGATTTTACAAAACAGAATAAATTAAAAATGCATTAGGAATGAGGCCCTTACTTAACTACAGGGTGTGCTAATGGGCTTGGAGCCTGCACACCCTCTCCTGTAAGCTCTTAATGACTGAGCTTTAATGTATTTTATTTCTTGAAAAACAGTCCCACAAGCGCTCAGTACAGTCGGAAAAACATTTCTAAAATCATTAGACCACTGCATGGTAAATATTCATCACAACCACAGCTCCCACCTGCTCACAATGAGGCATCGATTTTTTTCCTTGCCTCGTTTTGCTCTCTCTCGCTTTCCATTTCTCTTCTACTCCCCTCTCTCTCTCCCCCTCCTCCCCTCCAGATCCTCACCAAAAGCTGAAGCCAGGCTTGGTAGGGCCCTCTCTGAGATTATTTTTCAAGGGGAGCAGAAGAAGCTAGAGGCTGTGTCAGTATTCAGTTCAGCAGGAGCCAGGAGGGCCTCCTGGTCTGGTTTCAGCCGGGGAAGTGGCCCCCCACCCCGGAAACCCCAACATCAGAGCGGCATGCTCCCACGGCAGGAAAAGGATCAGTGTGCCCACTTAGAGATCTGCAAGCCAGTGCTGGCCCTGTGGAGACCATTGTGTGACCTTGGGCACGTCACCCCACTGCTCTAACCCTTCAAGTCACCATCTCTAAAAATGACACTGCTGGGTGAACCGTCCCCTACTTGATGTTCTATGATCTCTTTAGCTAAAGACCTAGGCGTCATACCTGCTCTGGCCACTAGCTCTGTAACTGTGGGTGAGCTATTTAACCTTTTCGAGGCTCCTTTTTAAAATTATGTAAATGTATAAAATCTGTATCTGAAAAGCAGGTATTAAAATCTAAACTATATAAGATGCGCAGAGCACCCAGCAGAGTGACCAGCCCATGCTGGGGCTCAACAAGTCGATTTCTCTTGCCTGCCCTGTAGCCATCTTATCCTCCCAGTTGGGGGGAGGAGGGCACCCAGAGCTGGCTCTGATATGCTGCAGGGAGGTGGAGGGCATAAATGTCCTGGCAGCAGGGGTGATTACAGCATGGGAGGAGAGGGGAGACACAAACTGTCCATTGGGCATTTTGCCTGGCGTGGACCCAGGTCCCCACATCTAGAGGAAATGGGAGTGGTTGGACCCCTTCCAATGAACGTATTACCAGGGAAAAGAGTCTCTCACAGATGAGAGCCACCAAGTCCCCGCCACTCTTCTTCAGCACCCGCCTGCCACCCCCACGTTTTAAAGCTGGCATTTTATTTGTAGACCTACACTTTCCAAAGGCTTTTTGCATATATTGCACCATTTGATCTCCAAAATCTGAGATGGGTGAGAGTTGTCTTATCCCCAATTGACAGATGGATAAACTGAAGTCCTGTAAGGTTTACCCCAAGGTCACAGTGATAGTAAATAGCAGAGCAAAGCCACATATCCAAACCCACTGATTCCCATCCAAAGGTACTTACCAAATTTTTCTTTGCTCACAGCTCTTCAGGGACACAATTATGACGGTAAGGCAGATCGTCGCAAACATCATACCAAATAGGGTGCATTCTTAAACATTCTTTCCATGTTGAATAACACTGCTGGAGGATCAAGATTGCCAGTAGCCTCTTGAACCCTACCAGCTGTCATCAGGAGATGTTATCAATATAAATTCCCAGAATTCAGCTGCGTCCTCAGCTAGGTGGGAAATTTTACAGTGAGAAGCTATGACCCTCTTCTGAATTGTATATTTCTTTCTCTCCATGCTCTGTGGACAAAGGTCTAGCATACTGTTTCTTTTTTTAAAAAAGTTTGTAGAGAGTTTATGACATGCCGAGGACTGTGATAAGGATTTATCACACATTATCTCAATTAATCCCCCCAAACAACCCCACGAGGTAGGAAACATCATCCCTATTTTACAGGTGCATGAACAGAAATGATGCTAAGGGTCACACAGATAAGGAGGCATTTACAACTGGCTTCTCCCTTGCCTTCCTCTATGAAAGTAGAAAGCTAGACTGTTGTCTTTCCTACTTTCCCTTGCAATGAGAGTCTGGCCCATAAGATGTAAGTCAAAGTTCCTGGGTGAATCTCCCAAAATCACTTGCTAAAGAGTCATGCCCTCACCCGTTCATCCTGCCAGAAACATGGACATGAAGGCTGGAGTTGAAGCACCTACTTTGCAAACCCAAGAATGAAAACTGCATGCTAAGAAGACATATGAGGAAGATGAAAGGCACCTGCGCCCCAAAGGACATTCCTGAGGAGGTTCAGCAGCCTTGCACTGCCTCCCTCTGGACTTAGGTGAGGAAAAATTAACCCCTATTACCCCCTGATTGTTTTGTTTTCTCTTGCTTAGAGCCACATCCAAGTCTAAGTGATATGCAGAGGGGGTATGAAATTCAAATTTGAGGCTATATGACTATATGCCCAAGTTGTTAACTACTATGACATCTGCCTTTTATCCCAATCCTGCTACTTTCCATTGCTGTTGGGAGATAGGAAAGAGAGATCACTCAGAACATCTAGGACATATTCCATTCCTCCCACTCTGTCACCCCCTGCCACACCTGTGACCAACCCAATACTAACCAGGCTTCCAAGGTTTCAGATGCCCTAAGGGCCATTTCCCATGACCCCTCCCCCAGGAATTATGGGTCACACCTCAGATGACATGAATGCTACCTCTACAGCTTCATATCATCTTATCCTCAGGACAGGAGAGAGGAGGGAAATTCCAAAACTCAGTTTCCTTCTTTACTAAACAGTGATTGGGAAATAAAGCTCCATCCTGATCTCTGTCTATCTAAAAATAAAGCTCTAGCTCTAGCTAAATATCTATCCTGTTGACGCTTCAGAAGGTTTGAGTGATGACCAAATACAGGGTCTTTAATCCTTTTTTGTGCATGAAAAGTGAGTGTTGCTATTTTCAGAACCTTGGAGAATGCTTATACTTCTGCTCTTCAAGGGCCTTGACATAATACAAGGAGCCTCTGGACCTCATCCTGATGACTTTTGACATAGTCTGTACTTTTTACTCTATTCTTGGAAAGAAGGGAGCACCTGGGGTCTGAGTCTAGTGTGTTGGCATCCTAGGGATTTGCTCAGCCTGCATGGGAAGGTTGCCCTGCTCTGCTTCCATGCAGCCCTACTCCCATGTGGCAAATTTCAGGGCTGGGGCAATGCACCACAATCAGGGCAGGTAGAAATGAATGAGAACACTGGGAACAGTGCCTGACATTTGTAGGAGCTTGGTATTATTGTTGCATAAATGAACGAACTCTGTATGTCTATCAATCTAGCAATAGTACCTATATCCCATGAGGACAAAAGAAGATAATGTTTGTAAAGTCCTTAATAAAATGTCAGCACATAATATGTGCTTAATAACTGTTAGCTATAATCCTAAGAAGATTATATAAAATATGAACAAAGATGTTCATTACAGCATTGTTTATAATATAAAAATAGAGGCAATCAAATTTTTGACAATATTGTGATCTTACATGATGGAATGAAACACAGCCATGAAAAGTTGTTGCAAAGTGCCATCATAATAGGATGGTACTGATTGAGCCTTGAGAATAGTGCAGTTTACAGCAGAAACAGAGAGCCATTGAAAACAAAATATTAACATATTGAGAAAAGTAGAACTGATTTGTTGACTTTTTATCATGGAGATATAAAATAAAGTCACCTTTTTAGGGAGTATAGTGTTTGTGAAGAGTTTATCCACTCTTTATGTGCCCATGGAAGAGGAGAGGGAGAAAATGCAACTTATCATCATTTTCAAGCTAAAAAGGGGGGTCCCAAGAGGACGGTTTATAAATGTTGAGGGCATATCCAAGAGGGAGGGTCTGACAGCTGGTTCTTAGGTTCTGTTGAGCTGGGAGGAGATCGCTGGGGGCAAGGGAAGTGCGGTGATATGGCCAAGTGATGAGGGGGCAAGAATTATCTCCTTGAGTTCTCTCCAGACATTTAGGGCCCACGTGGAAGGCCATGGAAGGTATACGAGCATAGTAAGTATGTTTAAGTTGGAGGAAGAAAGGAACACCATGGGGATAGGTACCTCATCAATAAGACCTGTTGAGTCCCCCGTCATCTATATAGATCGATGACAAAGATCTAGAATAGTGGTGCCAACCAACAGGAAGGGGCAGTGACTCGCCAAGGACAGTCACAAAAAGAGGTATTTCTTTTCCCTTTTCTTCTCTGCACATCCCCATACAGGAGGGGCCAGGGCAAGGAAGAGAAAGGGGATGCATGAGAAACAACAGACTATGCCCTCTGCCCCCTCTGTCCTTTCCAGTACAAACTGCAAGTCTAGCCAGTCCCTTGGGGATAGGAGATCTGAAGAGAGGTTTGAATCAATCAAATATGAGATTGAAATTTTTTTAATGGGAAATACTAGGCTTAAAAACCAAAATGAAACAATTTTAATAAATGAATATGACTGAAAGTTATGGAATCAGATTGAGCTGTTGTCAAAGGTGTCTTCTCCCCAGTGGAAGGAGGAAATTTGACATAGCACAGTAGCAACAATGACTGGAAAAGTAGAAATATTCCATGTTTATACCTTGATGAGTTTAAGACTTTCTGATCAAACTAGCTACATTCGTGGTATAATATAAAGTGCAAAAATCTGGTTATAAAATTACATGTAATATGCTTCCATTTTGTAAAATATAAAAAGGGCTTATAGGAAGTACACCATAATGTTATGGGTAGATGGAATGATGAGTAATTTTAACTTTCTTCTTTATGCCTTTCTTCATTCCAAAATGTCCTCAATGGACATATATCACATGTTGCTTATATAATCAGGAAAAAAATATTCAAAAAATTTTGCTGTGTGAGTGTCTTTCCCTCGGTTCCCTGCTTTGGGCACAAGCTCCCTATCATTCTTGGCTTTCCTAGTGCTAGAGTCCCTTTCAAGGACAGAAAGACAAGTAATATTTAGGGATGAAGTAGTTTCAGTCTAACCAAGATTCTACTTCTGATGTTTGGTGAAACTTTATCCTAGGGATGCTGGGTCACAACATCCTAAGGGCTGGACCCAGAGCTCTTTCCACTACAGTCTTTCCACTACAGTCTGAAAATTTTAAAGGAACCATGTTCTCAGGGGCAACTGATTACTGTGTCAAGTGCAATTGCTTTTCCTAGGGCCAGAGTAGCAGAATGGCAAGCATTTGTGGTACATCATGAGCAACCTGGTGGGATTTTATCCATATAAATAATCCACATGACGTCAGCTCCAATTTTTCATCCTTTGCTATAGAAGTATGCATGGACAAGATTAGAGATATGGGACTTCTCTAAGACACAGTTGTTTCCCTGAAGATGAAGGTTGAATGAAACAGCTTACCCAAAGCCACTGCCCCAACACCTGAATTGCAGGCATCCAGAGATGCTTGGGTACGTTAAAGAGCAAGGGCCATCCAACTGCACTGACTTCCATAAGGAGACAGAAGAAAAGCATGGTCATCAGGGTTTGGGAGAAGGCAATAAGAAGAAGCTGTGTTTTTGCTACATTTGTCTCCCAGTATTTATGCTATATTATATCCATTCTCCATCAACAAAGAACTATGAAGGAAAATGATCAGGATGCCAGAGAGAAAAATCTTCAAAGGCTCTGACCACCGCTGGGCTGTCACCCCAGACAAGGGGCTGGGTGCCCTGCCCTAGTTCTGGAAGATTTAGAAGGTTAGAACAAGGGCAGCGGTCACAGAGCCTGAGTCTTCATGGTTTACACTGGGGTGTGGGTGACTCCAGTGACCTCCGTTTGCCCCACCACAGGTTGAAGCCACGGATACATGCAAAATCAGGCATAAACCTAGAAGAGTGATCACATGCTAAGAAAGGTTCAGTCCCCAAAGCCATCTCTCTCCTGCTTCCATAAGTCCAACCCTTCTGACAGAGATCAAAGTTTTATTACAATTAAAAGAGAAGTCTTTGTGTGACTATGCCCTCTAGAGAGCAAACCGAGTTCCTTGGTTTATACTAAGGTGTGAATGACTAAATGAAGTTTCAGATCCTATACTGAAAGTGAGTTTTCATGGCAGGTGAAGGGTAGAGATCAGGAGGTGTCATGCCTGAAGGAGAGAAGAGGGTCTAGCTGCCAAAAAAAGAAAAAGGATGAAAGAAGCTAAGGGCAGCAAAGTCAAACTAACTTCACCCACTGGCTTGCAATTGATGCAGTTAGTTTCCAGGAGGATGCAGAACCATCCCCCCTTACTTTTGGAGAGGGAAACCAATATAAATTGAGACATCTCCTGGTTGGGCCTAATTAATTTCTCAGTATTTGATTCCAGACTTGATCTCTAGACAGGGCCTCCACGGGGAATGGGAGATCTCTTAGGGCCAAGGGGCAGCTGCAGTGTGGGGTGGGATACTTTCTATTATCTATCCATGAAGTGTCAGATTATGCCCAATTGGCTTTTTGGGTAGCATGTTTAACCAGGGTTAATTTTTAACTAAGCCCTACAGGAAATTGGGGAGGAGTCAGGAGATGCATCCTATACAATAATTGCCAAATCAGCTTCTACTTGGAAGCCATTTGTGCTTTCCTTTTGAAGCACTTTTCCATTATTGGCAATAGCTTCTTAATACCACCTCCAAGAATTATCCATATTCTTTGACCACAGGATTTGGCTTTGTCATATGTGTGGGCTACTAGCCAGAACTTGGACCGCTTTTGATGTACAGAGATTTCCATCACAGTGATGCCAGGTCAAAAAGTTGTAATGTGATTTCGTCTAATCAGCTCCTGTTAGCCTCAAAACAATCAATTTCATTTTCTTTCTTGTTTCTCCCTCCACTTTCACTACTTGTCTTGTTCCTCCCTAAGGAAGAAGACCTGCCTTCCTCTTGCCCAAGGCCACAACTTCTGTACTCTTGAGTCTTATCCCAACCCACACTCCCTTGCCTTCTCGGGGACCAGGAAACTTATTCCTTCAACTAGCTCCTCTATCTTGTATCTTCCCTTTTCAGAATGGCTCCTTCCTACTACTGCACAAACATGCAATTAAATAATAACTCTCTTGATTCAATGTTTCCCCCATCTCCACCTATCTTTACAGTTACAGTTTTAAAAAAGAGAAGACTTCAATTGTTACCTCCATGTTCTCATCTTTCATTTGGGCTTTCACCCACCAGTCCATCACTGAGACTGACTCTTCCACTGATAGATTCTTACATTTGATAAATCCAGGGGACTCTTTCTAGTCAATAATTTGCTTGACTTCTCTACAGTCAACTCTGATGACCACACCTATTCTTGAAATATGCCTTGACTTTCCTGACCCCACTCTGTCTATGTTATCCTCTAATACTTAGGACATTCCTTCTTGATCTCTTTCAAGGCTCTTTCTCTACCTTTCTCAGCTACCTTTTGAAGGCTGATATTCCTCAGGTACTGCCCTGATCTCTGTCTTCGACTCCACGTACTCTCCTTGGGGCATCTCATCCTCTACACTGGCTTCAGCTATCACCTGTGTGACGATGCCCCCATCTGTATCTCCTCCCCAAACCATCCCCTCGGTTCCAACCCCATATGTTCCAATTGGCTGTTTTAATTTATATATATCTAAATTTAACTAACTTAGATAGGAACTTCAAATTTAATATGTCCCAAACTGAACTTATATTTTTCTCCTAAAACCTATAGATGTAAAGTTAGGCCCTTTTTAAGAATCTCTTACTGTCTTTTTTTAACCTTTAGGAAAAGATCAAGCTGTTTAGTGGCCTACAAGGTACTTTGTGGGATTATGGTTAGCTCATGACTATCTCTCCTGGAGACCACCTGACCTTCCTACCTATCCTGAAGCATTTCCACCCAACCTTTTTCACCAGCAAGACAAGACTCCTCACAATCCTATAGCCATACCATGCTGTTACATGGCCTTGCATCTGTGTGTCTTCTGCCTGAAATTTCCTCTAATTTCTCTTTTCTGTTTCCAAAATCTTGCTAAGAATCCCATCCTCTGTGGACTCCACCTATAGGTGAGTCTTTGTTCTGATTCTAGACCTTGTACATACTTGGACTATTTTATGTATGTCCTAGGATCTTACTTTTTTATTACATATCTGTCTTCCCTACTGAGAATATGGGCTCTTTATGGGTCTCATTTTTTGTCTTATTTGTTTTCACATTTTCTGAGCTTTTGATTGCCTGGCTTCTAGTAGATGCTCAATAAATGTTTTTGGACTAAACTGATATTTTTTCCTCATGGATTGAGGATCTAAAGAACTCATATCTGTGACTGTTCCTCATGAATGATGACTACTTCTAAAATGTTATTTTTGAAAGGCAAATAAGGAAGTTTTTTTCTTCTATCCTTCCTCTTTCTTTCCCATCCTGGTTTCTCCTCAACTCCTAGATAATTAATTCATTGACACTCCCCTCAAAGGTGCCAAAAACATAGAAAGACTTGTAGAAATGCAGAGGAATGAGTAACACTCAGTAAGGCTGCACATTTGTTAAAGATTTACTCCCAACTGAGCATGTTTGGAAAATCAATACCATATTTACTTTATTATGGGACAACAGCTCAAAGAGGAAGGTTCTCACTCATTCTAATTAGTGTCAGGATCAGCAATACCAATGGAGAGGAAAATGGATGTTCCTGATTCTGAACTTTTCTGATGAAGGGGCAGGGGTTTGGGATTTAGTTAATAACTAATTGCCCTGCCCCTAACCCCATGAATAGAAAGCAATTTGGGGAGGATTTTCTTTCTAACACATTAGAAAAGTCACTCTGTGAGTAACATTAAGAAAAACCATGTGAATGAGAGCTGGAAGAAAGGCCAGGTATTAGTATCTCCATCCAGGAGCTTCTTCCCCTGAGGTCCAGGATTGTGGCAGTGAGGTCAGGCTGACCTTGGGAAGAAAAGATACATTTTTAAAGTGAGGCAGAAACCCAAGACAGTGATGCTTGTGGACCAAGTGGGCTTTTACCTGAATGAGAAGGAGATCAGGAAATAGCTGAACTTGGGTAAACTTGCCCTTAGCTTGGGTAGGAGGTGGCAGCAGAGACCCAAATCCTTAATGGCCCTGAGTACTCCTCTCTGCCAGGTACCACCAGACCTATGCTGCTCCAGCTTCTGCCAAATGCTAAATAGTGTACTAACAACTTCACTAGAGGTACTTTGGTTCCTCAAACCCAATGAGTCCCACCATTATCAGTCTTCTCCATCCCACTCCACCTACCAAAATCTACATTTCCCCCTACTTTCCTATTTCTGTTCTTGTCCTAGACTCATTTTTACTCCTTCCCTCTCTGTATCTAGTCAGATGGCAAATCTCATTTAATCTACCAATGAAATGTCTCTCACGTTCATCCTTTCCTGTCGGTACCCACTGTCATAGATTTTTCTTACATCTCTACAAAGGCCTGTTGGTCTCTACAATAGCTGTGGAGCACCCCAACTCTTGCACATGGCTATCAGAGTTAATTTTGATTATTTCCCTCCCCACCTACAGAGGCTCCTGACTGCATGCACTATTTAATCCCAGTCTTTATTCTCTAAGAGCTATGATTTTTTTTTAAGTATGCTCTCTAATATGTAAGAATCTTTCCATTTTGACCACAGTTTAATTTCCGGTCTCATTTCCCATATTTACTTCACACAGATTCCTTTATCCAATCCCAAATATTCCTGCTGCATTGCTATTTTTATATTGTCCATTAGCCTTGGAAACCTTGTCTGCAAAATGAGCATATCCCTCAAGGTCAAGCTCAGATGCCATTTGCCCTTTCTTCCCCGTCATCAGCTGGATGATCTCTCCCATCTTAGGGCCCTCAAGCACTTGGTGTCTCAATTGGGATACTGACCACTCACTTCCTTGTACGGTAATTATTTATGTACATTTACTATCAACCCAATACTAGTCTGCAACTATGTCTAGGGCAAAGACTGCACCTTATTATCTTAGCATCTCACAACCCTAACGCAGTGCCATGCTGGTGAGGTGACAGAAGAATGATTCCTGGGGCCTTAAGGAGGATGCCCTACCTTGGGTCAAGATTCTCTCTGTGAGAGCTCCAGGGTCACCCATCTAGAAATTCTCAGTGTGTTCCACCCCTGCCCCCATCCCAAGGGGAGCCATAAATGAATTTGAATCAGGAGATGGGAAGAATTGGGTAAGACAAGGGTATCTTCCTGGAGTAGAGAAGACTTAGGAATGATTTTGGAAGGAAAGTAAGGTGGGATTTCAATTGGGGTAGATGGGGAAGGGATTCAAGGACAGAAGTGGCTGATGAGCAAATCCAGAGTGGCAGAGGGAGTGGTGTGGTTGTGACAGTGTACAAGGAACAGTTGCTCTGGTCTGGAGGAGTCTCTCCGTGGTGAGAGTGAGGAGAAATGAAGGTTTTGACAGGAGAGAGGAGGGGATCATGCAGGGCCCCCTGCTCAGCTTAACCTCAGGTGCCCACTTGCTCAGAGAAATTTAATGTCATGGGTAAGAGCATAAGAGAGACCAGATTATAATCCTAACTCTGTCACTTCCTAGTTTAAGTGGCATTGGGAGAGTAATTTAATCTCTTGGTGTCTCAGTTTTCTTTTCTTTAAAATAAAGAAAAATTATAGTACTTACTTTAAAAAGTAATAATTATAGGATTAAATGAATAAAGTACTTGGAACAATACCTGAGCTATACTAGTTACTTATTTTATTATTCCAGGGGAGGTCCCAAGAATGGGGTCCAATACTTGGCATTATAAAATTCATCAGAATAGAACGATCTCAGAACTCTGGAGACCTACACCAGAAAAGACCTCTTTATGCTCTTAACAAAGATATACAGAACAGAACCAGACCTGGGGGGAATGGCAAGGCCAGAGATACCCTGGGGATTGGACAAGGAGCTCATGAAATTCCAGAGTTGAGTGTGGAGATGCACACTGCATCCCCAGCTGAGCAGGACTCTCTGGGGAAGCACCTGGCCCCAAGACTGGCCAGACACCCCCAGCTCCAGTGGAGACAGGATGCAGGCCAGAGAATGGGGGTCAGTCCAGAGCAAAAGGAAGTGGGGCAGAGCTGCCCTCCTCATCCCCATCACTCTGTGCTGGGGAAGACGCTCAGCCTGAGACTCATTAGCAAGAGGAAGCCGACTTCAGAGGGGCCACGTCCTTGTGCCATCTCAGAAACTCTCTGAGAAAGTCAGTAAACAGGTATTTGGGGAGGCTTTTCTAAAATCCCTTTGAACACATTCTTAGCCAAGAATACAAGTTGAGAGAAAGAAGCTGCCAACTTGTGAGAGGGGCTGGGTATTACGAAGAGAGCATTACATCCCCCTCTGGGAAAGTCGACTGGCACAGCAAAGAAACTTAATGAGACTCCATATCCTGCCTTCTCTGCTGCTCCTTTGCAGGGATTGGAAGGCAAATCTCCGAAGTGGGGGAGGTTATTTGATGCGGGGGTGGGGGGCGTGGAGGGAGCAAGGTGGTTTGCACCAAGTGTTTGTTAAGTTTTCCTTGGGATTAAAAGGCCAGCAGGGGCCTTCCTTTGCCAAACAAGAAAGAAGGGAAAACAAAGCCCGGGATGAGATCCTGCAAAGTTT
Source organism: Mirounga leonina (assembly GCF_011800145.1). Taxonomy (NCBI): domain Eukaryota; kingdom Metazoa; phylum Chordata; class Mammalia; order Carnivora; family Phocidae; genus Mirounga; species Mirounga leonina. Next base: position 962,902 of record NW_023270447.1, on the reverse strand, counting down.
CCTTTTCCATTACTTCTTCAGAAACTAACAGAAAGGAGCCCCAGTGCTGACAGGGTGCTTCAGCTCTTCTAGGTGTCCCTGCAAGGGTCAAACTCGACCACCTGCCAGACATCACTCTTCAGGCAGAGGAAGAGACAGAATCTCTACCCCCCAGTGTAGAAAAGAGCTGCCCCTTTCTACTCACCAAGGAGTGGAAAGGAAGTGTGATAAAAGTGCTCTAGGTGATTCCAGGGTGGAGAGGGGTGGGAATTAACTTTATTCAAGGGCTTCCCATGGGTTAAATACTGAGCTTGGCACAATGTATAAATGATCTCTCAAGAAGGCTAAGATGAGATTCCAACCTTAGCCAAATTGGTACAGATTAATTGGGGAAGGAGGGAAGGAAGAAAGGAAGGGAGGGAGGGAGGGAGGGAGGGAGGGAGGGAAAGGGAGAAGGAAAGAAAAGCCTTATAGTCAAACAGAATTCAAATCCCAGGTCTGTCCATAGCTGACAAGCCAGGACATCATTTTCCTCCCCTATAAAATAAGAAACAAGATTGTCTTCAGCTGGATGAGAATACTCTGAAAGTTCCTAGCTCAGAGCCTGGTACATGGCAGATGCTCAATTACTATTTGTTCATTTATTAATTTGCCTTAAAGTTAAGAGTTGCGGCATGGGGAGAGAGCGGGATGTAAAATCTGCAGACCTGAATTCAGGTTTGATTTTGCCACTTACTGAGTGAATGATGTGGTACTAATCATCCAGCCTCTCTGGGCTTCAAATGTCTCCTTGTAACTGATAAAAACAATCTACCAAATAGGATTACTGTGAAGTTGAAATGACATACTATCTGTAAAACACTTTGCACTGTGCCCTACCCTTTGAAAAGTCTATAAACACCAGTGATTAGTACCAGCTACTCGGTGAAAGGGCTTTGGGGATTGAGGGGAGGAAGGTGTCGAGAGAGGTTAGCATCCTGGGCATCTAAATAGTTGCAAGTACTGATGAACTCCGGACCTGTTTGGAGGTCACATGAACAGTGAGCCCGGGGCTTTCTTAGGTTATAGGCACTGAGCTGAAGTTCATTATGTTTGCTATCAGTTCCTATGGCTGGGACAGTCTTGTGTTTTGGAAATCAGCATGTGAAACAATGGCTGGTTGCCAATTTACCTTCCAGTGCTTATTTGAATTGCATAAATAGAATTCTGGGAGGAGCTGACTTGGGAAGAATAAATGGTATTCTCTCCCCTAAAGAATAGCCACTGAGGGACACTATGAGACCTGAGTGCCTTCGGCATGGCTAGGAGGAGGTCCGGAGTTCATGCCTCCACGCCCCTATGTACCAGGTATGCTGGGTTTGGAAAAGTTGGCAGCCCCACCTGAGCCTTGTTTTCTGCATCTATAATATGAAAAAAATTCTCATCACAAGGAAAAACGTGTTTTCTTTTTTTTTTTGCTTTTTCTTTTTATTGTACCCATATGAGCTGATGGATGCTAACTAAACTTATTGTAATCATTTCACAATATGTAAATCAAACCATGCACACCTTATACTTACACAGTGACATATGTTAATTATAGCTCAATGCAACTGGAAAAAAATGGGGGAAATAATGCCAGTCATTTAATCGACATTAACAGATATTTACTGATCAATAAAACTATGTGCCAGACATCATGTTAGGGATATTCTGAGATGAGTAAGACACGGTCTCTGCCCTCAAGGATCTGATGGTCCAGTCTACCTACTTGGATGAGACACTCTTAGGCACCACTTGGCCTCACCTGTCTCTTGTCCCATCTGCCACTGAAGCCTCCAGCTCTACATGAGCTCTGCATGACTTCACACAGGCATGACCCAATGGTGCCTTGCACCCCTCCTGCACAGCTCTGGCCTCCTACAATAGGGCTCTCTGTTGATGTTGTGGCGTGAAACATCTCAGGACCCTGCTTGATACACACATACATGCAACCCAGAAATGTAGGGAAGTTAGTGCCCCTAAGGGAAAAACAGGAGTTGGAGTCCGTGGGTAAGTTCTTCCCCAGGTATCTCCCTGTATGAATGTTGCCAAGATGCTGTCTACATGGCTTCTCAGAGGATGATCTTGTGCAGTCAAGTAATCAGTCACACCTAGGAGCAGCTGGTTGCTAACACAGCCTCACAGTAACCCTTCTGTTCCCTGTTTCACCCCTCCGATCTCATTCCTGCTTCCTGGGTTTGTACTTTCTAACAAAGCAATAGCACACAAAACTTTTCATCAGGCTGTTTCCTGTTTTCAGTTTCTTAACCCACACTAAGACAACTGGTATCCAGAGTAGAAGGCAGATCTTAGAAAGTAGACCCCCACCCCCAGGATGGGATTTTGAAGGCGGATCACTCAGTCTGATGGCAATAAGGGCCCCATTGCTAATAGTGGGGAGGGTGGTGATAGCCTATAGCCTATGGTGGTATAGAAATACTAAGCTTTCACTTCAGGTTGTGATGATGTGTAGGATGAGGCACTGAATATGATGGCGGTGATACTTGAAAGGTATATGAGCACTGATAATTATGTGGAGTGACCTGGCTTTTGCTCACTGCATTGGAAACCTTGATTAAAGAAAATGATTGGCTTGGGGAAGCTAACTGCCAAGTCAAAGCACAGTGTGAAAGCCAGAGGCCCTCCGTGGCAGCTTTAAGGAGACTCTCATTTCCTAAAGCTTCAGGATGCACAATGCTGAGGATCAAGCCCAGCATCTCATTGTACAGATGCTGTAACTGTCAAGAAGAATACATGCTCAACTTCTACTCTCTTACACTGGAGTCAAGACTCACGCAGGAAAAGAGAGGGATCATGAAACCTGGATTGGGGGCATTTGAGTGGACAAGCCTGAGAATCTTGAGCCCTCAAATTCCACTGCTGGGGGAGAGCAGCCTCTTCTTGCTTGGAGATGAGGCTGGTGCTTTGCAAGATGATGACTGTTCTCTTCAAAACCTTCAGCTATCCTTCAAGCCTCCAGGGAAATCACCAGGATCACACTGCAGCACAGCTCAAGCAGTGAAGTGCAATCTCTGGTCTGGGAGGAGGTTGCTTACATGCTGGAGGTATTACAAGCAGTAACAAGGATAAAGTGTCTAGAAATGGATCTTTGTGGGCGGGCAGGAAATGGGCTAAATCAGAAATATTTTTTGACTTGGAGGATCTTCCCTATATTCTGAAAAGGACACCTTGAGCCTATCTGCACAATGTGTTGGGATGACTTCTTGACTCAGACATGATAATGACCTACAGTAAATTAGGTGGAGCTCTTGGAACTTCCTTGGCATGATATTGAAGAAAAGATCAGGAAAGCAGGCATGTGAATGGATGTGCTTTGTCAGACCTGAGACCTCCTGACCACGTCCTCCAGGATGGTCCAGAGAAGAGCCCCTTCACTAAAGCAGTAAGGAACACTTGCACGAGAGACGCACTAGCATCTTTGAGAAATGTAATGGTGGGGGCTTTCCTCTGTGAGCTGAAATAGCTGATGGGAGAACTGCCACAGACCCTCTCAAACCCAATTCCTAGCGTCAATGGATATGATAGGATAAAAGAAAGGTGAAGGTTGGGTGGCTGTACTTAACCATCAGTGGCATGGTGGACATAATTATTGTAATGGGCAGCAAGGCCAGAGTAGAAATCAGGGGTGCTTTGAACATTAGGGATCTCTGGCAATGGTGGTAATAGACTGGTAAATGTTTAAGGACCAGCTCTCTGAAAAAAACAGACAAACCTTACTTGTAGCATTTGCCAATTTCCATAGTGTAAATCCTCCCATCATGATCATTTTCAAGCCATCATTCTGACTTCATTCAACACCGAGTTGGGAAGAGATATGCACTATCGGTTCTTGTGAACCGATAGGTGAGCTGGTTGCAGCACGCCGTTGTGCAATGGCTGTGCTCCTAGAGTCACATACAGTATTTCTCAACTTATGTGTTAAAAAAAAAAAAGTTCCAAGAGTTAATGAGCAGAAGACTGCTGGCGGTCATCCAGCCACCAAAATGGAAAATCATGGTCCTTATTTAATTTTTGATCAAAGACAGTATGCAGACACAGAGCTCACTAATTGAAGATGAGATGGGGTTTCCTCAAGTAAGGACCCCGCAATGCCAACTCAAGTATATATGGCAAATATTCCTCTGAGCCTTCCCAGTAGGAACATGTGGCTCTTTTCTAGGGTATATGCACACCAGGGAAAGGGAAATATCCTGACTTCTTAAGAACTTTTCTATATGGGTTCTGACACCAACCCATAGGACCTGAAATGTCATCATAGTCCTAATTAGAGGGAGAGTTTGTGGAGGCCAGGTAATAAAGAGAATCCTGGCTCTAGTCCATCTCACAACAGATCCCCTGTGTCTGCAGACCCACTCTATGGCTATATCCCTGGCCTCCAAGAGTATAATTGGGACAGAGTACTTAGAAGCTGGCAGAGTTCTCCCAATGATTCCCTAGTCTAAGAAGTAAGGGTCATTATGCTAGTAATGGCCAAGTGAAAGCCTCTGAAATTGACTGACTCCCCACCTTCTTCACTGAGCAAAATAGTAATCAGAAGCACAGTCTAGGAGAAATTGCAGAGGTTAGCACCTCCATCTAAGATTTAAAAGATGTAAGGGCAATGGGCTCATCATATCTTCATTTAATTCACCAGGGTGGTCCCTGCAAAAAACGGGTGAATATAGGCGTTTGATGGTGAGCTACCAGGAGTGGCAGCCCCAATCATAGTTGCTGTGCTGGATCTGATATCTTTATTGAGGCAGACTAACATAGCCTTTGGCACTTGCTATGCAGCTATCGAACTGGCAAATAGTTAGTTCTCAATCCCCATCAATAAGAGGATAAAAGCAGTTATCTGCATAGGACGGAGACAGCAATATGCATTAGGTGTCTTTCTCCAGGGCTATGTTAACTCTTCATCACCATATAGCCTACTGAGATCTTGATCATCTTAAAACTCCATAGAACAGTACTATGCTTCATTATTAATGATATCTTACTATCTGGACTCACTGAGCAGGAAGAGGCAACTACTCTAGATGCCTAGTAAGACATGAGCATACTAAAAGGTAAGAGATAAACCACAAGAAGATTCAAGGGCCTGACCTATTGGTGAAGTTTCATGAGTCCAGTAGTTTGGGGCATATCAGGACATTCCCTCTAAGGTAAAGGTCAAGTTACAGCACTTTGCATCTCGTACCATTGAGAAAAAGGCACAGTGCTGCTAGACTTCTTTGGATTTTAGGGTAGAATATACCACACTAGGGCATAATGCTCTAAGATTTCGAATGACTCAGCAGGCTGCCACTTTCAAACAGGGCCAGGAACAAAAGAGCTCTGCAGCAACCCCAGTGGCAGAATAACCTCCCAGCCACAGAGGGTGTATGACTCAGCAGATCCGACGGTGTTCAAGATATCTGTGTAGACAAGGTTGTGTCTGTTGGCAAGCTTCAGTAGGAGCTTTAAAGTGCAGAACCTAAGGTTCTGAAAAAAGGCCAGAACTTTGCAGCAGAGAATTACTTTCCATTTAAAAAATAGCCCCTGGTAAGCTACTGGATCCTAGTAGAAACCAAATGCCTGACCATGGAATACCAAGTAATTATGTGACCTGAGTTACCCATCATGATCTGAAAAGGACCATACCCACCAAGTCATAAGGATGGGCAAGCACAGTAACAATCAGTTGTCTAACAGAAATTATGTTTTTGGAGATCAGGCCCAAGTAGGCTCAAAGGGCCTAAATAAATCACATGACTATATGGCCTAGAGTTCCGTATCATCTACCTCTAGTGAAATGATGTCCCTTCCTCAGCTCAAACCTACGGCCTCAGGGGGTTTCCCTATAATAGCTGATGGAGGAGGAAAGAACAGCCAAGTTCACAGATGACTCAACACAGTAGATTGGAGCCAACTAAAAAAGAACTGCAGCCACAATATGGCCCCCTTCAGGGATGGCCCTGAGCGTGGCTCCATATTGTATAACGGGAGCCAGATAGGTGCGCAAGAGCTGGAGCAGTACAAGGTGTGGACTGTATCAGACACCCTGTGTGGACCACTTCAGCTCCTCTTGGGTCTTGTCTCCTGTCTCTTCTTTCAGTCCTTACTGTGATAACCAGCCCTGCATGAGCTTTTACAGACTTCAAGTAAATGCTATCCTACAGTATCTCAACTTATGCCTGCACCTAGAGCAGCTTGTCTCCTGTCACAGTGTTTTCTTGTCCTCAAGACTTAGCATTTTGCGGGGCGCCTGGGTGGCTCAGTTGGTTAAGCGACTGCCTTCGGCTCAGGTCATGATCCTGGAGTCCCGGGATCGAGTTCCGCATCGGGCTCCCTGCTCGGCGGGGAGTCTGCTCCTCCCTCTGACCCTCCCCCCTCTCATGCTCTCTGTCTCTCATTCTCTCTGTCTCAAATAAATAAATAAAATCTTTAAAAAAAAAAAAAAGGCTTAGCATGTTGCAGGGTCCTGCTTGGCACCCACATCTTTGAAGCCCAAAAGTGTGGGCGAATAATTCTCCAAGGGGCAAATCTTAGAGGAGAAAAGAATCAGTGGATAAATGCTTTGCCAGTTCCTCCAGATTGACAATCCTGAGATGTAATTTATGCAGCTTCTCAGAGAGCTACACCATGAAATCAATCAGTCACATGTAGCAGGGGCCAACTCAGTGATGCATCCATATATTGGTGCTCTCTCTTCCCCTGGTTAGCTCCTATTTTCCCTCACTCCTACTCCCTGCACTTGCATGGCCTAATAAATTAGTATTGCATAAACCTTCATCTCAGGTTTCTGGAAACCCAGATGAAGACACTACTTGACAAAATTGCCATGAAGATTAAATTTTGAAAAATAACAAAAATCAAAGTGCTTTGCAAGCACATTATGTACTAGCACATTATATAAATATTAGTTTATAGTTACTGGGTCTATTTCAAGTTTATGTTACAGGTATAGAGGAGTAGAAAAGTCCATAGATTGTAGAGCAGGCAAACACATGCTCTCTTATCTCTACTCCCAGTCCATTCCTTTGAATCTTGGTCAACCTGAGTTATAGAATATTTGTCACTTTACCCACTCTTCTTAAATTTTAAGGACCACTTCCTCCAGGAAGTCCCCTGAATTTATCCTTTCCAACACAGTGATAATCATCACCACCAAGACCAACAGCTGTATTGATAATCATCACCACCAACAACAACTGTAATCTGAGACCAGAGTTTTATGGAGACCCTCGTTGACTAGAACTTAGCCTTGTGTATTAGATGTGAGTTCCCTGAGAACAGAATTTGTTTACCTTTTAATGTGACTCTTGGATGGGTAAAACATTAGCTACTGGGCTCTGCAGCTGATTCTCCTTCAGGATGGCAGATTTTTCTGACACGATGGGACTGATTTGTGCACACCCTTCTGTTCGAGTAGTCAGTGTAGTATGGGAGGCAGTACTGGCAAGACTGTGATTTGTGGTGAGAAGACTTGCATTCAGGTCCTGGGTCTATCACTTAAATGCTGCAAGATTCTGAGTCCCATATCCTTGTTTATAAAATGGGCATGTATCTGTCCTAATGCACCTCCCAAGTGTTGTTGTGAGGCACACTTAAGAAGCATATTGAAAATTGATTTTTAAATTGCAAAAGCTTTATACATCTACTAACTGGATTTATCACTGTTCTCCATGCAGACCCTGGACACACACACACAAAAAAGAATGGTTTTGTTTTGTTTTGTTTTACTTTGAAGAAGAATTTGTTTTGCAAGTCACAGAGCATAGTGGGGACCTTTTCTGACATTTGACATTAGGGCCAAGAGATTTGCCCTAAGCACCTGGGATCAAGAGATGTAAGAGGAATGTAGCAAACAAAGCTTTGGCCTAATATTTCATATTAACCAAAAATAACTTGTATTTGTAAAGCATGTTAGCATTTACAAAGCACATTTCACAAAGTGCATCTTATTTTTTCCTCACAACTCTGTGAAGCCAGTATAGTTTTCCCCATTTTATAGATAAGGAAACTGAGGTTAAGAGAGTTTAGGTCTCACAGCATGAGAATAGGGGGTCTGAAACTCACTCAGCACTTCTGAGTCCTAGTGCATGCTTCTCCCCTTGAGATCTACTAAGTTAAACTTGGCCTGATCTATCCTATGGCTTTTTGGGGGGGAGGTGTTGGTGGGGAGCATGCTAGATACAGATCTGATATACTCCTGACCTTTTGAAGAAACCAGTCAGGTTGAGAGAGGAAAAAGGAATTCTTAAGGTTTTCCTAGGACCCTAGTCTTGGGTGCTATCCAACACCTTTGGGAAAATAACAACAAACAAACAAAAAAATACATGTAATGTCTATCTCATCCCCTATCAAAATTAAAATCATGGTCTTGTCCTTTTGGAAGAATCACCAATCCAAGGAAACCAGACAAAGTTCAAAATCTCCAGACACTTAATAGATGACTCATAGGTCAGGGAATGAGGTGAATATACCCACCCCAACCCCATTCTGGTCACTGAGACACTTACTCAGGTGCAACAATCTCCATCTATAAGCATGAGAATTTCTGCCAGTGCTTCCCTCTTTGGGCTCTGGCTGGGTCCTCAAGGTTGCAAGAGAAAGGAGTGGGTACAATTTGGAAATCATTTCTCAGGAAAAAAGGAAAAAGACAACACATGGTAAAATTCCTCTAGTGTGGCTCTTTGGAGAGAGATGGGTAATTCACCAAATGCAGGACTGTCTTTGCAGCTGGTTGATGCAGTGGGACACCGTAAAATAATGGAGACTGAATTACAGAGATTTTGATTATGAGACTGGGTTTTCAGTAAAGCCACCCAGCTGACACAAGCCACGTGCATCCTCTCCAGGGGGAGCCAGGATAGTTCACATTGGCTCAAGTTTGCAAATGACTCTTCCCCTTCATTAGCAGCCCCAGGATAGAGTAGAATTGGTGGTGAGATTTTAATGAAGTTAAATGTTTAGAATCCTTTAGTAAGGTCTTTGATAGTGCCAAAAAACATTATCTCCCTTCAGCAGACCAAAAGAAGTGCAACCAGGGCTTGTAGGAGTCATTCATCTATCCCCTCGCTGTCCTTAGAGATCTCCCCAAAGATTTGCAGCAACAGGAAACACTGACTTTTCAGAGCTGCTTTCCTCCCCTCCTTTCATTGAGGGTCAAAGCTATAAAGCACGGCGTAAAGAGAGGGTTATCTAGAATGTGACTTTAGAGCCAGATCCTAGGACAAAGTGACAATATAGTACCAAGAATGCTACTACTTGAAGGGTCCAAACAACTTTGTCTGACTGCTGCCTCCTCTCTCTTGCCTTGGTGCTCAGCTGGGCACTGCTGAAAATCTCCTGGCAGCAAGTAAATTGAGTGAGTTCACTTTTGAGTGAACCTCAAAAGCAGAAGCAGATATAGACATTGTGCTCCTGGCCATTTAGTTTTTTCCATCTATGGCTTTTGCTTTCCATGTTTCAATTGTCCTTTAAAAAAATAGCTTTTGTTTATTGAGAGGTTATTACTCACTGATGATTTAAAACATGCATTTTGCATACTTTATCTCAATTAATCCTCAATAAACCATGGTAAGTAGTGTTATTTCCATTTTACCAAAGAAGAAACGAGAACATGGAGGTTAAGAAAGTTATCTAAGTTCATAGACTTAGACTCCCTCTGCCCCTCCCCCTGCTTGCTCACCTTTCTCGCTCTCTCTTAGATAAATAAGGAAATCTTCAAACTATTTAAACTCAAGAGAGATACCTCAAACAAAATAGCTCAGAAAGATTAAAAGTAAAAGTGTTGGTGAAGCTACGTCGGGTAAGCTCAAATTTAAAAAAGCAAAGGTGGGATGTTAATATACATCACAACTGAATTTAAGAGAAAGGATTTAAGGGGCCTCAGAGGATAAGTTTATGTTTATTTTTAGTCACACAAATTATTATTATGAGCATAAATTATTATAAAAATTAAATCAAGACAGAAATACAAGGAATATAATGTGAAAGTGTTTCCTTCAATTCTCCCACTATTACTCCATTCCTGAGAGGTAACTTCTTTTGTGTGCCTGGTGGTATATTTGTAGATCTTTTTCTTTTTTTTAAGATTTTATTTATTTATCTTATTTTAGAGAGAGGGAACACATGAGAGCAAGGGGAAGGGCAGAGGGAGAGGGAAAGAGAGAATCCCAAGCAGACTCCCCACTGAGCGCCAAGGCCCATCAGGGGTTGGGGGGGTGTGAGGGTGCGGGGCTCGATCTCAGGACCCGGAAATCATGACCTGAGCCAAAACCAGAGTCGATGGCTTAACCAACTGAGCCACCCAGGTGCCCCTATTTATAGATCTTTATGCACATTTGTGCTCACATATTCACAGACATATGACTTGGGGATTTTGTTAAGTCATAGTTGTGGCAGCCGAGGGGCATCTCTGAGAGCAGGTGACAGCCTCAGCCACAGCACCTTCAGGCTGCTGCAGTGCCTGAGCCAAGGTCATGTTTTCCCCGGGCAGTGAGCAGCCAGTCACTCAGCACAGAGGGAATCCCCGGGCCTGGCCATTTCTGCCCAGCGTGGGACTCCTTTAAGAGCAACATGCACCAGATCTCCCGCTACACCACCTGAGACTCTGTCGGAGCTGCCCCGTGGTCTCAGGCTCCTCCCAGCCAGTCTTCGTCCCTCCTCCCCCTGTTTTACGGTGTCAGCTTGGCATCTGGGTTTGAAGGATTTTCCTGCTGACTTTAGGTCTCTCGTCCCTGTCTTTCATGAGCATACCTCCAATGAATCTCTTGCACTTCTAAGCCCATTTTGACACCCAAATGATGCAGTTGATTCCAGAAGTGGCCCAAGAAAACCGGGGCAGAGATGGGGCTCGGAGACTGGATCACTCTCTGCTCATCAGGAAGGGAGGACCCTGTTGGGTGGTATGTGGGGCCATGGGTAGTCCCTTGCACAAGTCAATGGTTTTATTGCTAAAAATTTCAGTGGTGACTTGGGAAAACATTTTGGGGGAGGGAACATCCTGGCATTTAAAGAGTATGAGGAACAAAACTACAAGGACCATGGGTTTGGCCGGTTATTACAAAGTTGCATTGATGTCCTACAGCACCATACTGAGCATCTAAGCAACTTACAACTAAGTTTGAGAACCCAGAACTTCTTTGGTAGAGGTCCTTATCTCCTACAGTGGGAGAATGGATACACCTCGGGATCTATAGTTAGAGTCATGGAGCTTTCAACAAGAATGATTTAATGGCTCAGTCAAGGGGATTCTGTTATGCTATCCCTTGTTGGGAAAAGCTGGGACCCTGAAAAATGGGAAGGGGCATCTGGGTGGAGACCTGAGAGGACTGTGTCCTGCAGCCTCCCCTGGACCCTCAGAGCCTGCAGATGGCCCACCTTCCCTATTAAAAGCTGGGACTTCCACCGCCTGGGAAGATACTGCAGAGGCCTCTCTCACACAAGGAAACAGAGCTACCCTTCAGGAGCTGTCCCTACCTCCCCCTAGCTGCCATTCTGATAACTAGGGGCAAATCTCTCATGACCAAACTAGGGAAAAGCTGGACCTGAAAAGGGAGGAAAGAGATTGCATTCTGAAGGAGCTAGGAGAATTAGCTAACGTGTTCAGTCAGGAGCCCAGGAGGTACCCACAGGACTGAATGTGTAAGATGCATACTCAAGGGGACATAGGACTTGATAAACCAGGGTCCGTTGACTTTGGGACACTGTCTCACAAAATTAAATTTAACACCTTGGTAAGGACTCCAAGAGATGGATGAACTATCTACTAGGGTGGCTCTTAGAAGCTTAGAAAAAAGTGAAGGCCTATACTGAGCAAAGTTGAAATGTGTAAATTGCTGTGGCAGATGCGGGCAAGGATAAAAGGCTTAGGGAAGTGAGGCCAGAAGACCCAGTTAAGGATTATGTGACTTAGGAGGCTCGGGCTATCAGGATGGCACTGGCAAGAGGGTGCCTGAATCACTCTAAAGTTCAGCTATGGCTCCCCTCTGCAGGCCAGGGCTAAAGGTAGCAGAGATGGTCATGGAGCTTGGCTGACTGGCAATGAGGATGATGCCCTCCAAGTATACTCACTCCAAGCGATAGAAGTCAGGTGACAGCGTTTAACCACCAGAAGCCAGAAAGTTGCAATTACTGTAATGACTGGCAAAGTCAGCGTGACAGCCAAGGGATCCTGACCTGTGGAGAGTTATGGAGATGGTTAACAGAACACGGTGTTCCTAGGAGCAAAATAGATGGGCTCTGCTTAATATATGCAGTCAGAAGAAGGTAAGAATGTATTATGAGGAGGAGGTCAGTTGCTCCAATAAAAAGTCATGATCCCTTGCAGAGCCAATTTTCAGATCTGGAAATCATCTGATGATGGCTGGGTCCCCAGGACGAAGGAACCTGTATCAGTATGGAAGCATATGCTGTAAAGACTCCCCAAAGGGATCCACAGACATTTACTTGAGTATCTGCACACTGGAAAAAGAGAAATACCCATTCTGAGGACTATCGGACACTAGGGCCAAGTTAATATTGACACCCAGACCTACACCTTCATCGTGGCACTTCAGAGTGGGGGCACAGAGGAGCCAGGTAATAACCTGATCAAAGTAAGCTTCTAGAAGTCCACTGGGTCTGTGGACCCAACTGGTGGTCATTTGCCTGCTCTCTAATATATCACCGGGATTGATGTAACCAGTAGTTGGAGTAAACGCCACAGTGGGTCCTTGGCCTGTGGGGCAAAAGTTAACATCAGGGAGAGACCACATGGAAGTCTCTGATTCTCCCCTTTTTGGCCAACATAGCAAATAAAAAATAGGAGATCATTCCTGGAGGGATGGCAAAGATTTAATGCTATCTTTAAAGGATGCAGGGGTGGGAAGTCCCTTTCATATGTCCATTTAATTCTCCAGCCTGACTCCAGTAGAAACTGGATGGACTCTGGAGAGTGACTATGGGCTCCCATTGGCTCAACCAAGCGGGAGTCCCAGCCCCAGCGGCTCTATCAAACATAGTGTCTCAGGCACACAATGTGCCCCCCATCCCCTGATTTGACAGATGCATTCTTTTCTGCCCCAACCAAGAGAGAGGATCAGAAAGAGTTCACGCTCACATGGAACAGATTATATTCATTTTCAGTTTTGCTCCTGGGCTATTTTACTCTACTACCTTCTGTCATAATCTAGTCTAAGGAGATCTGGAACATCCAGTCATCCCACAGGACATCACATCAATCCATTATGTGGATGACATCATGCTGACTAGTCCGTATGAGCAAGAGGCGGTGAGGACACAGGAGGCCTTGGTTAGTCATATGTGCTCCAGAGGATGGAAGATACACCCAAGGGAGATTCAGTAATAGAGTCACTCATGCTAAGAGTCAACATCCTACTTGATGGATTAGACAGAGCCCCGTTGGGTTCCAGAAACAACGTAAAAAGTCCTATTACCATTACCACTATTATTTATTGCTGTTTTGAAAGCCTGAGCTGATTAAATAAGACATGATGTATAAATAATAATAATAACTACAACTGTATTGTATGCTCACTATACTCCAGGCACTGCTTCTAGTACTTTCTGGTTTTTCACTTAATTCACACAATAACCCTATGGTTGTTGGTACCATTTGGGGTGGTACCATTATTATGCCCATTCTGCAGATAAGAGAACAGTCACGGAAAGGTTAAAAACTTTACCAAAGTAGGTAAATGTAGTAAATATTGAAAAGCAAGAACATGATTATCACACTTTGCAGATGCCCTGATTGGCTTCCTAAAAAAGCCCTGCGAATTCACTGGAAACCATTAGAAAAGAACTATTAATAACAAAGCATCCCCTCTCCAGCCCGCTCCGCTCCCTCAGTCTCTAGGACGCTGCAAGAGTCATCCGGCGAGGCAGATGTTTAATTTAGTCCTGGTAAGAGGGGACGGTGTCTGTCTTCCCCATTTACTCATCTTGATCTTTAATTGCCACTCGTCCTCCCCAAGGACTTGGGTTCATTTTTACTTTGCTCCCACTTGCAATCAAGGGTTGAGCCCCAAGGACATCTGGAGTCTTAAAACCCAGTAATGATACGCAGAAACAAACACAAAGCAATAAAAATTCTTTTAGAAATCTCTGACCAGAAGAAAGACCTGTATCATATGACCTCACTGATATGAGGAATTCTTAATCTCAGGAAACAAACTGAGGGTTGCTGGAGTGGGGGGTGGGGTGGGAAGGATGGGGTGGCTGGGTGATAGACATTGGGGAGGGTATGTGCTATGGTGGGCGCTGTGAATTGTGCAAGACTGTTGAATCACAGATCTGTACCTCTGAAACAAATAATACAATATATGTTAAGAAAAAAAAAAAGAAGATAGCAGGAGGGGAAGAACGAAGGGGGGGAAATCAGAGGGAGAGATGAACCATGAGAGACTTTTGGACTCTGAGAAATAAACTAGGGTTCTAGAGGGAAGGGGGTGGGGGGATGGGTTAGCCTGGTGATGGGTATTGAGGAGGGCACGTTCCGCATGGAGCACTGGGTGTTATGCACAAACAATGAATCATGGAACACTGCATCAAAAACTAATGATGTAATGTATGGTGATTAACATAATAATAAAAAATTTTTAAAAAGAGAGAGAAATAGAAATCTCTGACCAGAGCTGATGTGCATCTGTCAGGCCCTGAAAGCTTCAGTCGCGAGGCTTTAACAGTGGAGGGGAAGTCAGGGTGGGCAGAAGCGCATCCCTCTTGAAGACCCACACTCAGATTCCAGTATTGACTGTGGCTGCCCAGGGGTCAGCCCTGGATCACAGCGCCAGCATCTGTGAGTTCTCGGCAGCCTGCCTGGGAGGGACGCCTGCTGGGGCAGCCTAGAAAGGGCTCAAGGCAAACGGGAGCATCATCAGGACCCTGGATGCCTGGTGAGGCAGTCGCAGTGGGTAAGGGGAAGAAGGAATAAAGGAACAAGCAGTCACTAAAACTGGCCCTATAAAAATAAAAATCACTATTCAAAGGATATTCGACCTTGTCCAGTAAAATGGCCCCTGACCATTCAGGAAACAGAGTGGCATGGTGGGAAAAAATATTGCAGCAAGTTCCAAAAAACTGTCACTCATGTCCTCGTGCAGCCACTACCAGCCGGGCTTCCTCTGGTGAAGCGTTTTATCATCTCTGAATCTGTGCACGACCTCAGGTAGTGATGGGAGGCACCGCATAAGGTTAGAATCAAGCCTGCTGAATGAAACGTGAGGGGTCTATTTCCACGCCTTCATTCCAATACACTAACTTCTTCTAGTTCCCGGGCTTTCTTGGGGACATGAGGCCCCAGCAGCTGTCTGAGGTTTCAGACACTGAGCTCTCTAAATCTTTGCTGTCGGATTTACCCTGTCTCTTTAGATGGGAGAACAACATCTAAACCACAGACTCCTAGAGGAGCAGATATTCCTCAGCATTCAATACAGTGGGCATTCAAGGAAGGCTTGTGAAGTCTCTAAAATGGGCATGGCCGCTCCTTTCCTGACTGTTTCCCACAGTGGCCATGAGTATAAAAAAAAAATAGAGATGAAAGTACTGTGTGAACTGCAAAGTGTGTGCACAGGTGGGAGGCTTGTTATCATTACACTATTTCTCAAAACCACCTCCATTCCTCCCCTCTGAGCTGAGCCATCATCAGCAGGTGGGCACCACGGTGCCTTCCTCAGTGGTCCTTGTGAGGATTCTGGGAGACAATGGGTGGTGAGCATGTACAAGGCACTTGACCAATAAACATTAGGCAAGACCAGTGACAGCATCCCAGGGGCTCAGCTCCCCATTGCCTCAGGCCCACGAACATTCCTCTCGTTCCTCCACTCACCCAAAGGCATGTGCAGACAGACCCACTCTGGTCCTGGAAACCTGTGTCTCATCACCACTTTTCCTTCCCTCTCCTTAACATCTTTCCATCTCCACACACATGTTCCCAGCTCAGGAGGTGCTGCAGTGGAGGGGATGCTTTGCTGTGGGATTGTGTGAACCTTGTTCTCCTCGTTGGCAGGGTGGGAGGGGCCTTTGAGAAGAAATCAGGGTCACTCACCCATTTGTCAGGTGCCTCAGGAGTGTTTCATCAGGTCACGCCATGGCTGCACCTTCTACCTCTTTCCACCCCTTCCAAAACCATATATGAGTACCTTTCACACCCAGCCTATGAGCAGAAGAATCTAGACCCATGAGAGGCTGTCAACCATGCTTATCGGGGAAACTGAGGCAGAGTGAGGCAGTAAATAGTGAGGGAGTGGCTTGGTGATCAGGACACACTGTGGTGGTGGCAATGGGGGATGGGGGGGACTAAGGCACAGTCTGGGAGCCCCATCAAGTAGGAATCCCAACCCAGAAGCGGTTGCGTTTCCAAGGAGCCTGGCTGGGCTTGGAGCTTTCCAGGTTCTGACCAGGAAGCCCCCATCCATTGTCAGGTTTTGCGGGGCTGAGTGGGAGTCTGGAGCGGAAGGCAGCCACGAGGGGCTGAGCTGAAACAGGAGGGAACAGGTGTAGGGAGGGCACAGTCTCTGACAGTCAGCCCAGAAGGTGAGGAATAGGGCTGAAGGCTGACTATGGGCGAGCTCCCACTCCAGCCGCCTCCCTGTGCTCAGCCACCATAACATTTAAGTCACCAGGAATGCCTCCTTCTGGGACAAACTCAGCGTGCGTTATGTGCAGATTAACACTTGAATTATGACACGAAGGTGATTCACCTCTCAGGAGACCAAGAAGCTGGGCAACCACTGAGGTTCATGGATGTGGGGGGCGGAGACGGGGGCAGGGAAGCTATTCTCCACCAATCTGTCTTCACCTTAGAGCCAGTCTCTGAGGAGCGTGTGCCAGCCTGAAGATACAAGGGTAATGTTCCATATAATTCCCTTGCTTTTGGGTGATCAACACATGGCTTTGTCCTGTGCTCTCTTCTTCGCCTCGCTCTCTTGCAGATTCCGTTTCTGCCTGGCACCCTCCAATTAGAGCTGAGCATTCGAACTTTCTTGGCTTGGGGTCCTTGGGCCCTGAACTCTCCTTCCTCCAGGAAGGTGCTGGCCAGCTGTCCTCAGCACAGCCTCCTGTTCCTTGTTGACAGGGAACCAGGGGACACACAGGATGACAGCTGCCTCCAGTGACAAAGCCAGAAGCAGCCCCAGACTGTAATCAAAAGCTCCGCCAGGAGAAAGAACTTGAGCTCAAAGCCTGCCTTGAAGATCCAAGGAGCCACCTCATAAATATTCTGTCCACGTGAGAGATTTCTGGCATCGTGGTTCCATAGAGGGACAGTTTATTTATGCTCAGTATCCTTAAGAGATCTGACTACAGCCTCGACTGAACAGGTGTGAGGTTTCGTCTGCAGCCCAGCTTCTCTGTAAGCCTGTCGGGGGGCAGGGGTAGCCTTAGACTCCTGCTCTCAAGGGCCATATACCAGGTTTCTCTCCTTCGCCCCATTCATCCTTCCCACCCGCCTTGTCAGCCCTCCAATATGTTCCTAACCTTGAGACCTAGCATGTGGTCAGTGCCTCGGGACTGCCCAGCATTTCTAGCAGGTTGAACTGACGCTACACGGAGCTGGAGAAAACGGCTGCCTGTACCGTGTGGTTTCACAGTTGCTAATGAGCCCCAGTCATTTCTTGGTGGTATTTCCTGTGCCAGTTGCTGGCTTATCTGCCATCTTACCAATAAAGGTGAGTTCCAGTAGGATAAGGCAGAGGGTCTCCAGGAACACTTCTTGCCAGAGATAAGCTCAGCAATTTGTCATTTATATCCTGGTATAAATTCACCTCCTCTCTCCAAAATGATGCCTGAGCATTCCCAGGAAAGCCAGGGCCACAGATACATTCGGTCTAGATGTTACAGACACAGCAAGGCAGTGCGGTTATTGGTGGAAATGACAGGCTAGGAAGTCAAGTTAGACTCAAATCCCAGTTGAGAGAGCTAGCCTCAGTTTCCACCTCAAAACTCTTTCTATTCTAACTCTCAGGGAAATCATTAGGACTTAGTAGAAATGCTCTGAGAACGAACACACACACACACACAAGCTTCAAGTATCATTTATTACACGTTGACCATATACCAGGTCCTAGAATAGTAGCTGGCAAGTCTCTGATAAGCAATATTTGATCTTCCCACTCCAGGTGACTTGAGTCTAGTCAGACAAATGATTGCATCAGTGTACTAAGTGATTCGGTGATGGATTATGCTCAGGAGTCTAGGAGAGCCCAGAAGGGCCCTCTAACCAGTCCTGGATGCAGGCTGTGGGGCAAAGGAGTGGACCCCCGTTCTGGAAGACTGAGAAGCATAGACAAGGAAAAGGGGGCAGGAAGAAGGGAAGGCATCTCTTCCACAAAGAATGGCGTGAGCAAAAGTACAGCGGTGGAATATTGAGATATACGTTGGTAAGTTGACTAATTAAGGATTTATAGAACTTAAATTATGAACAATGGGGTGTTGGGGAAAAAAGGTCAAGAAATACACAACAGCTAAACCATGGAGGGCCTTTTTACTGTGTTTGGGAGCTTGGAGTTCATGTTTCAGGCAACCCGCCCCAGAAGGGCTTTAAACAGGTAAGTGATGTAGCCAATTAAATTACAGATCCCTCTGGCAGCAGTGTGGCAGGTGGATCAGAAGAAGAAGAGTGCAGAGTGCTCTGCAAGTTGATGGGGATGGGATGCTGCATGTCTGGCCCCTTTGACTCGTGGTTTAACCCGGGTGCTGATTAAGAGCTGTCACTGCTTAGAAGGAATTATGGCTGCTTTGGCCCCACACCAGGCTGGGGGCCCCCGAAGTGACCACTGGCAGCATCCGTAGAGTTTTTTTCCAGGAGCTCTTCCAATGCCCAGATATCCTAGGCACAGAGGAACCCCCCGGAGGGAAGTCACTAGTAGGCTGTCACAGGCGTCTCTCCTATGCCATCCTGGGCACCGTGTTTGTCAATGCTTTGATGAGACACCAGACCTTTAGGTGGCGCAAAGCTGAATACAATAGATAATGTATTGTGTGCTGGAATAAAGACTCTAAAAATATTCTGACAGGCTGGAACAATGGTTATAACCAATTAGATCAATTTAACCAGATAAATGTGAAAGCCCTGCTTTTAGATTTCTTCAAAATTAATTGTGTAAGGATAAGATTTGGTATATACGGCTTGATGGAAGAAATATTTATTTGTTCATCGGATGCTTACTGAGAACTCTCTATATGTCAAACCCACAATTCCCTTCTTCTTCTATCACTGTATATAGTACCTTTTGTAAAAATCAGGCCTACTTCGCTCATCTTTGTATCCCAGAGCCCGGGGCAAAGTACAGAGAAAGACAAAGACTTCTTGAATGCCTACATGTGCCAGACATTTTCCGTCCATAACCTGTTTCATTCTTACAACAACCCTCCTGCATTTATTTTACAGATGGCAAAGCTAAGGTACAAAGACGTTACCTGAATTGCCTATGGTTTTGTTGCCAGTAGATTTCAAAGCCGACGTTTGGACCCAGATCCAACTGGTTCCAAGACTGGTTCTCTTTCCATTCCACCACACTGACTCCACACTTATATCAAATCCCAACACTGTGTGACCAGAACTGAACAAGACTGAGCCTCTCCTCAAGACCTGGCAGTCTGGTAGGTTCAATGAGCAAGACGTGGTGGTGGGGGCTGGAAGGTGGAGGAGACCGTGAGACTTGACCACAAAGTCCATGTGTACCTCCAGTTAGGTAGCTGCTCAGAAGGTGGTGGTAGCTGAGGCTGCTCAGAGAGGATTATGGGACCCGGAACGCTGTGTTCTGTGCTGCTCAGATTACATCCAGACCTTGGTCCAGCTCCAGCCAAGACAATTTTGGAATGGTGAGTCCCTCTAGAACAATTACCATCTGGAAATTATGCAGAAGACACTCAGCATAGTAAGGGTCTAGAAAGCCTGTCATATGAAGAAGGATTGTCTTCAAATATTTGAAGATGCCATTGTACAGTTTTCCTGTTATGTATATAGACAATTATTGATGTTTACATCATGTGATTTCTGAATGTTGGAAGGTTATGGAGCAGAAAAGTAACACCCACTGGGCTTCTTGCCATAGGCCAGGCACTTACATACATCTAATCTAGCTCTCTTGATAATCCTGCCCAATCTCCTATTTTACAGATAAGGAAGAGCTTAAGAAATTGGCCTAATGTCACAGTCTGTAAATAGAAGAGCCAAGACTTGCACCAAGGTGTGTTTGTTGTTCTCATCCAGCATGCCCTTGTCTTTTCCTACACCTTCCCTATGAGTGTGTTTGCTCATTCAGGGCACCTGCCATAGATGGGCATCCTGAAGACCACTTCCTTACATGAAGAAGAAGGCCCACGAATTCTGGAAGAATTCCTCTACTCATTGTGCTGACTTCCAAATCCTGCCAACAAACTACAACCCTCAGTCCAGAATCCAGAACTGAGTTGGAGGACTGCAGGCCCTTTGCACAAACATGTGCGTGTCCCACGCCTTACCAAGACCCTTACCAGGGGGTGTCCCACCCTTTACCAAGACCTTCAAGGCCCGTTTATAATCTATTCTCTGCTTACCTCTGTGCTCTCTCCTCTCAATATACAACCCTCCCTTCCTCCTCCTCCCTCCCCACTCTCAACCAGACCACGGGCTGGCTTTCCCATCCAGGCTGTTACAAGCTGTTTCCTCTACCTAAAATCCACTTACCATGCCCCTTTGCCTGCTTGATGCCTACTCATTCTTTGTATCTGAACGTGTGCGTCATCACCTCTGGGTGACCCTACATTGACTGGATTTACTGTCCTTTCCATGTGCCCATATCGACCTCATGCCTTTCTCTACCCTGGCACTTTCCTCACCGCTGAGCTATTCTGTAAGCCTTTGAAGGTGGGGACAGGGCCATGCTCTTTTGCATCTCTAGAGCCTGGTCCCTTGCCTATTATTTCACAGGATCTTTCAGAGGGTCCCACGGAGAGGGGGCTTTGCCCACAGCAGAAACCTGCTCTTTAAGGCATTTTCATAGGCTCTGCCCCTTCTCTGTGTCACCCTCCTATCTCCTCACAGTGCTCCCTGGGACCACCCCCAATATACTCTTTCACACCCTTCCCTTCTAAAATAATCCCCTAAGAAGAAAACAGTAAAAAAGGATACAGGGAAGAGGCCCCCAATCAAACACTAATCAATTTCCCCAATCTCTTTTCCCAAACTTCCATGCAGACAGCCACTCTCATTGCTGGCTGGCTGGTGACTCTAAGAATCTCTAAATATATAAATACATTTTTGTTAAGTCATTAAGCTTGTAAGAAATAAGAAATTAATTAGCATTACCATGTTGAATAACTTAGGTGTCAGTAGTTTATATGGCTAATTGACATTTAATAAGTCTTGCTATCTAATTTACTATAAATTGCATTAAATGTTAATTAATTGCTTAGTTATTCTATGCACAATTATTGTATGTTAATGTGCATGTAATAGCTTATTATTTGGGTGGTTGTCCTGATAGTAAACAAGTTACCTGTTAATTCTGGTTTCAATAGATTCAGCACATTCCTAAAGTCATTCTCTTAAACATAATCAATTGATGAATTAATTAATATCATTTAAAATCACTGAAAAAAAAATCATCGGTTTACTGTGCCACAGTCCCCTCGTTAAATTGGCAGAGCTTTCTGGGGTTTGTTGATCTGCCATCAGTAGCCGTTACATACAATACCATCCTTACCAATGCCATTAAGCTATTTCCTGGCTCCGATAAACTGGCACATCTTACAGTGTATTATTATTGGCCCACATATAAGTCTCAAAAGGCTCATTAACCAAGTAATGCAGCTGACATAAAAGCCGATGTGATTATTAGAAGCATGATGTCTAAAACGAGGGAGGTGATAGTCCTGTCCCGCTTTGTGCTTGCAGTATTTTGTCAATTCTGGGAGTGACAGATTCAAAGAGACATAATTCACATCATCTGAAAAATTGGTGAAGGAGTTGAGGATGTTTAGCCAGACTTAAGAGAAAACTCCAGGAACAACAGGATCTCTCTCTTCAAATATACGATGAGGTTTGTGGAAGATAAATCAGTTCTCTTTCTAACTTATTGACTCAGTCAGGAGTACTAAGACTATAAGTTTGAAGTTAGAGGGAACAGATTTTGGACTCAGTCAGAGCTGTCTGAGGATGGAATGAGCTGCCTCTGGAGTAATGAGTTCCCTGTCCCTTGAGGAGTTCAAGCGTAGTCCTGGCAATTTCTTGTGCAGAAGGAACTCGAGCTTCGGATGGGTGGCTGAAGGAGGTGACCTTTCTGATCCCTTCCAAGGCTGAGATTTCATGATTATTATGATAAATTGCTTGCTCAGCCATCTCCCTGGCCTGGAGATCGTCCTGAGCCCCCATTATCTGGTTCACTTGGATTTAAGGATTAGGGAAGACCTCACGGGTGTAGCACCTTACATTCAGTTCTGACTGGCAGCCTGGCTTTGAATGCCATCTCCCTGTGTTGGCAGGGAAAAGGCAGGTGGGAAGGACCCTTTGGCTGTTCATTCCTGCTGGTTCGGCTGAGGCCAGACCACGGCTACCATTCAGGTGTCCTCCGCCAATCCTCTGTTCGAGGCAGTGCTTAGGAGGGAGGGACCGGCTGAGCCACTGGGGTCATTTATCTTTGACAGGACAGGACAGGAGAAAGGGCAGGCGCCTGCAGGCAAGTAAACTTAATGAAGTTTGTACTAGACTGCGGAAACATCAGCCTCGTGATCACATCAGAAATAAGCCACAAGAAACTATTAATTACCACTCTCTCACTAGTTCCCTCCTTCCTGTTCCTTCTTTACAGTGACTGTGGTGATATTAAGGGCTCAAACGGTCCCAGCCTTTCAAGGATTCAGAGGCAGCTCTTCTTTCTCAGATTTCAAAGGGCCCTTGAGGTTCAAATGTCTGGTGCAGTCACGGGGAGGCCCCAAGGGTCCCAATGTTCTTAGCTTTGCCCGGTGAGAGTGCGGGAGGTGTCCTGTGCCAAGTGCCTGCTCCCTGGTGCCCCATGCACACAGTGTTCTGCCCCAGGATGTCCCTGCTGACCTTCCAAGGCCTTTGTGACTGTGATCCTGCCTGCCCCCAACCCCCTTCCCTGTGGCCGTGCTTTCTGCCTGCTGGTTCGTGCTGCTCAGGGAACTGGGTCTGTGTTGGCTGCTTTGACCTTGGAACTATTCCTGGACTTGGAGTATATGTATCTGGGCAAGGGTAACACTCAGAACATTTAATAACGAGTATAGTAACATAAATCAACACAGAAGTCAATATATAAATTTAAAAATTTTAAATCTATTCCCTGTTGTTCTCTAACTAAAACTGCCTATCACGTGATGTCTGTTACACTGAAAGTCACCCATCAAGCCATTTTGATGACAGCCTATTCATTTCTTTATTTTTAAGAACTGTTGGTGTGATCTTTTGTTTGAGGCGTCCTCCCTGGCTAAACAGTGGCCCTCTCTGACCATGATCAGATGTAGGAGCTGGATCTAACTCTTCCAACGATTTTCCTATTCAGTTGCTCGTCGGGAGGTCCCCCGGTAGGGAGCTCTCTGCAGAAGTCACACCCTGGCTGGGTGTGAATCTGATGCCAATGCCTCCCCATGGCCCAGGTTCAGACACCTGTCCCGGGTCCCCCTGACATGGCTGCCACCAACCCTGCCCACCCTGCACCTGTTTCAGTGTCCCATCAAAGCTGGCCACTCTGGAGGAGGGGTCAAGTATGTCCCCACAATCTCAGTTTGCTCAGCAGCTGCTGGGAGTCCCCTATATTTGCTCCCCAGTGTTCCCAGACCTCGTGACCCACTAATCTGGCCACACCTCCAGGCAACATCAAATGGACACTTCTGGGCTCAACCCCTTGTACTATTTACCAACCAACTACTATGGAAGTGATTTGCTATTTCAATAACTGGTTCACTGTGCCGATGAATTCACATATCCTGCCTCTCCACGTACCCTGTCACGTCCCTAAGGGCAGGTGCTCTAGAAGGCATCCACCCCTTTCGATAGTGGCAGCAATCCTGCAAAAGGCCCCACCATAACAGTAAGAGGCACAGCTGTTTGGCCAGCCCAACAGACCTCACAAATGATCCCCACATTCTCCCTTTCTCAACACGCCTTCAAATCAGCAGACGGTCAGGTCTCCATTCTCTGCCTCCCTGATGACAGTGTACCATGAAGCACCAACCTGACTACCCATATATTCTGATTTAGGAATATGATATAATATAATTAATATAATATAATAATTCCTGTGGTTCTCTTCCTAAAGGTGTCAGGGGTAGTCAGGGACCACCCGGACAGGGGTAGCCATAGCCCCTGTATAAATCTCTCCCTGCTCAGGAGATTTATGGGGACGGATGGGTATGCAGGGGTAGGAGGGGCAGGAACCCAGAGGGGAAAGAATGACTTATGATTGCTGTCTACACAGGCAGGCCCTTGTTGTTGGAAATGGCTTTCTTGTTGCCTCTGTTGGTTGAAGGCTCAACAAATGTAGAAAGATGAACGGGGTCTCCATGGGGGGCTGAGGTTTTCTGAGGTGGAGATCATTAACAAGAATAATACCTCTCCAGCACAGCATTTATCATCTGTACCCTTGGCAGGGGCTGAGGGATCTCACGGTTCCAGAGAAGAGCAGTGGGCAGTGTTAGGTCAGGGTGTGAATGACAATAGGCAAGTCCAAAGCTACAATGTCCCACTGCCCTCAGCCCCCACCTCCATCCTCAGAAAAGTTGTCCTGTTCGATTAGCTTAATGACACGGTGCGCGATAGTATGTCCAAATAGCAAAACAGCTGGGCTGTGATCACTCTGACGGGAAGCATGCCAGGCGACCCTCGGCAGTGACACAGAGACCCTATCACTGTGACACACGTTTGGGGAAAGTGCTGTAATTCAGTCCTGACACCTGGATCAATGGCACCCATTTCAGAGAGCCATATTCCCAGGGAAACAGACAAGGTATTGGCCTCCAGGTGCTCAGCAGACCATAGCAGTGATGTGTGTCTCGCCCTCGGTCCTCTATCCTGCATCTGTCTGCACCTGTGCCACCCCTTGAACGTACTGACTGAGCTGGGCTCTGAAGCCAGGCATGAGCTTGGATCCTGGCCACGCACTGCTCATTCCAGGTAATTCCGGGCCAGTTGCTTAGCCATTCAGTCCCCCTCTGAGACATGGTCACGACAGTCCCCGTATTGTGGGTGTCAACATTTAAAGAGAGAATGCAGGTCAGGACTTCACAACAGCTCCCCACACCCCGGATCAATAAGCCTGAGCTGCTGGGGCTGCATCATCTGCTCTCATCTCTCTGTTTCTGTTACCATCTTTCGGCCTCTGTCTCTGCCCCCACATAGCCACCGCTAAACCTTCCTCTACTTCAGTCTTCGTCAGTTTGTCTCTGCTTTTAGCCCCCTCTTTCTCCTCTGGGTTCTCTAGGTCTCTTTCTGTCAGGGTCTCTATCTCCTCCTCTGTCCCTCATCTCGGCTCTTCAGAATTTCCTGCCAACCTCGCCTCCTTTCTCATTCCTCAGACTTGGAGCCTTATGGCATCAGAGGGTTTCAATCCGGGGCAGGGGAAAATGAACTCTCCTGAATGGTGATCACCACTGCCTCAGTTGAAGCTTGAGCTGCAAAATCCAGAATTTACTACTGTAATTATCCCACCTGAAGCTGAGCCAACCTGGCTGGGCTGGTAGAGAAGCATGCCCCGTCGGAAGCCAATTGCCTGGCCTCCCATTGAGCATAGCCAAGCTGCCCAGCCCTCTGCTGGGTGCTAAAAATAGGCACGGGGGCCAGGGCAGCTAAAAATACACTTCTCACAATGCAGCCTTGCTGTGCCCCGCAGACTGCAAGCCAGCGGGGCAGGGGCCTCAAGAACCCCGGGGCCCGCAGCTGCATGGCCCCAGCTGGGCAGGGGGTTGGGGGGGAGGAAGAAGCACAGGCAGACACCGGGGGCTTGCAGGCCCATCAGCAACTTGGGAGCTCGCAGCAGGCCACAGAGTGGGTCACAGGAGCCATGGGGCTGCAGAGCACGCATAGGCAGTGAGCTGGTTCATGGCTAGCACTCCGGAGCCAGCAGGGCGGGAGGGCAGCGGTGGGTGCCCGGGTATACCCAAGGCTTGTAGCTCCCCACTCTGATCTCTGCTGCTCCCCCCACCCCACCCCTACCCCCAACTACGGCTGCCCTCAGTCCACTTATTAACTCTTTTATTCCACCACCTGATGCCTGCTTGTCCCCAGAAGGGAGACATTTCCCGCCCCCAAGCCCAGCCCCCAACATGCAGCCATGGAGAGCTCCTGTCCCCTCCGGAAGGGAAGATAGAAAGCTAGCTTTGCTGAGCACTCACCTGTAGCAATCCCAGCAATCCTCTGAGGCCAGAATTGTTACCTTCCTCATCTTACAGATAAGGAACTCGAAGCTCAGAGAGGCAAAGTAGTTTGCCCAGAGCATCTCAGCCGGTCTGTGGCAGAGCCCACGCGTGAATCTCCAGCTGCAGCGCCTCTGCTCTGTCCTCTCGATCAGCGGTTCCCAACTGGGGATGATGTGCCTTATGGGGGACACTCGGCAATATCTAGAAACAATTCTAGTGGTCATAACGATGCAAGGGACTGCTACTGGCATCTTGTAGGTCGAAGCCAGGGATGCTGCTAAATATCCTACACTGCACGGGACCGCCCCTGTAACAAAAATTGCCCAGCACACAATGTCAAGAGTGCTGAGGTTGGGAGCCCCAGCTCCACGTGCTGCAGCGCTACCTTGATCCAAGTGGCTGTCAAACCCGGTTTGCATCAGAATGACCAGGGCGCTTGTTAAGCTCAGAGACTTGGGCCCCACTCCAGATACTCACATTCTCTGAGTCGGTGCAGGTCAGGGAATCTGTGTTTTAACAAGCACAGCCCCGCCATCACCGCCGCCCCCCGCCCCCCCCCAGCTCCCAGGACATTCCAATTTTGGTATTCTGGGCACCACGCTGAGAAACACTTCCCAAGAGGAAAGTTGCAAAGGCCAGATCCCTGTCATCTCTGAATAGCCCCCTGGCACAAGGTAAGTACTTGAAAACATTCCCAAATAAGAAAATACACACACACACACTCACACCCCTTAGGGTAATGAAGGAACCATGCAGCCACAAAAGGGAAAAGTCCCATGACCCATAGCACCAATTTTGTGGCCCTCCCTCACCTGCATATCAATTACCTAACAAATTGCTCGCTGTGACCAGTGGTCAATGGAAGTGTGAATCAGTGTGCCTTACTCCAAACCCTTCTTTTGATACAAACAAGCCAATACATGGGACAGATGGCACCATTTGGATTAGCAGCTGAAGTAAGAATGAGTAAACCACAGGTGCATTGTCAAGATTAATATGCAGGCAGGTTCAGAATTGGAATAGTACCAGGTAACATCACGCCTGGCTAGGGAGGCAGAGTAATATGAATTGACTAAAGACAAAGGGAAAGCAAATGGAAAGTGACAAGCGCAAAGGGGAGCAGCCACAGCTAATGGGCTGAGTAACTAAGAATTCCACCCAGCCCATCACCCAGCGTGTCCACGCTTCTTTCCTCCCCATCGTCCAGGAAATATCCCTAAGACTAAGGTCCCAAGCATCTGGATGGATGATGCACCCTGCACCATGTCAATAACAGCTCCCTATTGTTATCAATTTGGATCAACAGATATTCACCTCAGACAGGGAAAACAAATGAAACACTATCATAGAAAAGAAAAGCCAAGTGCTCTGAGCACCTTCTTGCCATGGAAAGTATTATAGGAATCACAAGGGAGTGAAGAGAGTTCTAAGGACAGCCCAGCCTGGGTCAGGAATGAAAAAGTCTTCCTTCCTCCCTCCCTCCCTTCCTTCCTTCCTTCCTTTCTTCCTTCCTTCTTTCCTTCCTTCCTTCCTTCTTTCCTTCCTTCCTTCTTTCCTTCCTTCCTTCCTTCCTTCCTTCTTTTTTCCTTCCTTCCTTCCTTCCTTCCTTCCTTCCTTCCTTCCTTCCTTCCTTCCTTCCTTCCTTCCTACCTACCTTCCTTCCTTCCCTCCCTCCCTCCCTCCCTCCCTCCCTCCTTCCTACCTACCTTCCTTCCTTCCTTCCTTCCTTCCTTCCTTCCTTCCTTCCTCCCTTCTTTCCTTCCTTCCTTGCTTCTTGCCTTCCCTTCCTCTCTTCCTTCCTGCCTTCAGAGAGCATGCAAATCTGGTGATCCTGGTGGAAAGCACCCACCACCCTGCCTACTAGAGGATTCCTGAGCAAGGGCTTAAAGGGGATGGGTTTTCCGCCTAGAGGTTTTAGTTGGTGGCAGCTTTGCTTTTCTCTCTGCTGCTCAGAAAACAAGTGTTGGAGGTGAAGCAGGGGTCCATTTATGGGATTGGGTGTATTACTGGATAGAGAAAAGTGACCCTCTGAATTGAGAAGAAAATGAGTTTATACCCATAGGAAGAAGATATTCTTAACTGTCAGGCTGACAAATTAGGAAATCTTGACAGATCCAGAATTATTGTGTGAATAGGATTTTACCAAATAGCTCCTATATGCAACCTGCCCCCTGCCAGGCTGCAGTAGGTGCTCAATTAATATTTGTTCAATGAGTGAATGAACCTTTGTCATAACAATGGACATGAAGGATGACGAGGCCTTTTCTTACAGTCCAACTCCTATAGTGTTCTCTTTATTCTCATACTATTTTATTCATCTTGAAAATCTAGAGGAATACCCCGACACCAGGGGAGAGCAAGCCAAGTGTTGAAGGCAGATGAGCCCACTGGCCGGGGTGGGGCTGGCACAGACAAACAGCCAGTGGGGTGGCAGGAAGACAGGTCCCAGGGCATCAAGTGCTCAGCACTTTCACATACATTCTCTCAATCCCCCAAAACAAGAGTTATTACCTCCAATTTAGGTGAAAACACCCAGACTTCCCAAGGTCACAGAGCTAGGGCCCAAGAGAGGAGGGTAACAGCTAGTCCTTTGATAGTAAGTATGGGAGAGTGGTTAGACGGGGCAGAGGGAAGAGTGACTATTATGTGATACATGGAGGGACATCTGTAGGATCCAGTATGGATTTTTTTAGTTGGTAATTAATGGAACAAAAATGGACCCCAGGAAGCAGATTAGAATTGATAGGAGAGCACAGATTAAAGCGGGAAGCTGGAGCCAGGGAAGTTGATTCCTCTATCTAACCCTAGTGGGAAGTGGCATTGCCTCCTGTCCCTAATAGGCAGGCAGGGGGTGGAGAAGACAGAGAATGGGTATCAAGCCTCTTCATAAGCTCAGGCTGAAATAAAGCATTAGAAATGAGCTGGAGAGCCCTCCATGAGGCATGAGCTGACTTGCTTGGACTTATTTTAATTCTCGCTGACTGTATAGCTCTTGCAAACTGCTCTGTAGGTTCTCAGTCCCGCAGAGGGAAGTGAGGCAAAGGGAGGAGACTGGCTTGGGAGAGGAGGCTGTGGTTACCAGGAAATTCACCAAAGTCCCTACAAACCAGATGGCTCCACTCCACATGGACAAGGGACGGGAGAGTGACCTGGAAACTCTGTGCTCTGCTCCTTGAACTGGGTTCTAGATTCTGAGGATGGAGGGCTGTCCTGAAAAATGGGAATCTGAGTTAAGAATGGGAGAAATGGGCCAGGAATGTGGGATGGTCTGGAAATAGAGGGTGATCTAAGGAATGGGTTGCTGTTGATTATTGAATGTTTTAGAAAGGGAATGAGGACTGCTCCGGGAATGTGGAGACTGTGTAGGAAATAAGAACTAAAAAGAGGAGATGTCCTGGGAACAGGGTCATGCTGGAATAGGACCTTAGTGTTCGGAGATGGGAAGCCAGTGCATCTAGGAGGCCTATCCACGACATGAAGTGCTTTTCTGAGCTGACTTGGCAGGGGCATCCCCTTTCCAAAAAGATTTTCTTTCTGGTGAACATGAAGAAGGGGCCTGCAGAGAGGGTCTGCACCAGCTGAGGCAGGTGATGAATGGGTAGCAATCAGACCAATGGTTTTCAAACGTTTTCAGTCAGATAGAAAAACCCTGTCATTTCATTCCCAATTTTATTTCGTTCTGTCTCACCTCATATTTCACTTAATGGGAGCTGTCAAGGAGATTCTTTGATTTTTTTCCCCCTCCTTCTCTCGCAGCTTATGCAGTCTGACAGCCTTAGAGAGGTGGGTTTTGGAAGACCCACAGTGAAATACGTTGTTACAGCTTCCAGGTTTAGGGTCTATGCTTCTGTGTGCACTTCTGCAAACCCAAGCTTGTGTGTGCTCATCTATGCACCTCCCAAGTGTGTATGTGTCAGGAGTGTGTGTGTCGAAGCTGAAACATCCTGGAATGAGAAGTTCAAAGCATGAGTCTGAGTTCTGACTCTGAAATTTAGTATCCCTCTGTCAACTGAGTCTCAAAGGACTCATTGTAGAGTGGGTGTAATAACACAAGTCCTTCACACCTCAGAGGATTGTCATGGGGCTCATAGCACAAGAAATAGAAATACTCCCTTGTGATCAATAAATGCTATTGATAATTACAACGATCATTTATCTGCAAGGTGTACCTCTTGATCCATCCTGAGTTCTATGGAGTCTATTTTTTTATTGAAGTATAATTGACATACATTACATTAGTTTCAGGTGTACAACATAATGATTGGACATTTGTATACACCACGAAGTGATCACCACAATAAGTCTAGTTACTATCTCTCACCATACAAAGTTACAAAAAATGTTTTTCCTGTGATGAGAACTTTTAAGATTTACTTTCTTAGCAACTTCCAAGTTTGCAATGCAATATTATTGACTAGTCATTATGCTGTACATTACATCCCAATGACTTATTTTATAACTGGAAGTTTGTACCTCACATTCCCCTTCACCCATTTCTCCCACCCTCTCCCCTCTGGCAACCACCAATCTATTCTCTGTATCTATATGTCTCCTTTTGGTTGGTTGTTTTGCCTTTTAGAATTCACATATAAGTGAAGTCATACTGCATTTGTCTTTCTCTGTCTGACTTATTCCACTTAGCATAATAGCCCCCAAGTTCCATCCATATTGTTGCAAATAGCAAAATTTCATTCTTTTTTATGGTTAACTAGTATTCCTTATATATACACACCACATTTTCTTTACCATTCATCCACTGATGGACACTTAGGTTCTTTCCATGTCTTTGCTATTGTTCAATAGGGTGTGTATATATTTTTGAATTAATGTTTTCATTTTCTTTGGGTAAGTACCCAGTAGTGGAATTACTGGCTCATACAGTATTTCTATTTTTAATTTTTTGAGGAAACTCCATCCTGTTTTCCACAGTGGCTGCACCAGTTTGCATTCCCACCAACAACGTATGAGGGTTCTCTTTTCTCCACATCCTCACCAACACTTGTTATTCTTGTCCTTTTGATATGAGCCATCCTGACTGTTGTGAAGTGATACCCCATGGAGTGTATTTTGATGCTCTCCCCCCAACATCCTAGACCTCTGATGCCTTGCTGTTCTCAGAACCACCATGCCAGCTCCTGATCTTGGCCTAGTTCCTCTATCTTCTTCCTCTACTTCTCCTCACAGGCTGCTGACTATTGCCGGAGAAAGTCAGCAAACACAATTTAGCAGGACACCCCTAGACTTACTCATTAATTCAACACGCACTTATTGAGCATTTGCTACAGGCAAGACTCTGTCCTGATCTCCAGGGACACACAGTTGATTCAAACAGAGACCCTGTGCACAAAGAGATTTCAGACAAATTAAATTCTTAACAGCATAACATAAGAAGTGTTATGGTGGATCCAAGCCCAGGGACCATGGCTGTGCCAAAGAGGGGCCCCTGACTCAGCCCAGGGAGGGGTGGCAATGAAGGCACCCTGGAATACATGACCTTTGAAATGACTTTTGAAGGATGAGAAAGAGTTGGCCATATGAAGGGAGCATGTGCAGTCTGGCCCTGAGCCTTAGCTTTGCTTGGCAAAACTTTAAGGCCTCTTTGGGGATCTTCCATGTCTGTCCCCCAATTTCTCTTCCAAGTCTTCACTACATTTCTCAAGTTGTGCACAGCTTCTGGATCTTCCTCTACTGGCATCCCAGCCCAACAACTGGGTTAATCCTCCCAAGGCATTGATAGGATTGGATCACTCAGTGCTCAAACACTCACACTGCATGCAGAATCAAGTTCCAACTCCTTAACCTGGCATCCAAGGGCCTCTGCAAGCAAACTTTCCAACTCCATATCCTACAAAACCCCAAACACTAGTCAATCAAAGCTAATTGCTGGTCTCTGAACACATTGTGCTCCTTCCCACTTCTCCATCTTTACTCCTTATTCTTCATTATGCCTAGAAAGTCTTACCTGCCCCCACATCCCATTTTCTTCCATGGAAATCATATGGGCCCCTGAGTTCTAGCTAAGGTTCCACTGTCTCAGAATGGCTTCTAGAATCCTCTCCCATACATCTGAAAGAGATCCTCCTTCTATAAGGGAGCTGGTGACCAAGAAAGCTCATGGACAAAAGGGATTACTTTCATATCAGGGACAAAAAGAAACAATTATGGAACTTTAAGTATCAGAGTGAATAGAGGGGTAGGCATAGGAGACCAAGGTCCCCATACAAATCATTCCACATAGGTAATTATGGGCATTGATTCATGACAGAATAAACACACAGGTTTATTTCTTCTCAAAACTCAAAATTTCTAAAATAACTAAAAATTTATTTTTAAAGTATAAATCTACATGCTCAGTGCCCATTCTAAGCAACTCAGAACAACAGAAAAGCTAACTCCCTATGGGGTGAACTTGTGGCCAGTGGGAGCAAGGGACTAGTGGATAAATTATTCTCTTTCCTAAACCTCAAATAGATTGTACCAAAGCACATTCACTCATATTTGGAAGTCAGTCCAAGGAACCAGTTTCTCTTAAACCAAGGGGGGACCAGCACAGTAATACATTTTTGCATTGGCTCCCCCTCCTTCCCCACCTTACCCCCATTTCCCCTCATTCCTGTATCCCTGGGATTGTACTGCCTAATAAAATGCAGAACATAAAGGCTATGTTTCTGAGGAAATAAAGCTGACCACAAAAAGACTCAAGAATAGGCAGCCTCTAGGTAGCTCTGGAGGCAAGTGTGAGAGCTGGGGGTAAGCCAGGAAGACATTTAAAAGTCTATATAAGTGATCCAGAGCCCCAGAACCACTCCCAGTCTAAGAGCCATGAAACTACACCTCTACCTCCCTATATAAGCCTTGAGTCAAGTTTATACATCGAAGAAGTTCAAACAAGACTTTGGATTTGGGGATACCAGGCACACCTGAAGGCAGGACTGAGTCACCTTAAAAGACAGAGATTAACTGAGAATCTAAATACTAGAAAGACAGAATCCAAAGAACAAAAAGAAACAGTGAATTTAAAGGAAACAGACAATGTAAAAAACAAGAAAAAAGTTTTTAACTATAATTTCCCAAAAGAGAAGATATTTCATCCATGGAACAAAAGCAGAGTACTATAAAAAAAAATTGAAAGGGTACAAAAGAATTTTTATAAATTAAAAATATAAAAGCAGAAATAAAAATTTTAATAGACTGCTGGAAGGATAAAAAAAAAAGTGAAGATATTTTCCAGATGGTAAAACAAGAAGTTGAGATGGAAAGTTTAAAAAAAGTGGGGAGTGGAAGGGGGTGATAGAGATCAATATCCAGCTAATAAAAATACCATGAAAGAATGAGAGGACATACAGCATACCCGGCATAATGAATTTTAAAAGAACTATATGTGGTTGTAAAACAAATACAATGTTATATGTCAATTGTACCACAATTTAAAATAAAAATTAAAAAATAATTTAAAAATAAAAGAGCCATATCAAGACACATGATTGTGAAACTTCAGAATAACAAAGATAAAGAGAAGAACCACAGGCAAAAAATTAGATATGAAAATAGCATTAGATTTATCATTGAAAACGTTGGAAGCTAGGAGACAACAAACCAATACCTTTAAAGTTCTGAGAGGAAAAAAAATGTCTTCTAACCTACAGTTCAATACCCAGCCAAACTTTTTCTTACTCTGTCTGACATTTCCAACAAGGTCTGAAAAAATTTATCTACCATGAACCTTTCTCAGGAAGCTCCTGAAGATTCACTCCACCAAAATGAAAAGAAAATATAAACCAAGAAAGAGAAAGTTATCAAATCAAGATCTACCAGAGTTGAAAGGCATGATTCCCCTGATGATAGGGGAATCCCAAGATGGTGTCAGTGTAGTGGGTCCCAGAGAGAAACCAGGGCAGAGAGAACAGGATGGCTGAAGGCTCCTGTGGGTGGTTCTACCCCAAAACCCAGAACAGACAGATGATCTCATGTGTTCAACTTTATGGAGAAGAGTGTGATGGTTTTGTCAAGGAGTTTGAAGTATTTACATATTACAAACTAAGCAAACAACTAAAATGAGCAGAGATCGATTCTAAGGAAAACAAAAAGTTATTCAAGAGCAGAAATATAATCAGTACAATATGTGACTTAACTGTTAACATTTACATAGCAGCAACAGATACACTATTTAATAAAAAAATGTTGGAGAACTATATCAGGAAGGTGGAGGAAAAGAAATAATTGTGGTGGGGGAGGACAGGTAGTGAAAGATTTAAATTGCCCTCTCTGGCATCTGTTGTCCGGAAGACAACAGATAATCTCTGAAATTTAAAAATCAACACATGATTGGGACGCCTGGGTGGCTCAGTTGGTTAAGCAACTGCCTTCGGCTCAGGTCATGATCCTGGAGTCCCTGGATCGAGTCCCGCGTCGGGCTCCCTGCTCAGCAGGGAGTCTGCTTCTCCCTCTGACCCTCCCCCCTCTCATGCTCTCTCTATCTCATTCTCTCTCTCAAATAAATAAATAAAATCTTAAAAAAAAAATAATCAACACATGATTATAAATGTGTGTCATTTAGAAACAAGGACATGATTACCAAAATAAACAGCAGAAAAAGTTGAAAATTGTTGCTTTTGGGAAAAGGGACAAAGAGACATGATGGATAGAAAAGGCAACTGCTCTTTTCTGTTATTCCCCTTGTGATACCTTTTGACTTTGAAAACTATGTGCACTGTACATAGAAAAGAGAGAGAATTGAAACAGTACATTATTGGATATGTTTTTTATCATCTTGGAGTTTGGGCTGAGGTCCCAAAGCTGAGAAAAATGACAATTAACTGTGTAGACATTCTAAAGAGGGTGCTTAGATGCATCTTATCTGCAAGGCTTACCAGGAAATAAGGAAATTCAATCTGGGACCTTCATCCCACCACCCACCTCAATCTCATACAAGAGAGAGGGCTGGAGGTTAATCGAGGGGATTCACTGAAAGCGGCTGGACTAAGAAGGGGCCCTGATCACTGTCCCTCCATGAGACTGGAGCAAAGAAGGGCATGAGTTTCTGGAGAGTCAGAACTGTATCCTGGAGAGCTCGAGGTGCAGGGAGACTGGAGACTGGCATCTGATCGTCACCTAGCAAAGTCAGAAGGTCAGGGGCAGGCTGACTGCCTGTGTGGAGAGCCTGAGCATCCTGCATCTGGTGGAGCTTTGCATGGGACAAGTGAATGTCACAGCAGGAGAGCTGTTCTGAGGGGGACCTGCCGAAGAGGACTGCCTGCTGGGTGAAGTGACCGCTATAGAGTGGTTGGGGGGTGACCCTGGAGAGGAGCTTAGAGGAAGTCATTGGAGGTCATACACAGACTCTAGTTGTTGGAGGACCATGAGGAAACCTTTTTTTAAAATTTTTTTTTATTTTTAAGATTTTATTTATTTGCGAGAGAGAGAATGAGAGACAGAGAGCATGAGAGGGAGGAGGGTCAGAGGGAGAAGCAGACTCCCTGCTGAGCAGGGAGCCCGACGCGAGACTCGATCCCAGGACTCCAGGATCACGACCTGAGCCGAAGGCAGTCGCTTAACCAACTGAGCCAGCCAGGTGCCCCCATGAGGAAACCTTTTAAAGGACCCATAGAAGCACCCCAGGAGGGAAAGAGCCAGCATTTGGGCACCCACTGAACACACAGAGGACCTTGCTACCAAATTACAGCAGCACCAATCAAGGCCGATGTGCCTTCCCTCTATTCCTCCTTTTGTCCAGCCCTGGAGGAGCCCCAGGGAAGGCCAGTCAATGGGATGGGATGGAACAGGTAGCTTAAATAAATAAACAGCCACCCTCGCCCCACTGCTGGCTAACAAGCACAGGGAGGTCCCAAGTTGGGAAGAAAGAGAAAAGCTTAAATTGAATGTGAAATGAAAGTATTGATTTAGATCCACCTGGCCTTTTTAATACCTGAAAATAAAATTTCTAATATCTGAAAATGACTGGAAAAGCTATAGAATCTGGCTAGGGGCAGGGAAATGATTCAACAGGGCGGGTTTGAAGGACAAGTGCTTTGCTGGTCCGTTTTTAAAGTTACCATATTTTTAAAAAGAAGAAGACTAACATGCATTGACACCTACTATGTGACAGGCATGTATATATATTATCTCACTGAATCCTTACAACAATCTTCTGACGGAGTGGTTACTCATTCCTGCTTTGCAAATGAGGGAATTGTAGCTCAGAGAGCCTGAGCTTCCCAAGATCACACAGCTACAGAGTGATGGGCCAGGAATCAAACACAGGATGTGTCCCCAGAGCCCTTATGCATCCCAGCCAAAGTGATTAAAAGTCCAGATACTGATGTCAAACTGATGGGATTCAAGCCCCAAGACAGCCAGTAACTAACACCATGTCTCTTGGACATGTTGTTTACTCCCCATTGGCCTCAGTTTCTACTAAAATAGAAAAATAATATCCTAGTTATAGGCTTGTTGTGGGGATTAAATGAGATCATTCATACACAGAGTTTAGCATATTGCCTGGCACAAAGCAACTCTCAATAAACAATATCTACTATTATCATTAAGCTATATTGCATGTTGAATAAGAGTGTTGTCAAGATGAAGTGAGACAATAATTCAGAAGTGCCTGGAATACTACTGGACAAATAGCAGATACTGAATAGTGGGTTGAATCTAAAGCTGAGTCTCTTCTCCTCTGTGATAATGAACATATGGAATGTGTGACATTCTGCATGATATCTTAGATATTTCATAAAAACAGAATCACAAAATTGGAAGGGATTTTTTTAAAAGATTTTATTTATTTATTTGACAGAGAGAGAGATAGCAAGAGCAGGAACACAAGCAGGGGGAGTGAGAGAGGGAGAAGCAGGCCTCCCGCCGAGCAGGGAGCCCAATGCGGGGCTCAATCCCAGGACTCTGAGATCATGACCCAAGCCGAAGGCAGACGCTTAACAACTGAGCCACCCAGGCGCCCCTGGAAGGGATCTTGGAATCTTTTATTTAAGTATTTTCTCCCTTAATAGACTGTCAACTCCTTAAAGGTAGAAGTCTTATCTTGCACTTCATTCATTAATGAACTTATTTACTTGTTCAAGAAATGTATATGTAAGACCTATGGGCAAAGTATTACACAAGATATCTGGAGAGAGGCAGAGATGATTAGAATCTAGGTCCTGCCCTTAGAAGCTTATAACTTCAGCAAAACTGAGAACAGCATTAGGAAGGGAGGTGCCAATGAGGTCCTGAGGGGATTCAGCACCATCTACCCCATGTAGCATCCTGCCCAGTGCCTGGAGTGAGGAGGCATGCACCAAATGGTTGTTGAACCAATGATGAAGAAATGTGCCTGTGACTCAGAGCGTGTGACCTCTGAATGAGTGACCTGAGCACACATTTGTGGGCATTAAAATTTCATGGTGTTTTGGAGAGCAGGCAAATGGCGTGCTGTGTTCTCTGCCCTTGATTCTTTCTCAGTCCCATCCTCCAACCTGCTCTGTGCCCATATTGCCTCTATATTGTACAAGTTTACTAAACCCGTCCAGGAGCCCAGTGGTGATCTGATTTAGTCATTGCTAAATTCCAGATAGGCCTGAGTGCTGGCCAGAGTCTTCCCAGATGTGTCAGAAGGGAGAAGGGACAGAGGATGGGGAGGAGGAAGAAGGTGACCAGCTCCAACTATATTAGTCTTCTTCCCTCTCAGGCCCTTCCTTTGCTGGCGTTGTCTCTGGGGAGAAATAGACTGTATATGTTTCATCCTCTCTTTTTCTCTTGTTCTAGGAGCTCAAGGGTATACAGATGCATGCACATACACACATATCATGTTCTGATAGATGCACTCACATGCTCTCACAGATACGAGACCAATAGTCTCAGAGACAGACCCTTTACTTGGCCACTTTGCATTGCAGTGATACGTCAGGGAATAGCAGCCTTCTCTCAACACACACCACCACCACCACCACCACCACAACGATGAAACAATACCACCAGGATTTCCCATGCTGGAAATTCTACAATGGTGGTGGCAATTGATTGTTAAAATACAGACACCACAAGGAAGGATTCCACATCAGACTCTCAATCACTCATACCTCAGGGTGAGTGAGACCATAAGAACCTTTTCTAAGAGTAGAGAGTAGGAGACATGAAAATGTCAAGAGGGAAGGAGAAGCACTAAGTCCATGCAGGGACAAAGGACTCAGACAAGGGCATTCGGTTCAAGTTGTATTGCCCACCAACTATATTCTAGGCACCTGAAGAGCCAATGAATAAGACCCGGATCCAAAGCAGCTCACAGCTTAGTAACTGAGACCAAATAAGCAAATAAGTGATAAGTAAACAACCTATCATTGAGGTAAAGCCTAAGTGAGAGCCCAGTGGAAAGGCACCCAAACCCAAGCTGAGAGGTTGAAGTCAGGAAGAAGAGCTTCTAGGGGCACCTGGGTGGCTCAGTTGGTTAAGCAACTGCCTTTGACTCAGGTCATGATCTCAGGGTCCTGGGATCAAGCCCCACATCGGGCTCCCTGCTCAGTGGGGAATCTGTTTCTCCCTCTGCCTCTTCCCCTTTGCTCATGCTCTGTCTCTGTCTCTTTCTCTCTCAAATAAAGAAATAAAACCAGAAGAAGAAGAAGAGGAGGAGGAGGAGGAGGAGCTTCTGGAAATGGTGACACCAGAGCTGGATCTTCAAGCTCAGAACTAAGGATGCTCCCTACCAACGTTTTAAATAGAAATGGTCATGGGGGGGCGCCTGGGTGGCTCAGTTGGTTAAGCGACTGCCTTCGACTCAGGTCATGATCCTGGAGTCCCTGGATCGAGTCCCGCATCGGGCTCCCTGCTCGGCGGGGAGCCTGCTTCTCCCTCTGACCCTCTCCCCTCTCATGTGCTCTCTCTCTCTCATTCTCTCTCTCTCAAATAAATAAATAAAATCTAAAAAAAAAAAAAAAAAGAAATGGTCATGGGGGTTGAAATTGTACAAGAGTGATCCCTGAGTATGGAAAATTTCCATTTCCTAGAAAGCAGGGTGGTTTAGCTAAAACACTGCATCTGGTCTTGGGTGCTCCGAGGTCACGTAGCAGCCTCAACACTCTGCATCCGGGTAACTTCAGGAGAGGAACTTTGTTCCTCTCAGTCTCAGTGTCTTCACAGTGCTGTCTGCCCTGCTTGCCTCCTCAGGTTGTCCTGAAGACTTGATGAGATAACAGGGCACAAATGTTGTCAACTACATTACTGTATAAGTGAGTTACTGTTCTTTCTATGTTGGCAGATCCCTCCCTCTCTGCCTCCCATGAGTCTAACAAAGTGACTTCTTTCCTGCCACACCAACTCCAAGCTACCAGACATCTCCCTTGGGGGTGCAGTGAGGTCCCCAAGCACCTGTTTCCAGCTCCAGGTTCCAGGCTCAGGAAGCAAGAGTCTCTGTGGGTAGAAGAATAAAGTGGAAACTCAGTAGGAAATTAGTTGCCCAAGGTTTGGAGGTAATGAGTATATCAATTATGCAGAATTAATAACTGCACAATATGGACTATCAGTTGTTTGGCTCAGAGTCCTCTCCCTGAAAGTGCTGACAACATGTCTAAGCAATAATTGTAATAGTAAATATTCCATATTATAATAAAACAATAATACTCTTTCAACCTCTGTAACCACTCATATTCCTTCTTTCTACTCCATTTGTTCTAAAAATCCACTGACAAATAGAACATAAATAGAAGTTCAAAGATGGAAGGTCAAGACTAGGACAAGCTGAGCTGCCTTGATTTTGTCATTCACAGATCTGTCAATGTTCATGGCTTCAAGGGTCACAGTCTCAGAAACACAATAGCATTTAATAGAAGAACCAGTTTTAAAACCCTGAAGGACTGGCCTTTGGGAAGAGTATGAAATAGGTAAGTTTTGTAGGGTGGCAAAAAGAATGCTTGGTTTCTGAGTTTCTGGCAGAGACTTGGTGACCTTCAGGGCATGAAAGTCTGAGATGTTCAGTGTGCTTGTTGATAAAAGTAATCACTGTCTCATCTCCCTCTTGGAGCCGTTATGAGAATAAAATGAAATAATGGAAGTGAAATTGATTTATGAATTACAAGTTAGTTATCATCATTGATATATATTATCTCATGGCTGCCTCCTGTGTTGTTACCATTTTCTTGATTGTAGTCTGTTGCCCAAGTATTATACTGGAGAATGCTCTTAAAGTCTGCCCTTCATGGACAGTGCTTCCTTTTATAAATTTAGCCCCAAATGCCTCATTTTCATGAGTTACTACAAGGAATATGGCCATGTCCCTAGTAAACTAGTTTAGTTCACACTAATTTACTAGTTTGTGCTACACTAGGTTACTAGTTTATGCTAGGTTCTTGGGTTACCCTAAGTAAGTTATTAGTTTATACTAGGTTACTAGGTTACACTAAACTAGGTTACTAGTTTATGTTATGTTACCAGGTTATACTAAACTAGGTTACTATTTTACACTAGGTTACATTAAACTAGGTTACTAGTTTACACTAGGTCACTAGTTTATGCCAAACTAGATTACTAGTTTACACTAATTTAGTATACACTAGTTTACACTAAAGTATGAATAAATGCTTATATTCAGGGACTGAATAGGACCTGTTACTATGAATGTGTTCATCTCTAATGGGAAACTTGAATTAAACTCTAATGGGCCAAAGGGAAAGATATTATAGGTGAATGGGACCTTTCCCATGTTCCTCAGATTACAAACATTCTCAGCCCAGTTATATCACTCTCCATAACCTGAAGCCTTTATTCAGAGCCCTTCATAATTTGACCCCAACATTTCTTTTCAACTTTATCTTCCATTACTTCCATGAATTCTTCCCTTTAGTCAATGAAGTCTCTTATTGTTCCATATTATATTAAAAAAACCATTTTATTAAGGTATGATTGACATGCAATAAGCTATACATATTTAATGTATACAAATGGATGAGCTTGGAGATAAGCATAAACTCTATGAAACTATCACCACTATCTATGCCATAAACATATCCATCATCTTCAAAAGTTTCCTCCAGTCCTCTTTATTTATTTATTTTGTGAAAAGAACACGTATTATAAGATCTACCCTCTTACCAAATTTTTAAGAATATAATATAGTGTTGTTAACTGTAGGCTCTGTACAATATATTTCTAGAACTTATTAATCTTGGGTAACTGAACTTTGGTACTCTCTAATTAACACCTTCCCATTTCCCCCTTCTTCCACCCCATGGCAACCAATATTCCAGTCTCTCTTCTATGAATTTGACTACTTAAGATTCCTTGAATGAGTGGTATCATGTAGTATTTGTCCTTCTTTTCTGGCTTATTTCATTTAGCATGATATCCCCTATTCATGTGATCATAAATGGCAGGGTTCCTTCTTTTTTAAGGCTGAATAATAGTCCATTTTATACATATATAGATACATATATGAATATATATCTCACATTTTCTTTATCGATTCATCTGTTGATTATTGTCAATAGTGCTACAAGGACTATGGGAGTTCAGATATCTCTTCAAGATTTGATTTCAACTTTTTTTATATATAAGCTAAGACTGAAAAGGACATTTCCTTGGATGAAATATTGCCTTTCCAGAAATTCCTCTTTGGACACACACATATTCCTGAGAGTGAGTAGTTCAGTATGCTTCCAACACTCTGTCATAAATTAGTTTATCATATGGTTTTCCTGGTGATAAGATAGGGAAGAAACCTGCAGGCACTAGTATGTAAATGCTGGGTGTTTAAAGTGGGTGAGTGAATGGTGAGGGCTGTGAATTGTGTAAAACTAATGAATTACAGACCTGTACCTCTGAAACAAATAATACATTATATATTTAAAAAAAAAAAAAAAGAAGATACTAGGAAGGGAAAAATGAAGGGGGGAAATCGGAGGGGGAGATGAATCATGAGAGACTATGGACTCTGAGAAACAAACTGAGGGTTTTAGAGGGGAGGGGAGTGGGGAGATGGGTTAGCCCAGTGGTGGGTATTGAGGAGGGCTCGTATTGCATGGAGCACTGGGTGTTATATGCAAACAATGAATCTTGGAACACTACATCAAAAACTAATGTTGTAATGTATGGTGACTAACATAACATAATAAAATAAAACTAAAAAAAAAAAAGTGGGTGAGTGATGCTTCCTTAAATTTTTTACCCTAGGCACCATGCTTGCCTCATCCTAGTCCTGGCTCTGGGATGGAGGATACAAAAAGGGACCAAAAAGCATGGAATAAGGACAATGGTGGCAGGGACAACATCTTTTTTCACAATGATGCCAAGAACCAACCTTGGATATGAAGTACACTGCCCCTATCACCTTCTCTCTCCATTGCATTTTGTAGTAGTGCAGAGAAAATTATTATATTGCCAAACAAACATCTAAACTATCCTAGAGTCTTCCAAAGCCTACACAATTAAATGATCTGAAATCTCTTCCAATTTGAATGATACCTGAAGAAGGAGGTCAGCTTTCCTTTCTAAGTCAGGCACAGCTTCCAAAATGGGTTGGGTAAATCCCAACCCCAGCTCCCAACCCATGCTGTATATTTGCCAGGCTAATGCTATTTTGGGTGTTTATCATGGTAAATAATGCAGGGGAATAGCATGGAGACTCTAGAAGTAATGTTGGGAGGGAGTTTCAATGTCTCTCAAATAGCTTTGCTCTGGAATGAAGAGATACATTTTGGCAT
This sequence comes from Mirounga leonina, assembly GCF_011800145.1. Classification (NCBI taxonomy): domain Eukaryota; kingdom Metazoa; phylum Chordata; class Mammalia; order Carnivora; family Phocidae; genus Mirounga; species Mirounga leonina. Next base: position 919,874 of record NW_023270447.1, on the reverse strand, counting down.
CTGTTCAAAGTGCAATGAAGTGAATTTATTTAAAAATTTTTCTAACATCACCCCTGCTATGATTGAAATCTTAACTTCTTCAAATGACATCCTGTTCCTAAAACATTGATTAAAAGTGTCTCTGGGACTTAAGGGAAAAACAAATGAGACTGATGAAAGGCATTTTAGCTGTATTGCCCCGAAAATGGCCCCAACCTGTCCTCATTCCTTCTAAGATACCATTTCATGATGTCCTTAAAAACAGATGTAATTTGATAGGATCTTACAGGGCCTCATATCTGGGTCGTTTTATAAAACCCAGAGAAGCGAGGAGATGAATCCCTGGCTGGTCTCACACATTAAACCTTCAACTGAAAAAAAAAAAAAAAAAACCTTCAACTGAGTCCACAGCTCCCCAAAACTCTAATTTAACAGAAATGCTGTTAAGATGCTTCATTCAATGTATGGCATTTAGATTCCTCTAGGATCAGACCACACTGCAATGATGCCCACCTGCACAATTATTAATTTAAGAAGAAAAACATAATACTGCCTTAAATTTCTAGAATACTTTACAGTTTATAAACCACAGCTGAACATACTTTTTTCCTTTCAGCCCATCCCACTGTCTCCATATACCATAAGAGATGCAGAGAGGTAATGTATTGAGAGCTCCCCATTTTCACTCCTCAAGATGGCTTAGCAAAGTTTCTACATATTTTGTTTTCATGATTTCTACTCCACATGACTGTGCCTCCCTATCCATCCAGAAGCAGAGAATCAAGGAGGACAGTGGGGGGGAATCATAGACTAATCAGAATGTGATGACCTCATCAAAGGGTTATAATATGATGGTGTTAATCTAAACAATGCCACAAATTAGGCCTTATAATCAATGGTGGTGAAACTCCACCTTTGTATCAATTTTATGCAAATGTGCTCAGTATCCTCCTACTTCATATCGGTGAGATGTCTTTGTGCAACTATAATGGCCTAGTCTGTCTTCAAGGAATTCCAGAAAGGCTTCAGGGCCCTAGAAACCCAAGGCTGATAGCTAGAAGTCATGGTGCTGGGAGTTGTCATTCCCTGTTGACTCAGTGGCTATTTCTATGTGTTCTCTAAACTTTTAAGACAATGATTCAACACTGCTGCAGATTAGAATCACCTGTGTAAATTTTAATTTTTTTTATTTTGATTATTATTTTTTTAAGTTGGCTCCATGCCCAACATGGGGCTTGAACTCATGACCCTGAGATTGAGAGTTGCATTCTTTACTGACTGAGCCAGCCAGACGCCCCACCTGCAGAAATTTTAAAACACAACAAATCCTGAACATCATTCCCACAACCTCTGATTCAATTTTTTTTGGGGGGAGGGTTACCTGGCTTCAATATTTTACAAAGCTCCAGGTGATTCTAATGTGCAGCCAACAGTGAAAAGCATTGCTCTAGATGTGGAGGTTCTGAAACTTTAGCAAGCACCAAAATTACCTGGAGGGTTTAAAACACAGATTTGGGGGGCCTACTTCCAGAGTTTCTGATTCATTTGGTCTGGAGTAGGGACTGAGAATTTGCATTTATAACTGGTTCTCAGCTGATGTTGATGCTGCTAATGCAGAGACCACACTTTAAGAATCACTGTTCTAAAGTGTCACGAAGTGTCAGTTACATATCAAAATCAAGCTAAACCCTTTAAGTGTATAGGAACACTACTCACTGACTCAGATAATTCTATTTACCTAGGCCTAATTATTTGCTTGACTCAGTGTGAAGCAACAAAGAAGCACAATGAAACTCACTTTTGGCTCTCACTCTCTCATTCCCTCTTTCTCTCCTTTTCCTTCTTTGTATTGATGGAATATAGAGAGCAGTTTCTTTTTTGGAAAGCCCAAGAAGGTCATTTCTGAAATTTTGCCTAGGAGTTCCAAATGTCTACGCAACAGTTAGGGTTGCTTCATGCTGGGTCAGTCCTTGGCAGAGACTGATAGGCTCTGGCTTCAGTACCCTGGAGAGCAGCCCCTGTGCCACACACAGTGATAGAATAAGGACAATGTAACTGCAATGATCATTCCCAGTGAAAAGGAGAAAGAATAAAAGATGCACAGCAGTTCCTCATCTGCAACAAATTCCTAAATCCTACTGGGCAAACACCGTGAAATCCCTTAATAGTTCAAGTCCCTCAAAAACTTAAGGGGCTTCTGTTCTATTTGCTTCTTGTCAGTTGCTAGTCAGTAACATATCCCAACAATCTCTTGAAAAGTTTTCAACTCTGCTTTGCTTACTTACCTTCCTGCTGAGATGCCTCTCTCTCCACCTCCCTTCCTTTTATTTCTTCCCTTCTGCCTTCTGTCTCTGTCAACTTAATGACAGTTATCCTGAGTCTATCAGGCTGTGAGAAACTATGTCCCTAGCATTCAGAAGAGTGCCTTGCACCTGGTAAGTGCTCAATAAATATTTATTGAATAAAGTATTTAAGGGGAAGTGTACCAATATCTCCAATTTATTTTGAAATGCATCAAAAAGTTTAAGTGGTTCTTAAATTTGAGCAAGCATCAGAATCACCAGGTTTGTTAAAATGCAGATTGTTGGGCCCACCTTTGGAGTTTCTGATTCATGTGGTCTGGGGTCTGGGGTGGCAGCTGAGAAGTTTGATAGATGGCCAGAAGAATGGAGAAATGGATGATGTGATAGGACAAGTACAGTACAGTGCTAAAGATAGAAACTGGGTAGTGGATATATAGGTGTTCACTGTAAAATTCTTCCAATTTTAATGTATGTTCAAAATTTTCCATAATAAAATGATAAAATGTTGAAAAAGAATTACAGTGTAGTGCCCAGTGTCTGAGTACCTTATTTTAAATAACACAAAGCAATTTATAGTTCAGATCTGTTCTCTCACTCCCTCTCTCTATCAAGAGACCACCAAGAGAGACTGGGGATTTTGAGACTTAGATGTGCCAGACTTTAACTAATCAGTCCGTCATGCTGGGAGCAATTCTTTTCGGCAGTCTGGCTTGCATAGGCCTGGAGAAGGTATGAGCTCCTCCACGGGTAGAGAGGCACTCCAGACATTGCCTCCCTCAGGGGCCAAAAACTGGGTAGTTGGTACTCTAAGGGCAGGTGGGAGGGAAAGATTGGAAGTCAAGTAGTGATCATTCGCTCCCAGGAGGAGCCTCAGGTTGGAAAGAAAGAAAATACATGAGTATCCTCAGCCACCAAGAGGCAGGATGGAGTCTCCATGTCAGCTCTGAGCCCACACTCTCCCTGCCTCCAACTGTCCCAAGACAAGAATGTAGGATCCAGTACAGAGTTCTGCATTAATATGGGGTTGTGTAATAAACCATGAACTACTGTGAGACAAAGTCTATGTCATATCAGGAACAGAGGATATTCTCAGGCTGGAGAAGCCCTCCTGAGTTGTTTCCAAGCAAGGTCAATTATCATGATGCCAAATAGCTCTTCCATTCTTCCCTTCCAAGAGATCTCTTGCTTTCGGCAAAAACAAGAAGGATTTGAACCAGATAGAGGAAAAACCTATCCCAATGCCCAGGTGCACCCCATATTGGTCAAGGAATCTGTGCCATCCCCTTTTAGAAAGGTCCTGAAGCAGCAGCTATACATGAGCATGCTTCCCCAAAAGCATACCAGCAATTGAGACTCTATGTCTTATGGCTTACTAGAATATGGTGTGAGTGGAAGAACGAGGAGGAGGATGAGTAAGGGTATGGTGACTGCCTTAAGGGCTGGGCAGCCTGGGCTTAAGCTCAGCTACTTGAGCAAGGTCTTCATTCTCCTTGCTGCCTCTCTACCACCCCCAACCTCCATCCCACAGTCACAGGATCAGAGGAAGCTCAGACTGTGGGAAAGAAAAGCAGAGCTGGTGCTCACTCCATGTCATTCAGGAAAGCCCAAGTGATTTTCTGTCATGCTTTTCCCTGGTGCCTTTTTAACTAGCTTAATGAAGCCCTCCCATTTGGGGATGCAAAACAACAACAGAAGATGAGGAACAAGGAGACAGAACAAAATAATGTGAGACTAAACAACCCAGGTAACTCGGGCTTCAGGCATGGTCGCTGTGTGTACCCCAGGAGTGGGTGGGGGGCTGGTTTTAGAGAAGCAACCTATCCCTGTCATCCCCTCACAAAGCATCACCAAGTCAGCTGGTGAAGGAGGGAGCTCCACACCCCTGCTCTGCCAGGGCCCATGGCAGCTGGGGTCTCCCTCAGAGCCCACTCCATAGGCAAAGCAATCCCAAAGCTTGTCCCATAAGGACAGTTGTGGTGTCCCATTAATCTTGAAACTCTAGTGTCCACTGCGCAGCCTGGCACACCATAGGAGTTCAGTAAATGCTGGATCCTTTTGTGTGTGAATGTATGACAGCCTCCCACTTGTTCACTCTCCACTCGTACCACTTGCCGCATCTGGAGGATAGGGGCAAGCTCCTGCCATGGAGATGGCACAGGCATCAGTTCCTGAGTGCTCAGTACTCTCATCACAGAGCTGTCACTCTGGTACCAACGTGCTCTCCCTACAGAACAGGCCTCACATAGATTTTTCTCCTCTAAATTCTCCAGGAAGATATATTGATCCAGTCAATAGACCCAGGTAACTGAATAAAGCTTCTGGAGTTTGCCTTAAAATATGTATGATTTGGCTTCAAGACACCACCTGGTAGCTTCATCACCCTCCCCTCCCTGACTCTATTCCATCATGACTATTAAACACCATCCTCATCTCAGCTCTACCCTCCCCCTCCCAACCCAGGCACTTCTTGTCCAGTCCCAGGATGACATGAGGAAGCTGTGGGTGGAAATTAAAGGTGAGGGTGACAGGAAATGGAGGAAACCTTGCGATTCCATCCCATGTCCCAAAGCAGACCTTGTCAATTCCCTGACACAAGTGTTTCCAGGGTTCTGGCCATAGCTGCTCCATTTCTCAAAATGAAATGACCCAGAGGCTTATTTCCTCCACAGGCTGCAGGGTGCACTCTGCCCTCACCCGCTGAGAGGCACCTCTGCACCTACTCAGGAAATGTCTTCACAGTTTCCTCCTGGAGCTGGGACTGATGCTGGCAAAAGCTGAAGGGTGGTTTGGCTCTCCCTAGCCCCTAACTGTCCCCACAGCTACTCCACCATTTTGCCTCCTGAGGGATCCATGGGATGTAGGTTCACATCGACTACTTTGCCATCCATGAGTCCTGTGACCCAAAGCAACATTCTATGCTAGGGGTCCCTCCTTGTAAAGTAGAAATGACAATGCCTGCCTCATAGGAAAGGTGCAATGATTAACTGAGCCAACATACATGACGTGTTTAGCCTACTGCCTGGAGCATAGGATTAGTAATAAAAATAACAGCTTCTCTCTACAGAGCATTTATTTTGCATCAGACAGTGCTTACGTTATCACCCCAATCCTCATAACCACCCTATGAGATAAGTACAATTGTCAGAGCCATTTCACAGATGTGGAATCTGAGATACATGTCCCAAACCCACAGCTAATAAGTGACAGAGCTGGGATTTGAATCCATATCATCTCATTGTGAAATTCTTTGTCCGAATACAAAACTTGAGAGCAGAAATGGCAAACTTTTCTGTAAAAGGCAAAATTGTAATTATTTTCAGTTCTGCAGGCCATATAGTCTCTGCCACGCTACTCAACTCTGCCACTGTAGTGTGAAAGAAGGCACAAACAATATGCAAATGAATGGGCATGACCGTATTCCAATAAAACTTTATTAACAAAACAGGTGGCTGGATTTGACCCAAGGGCCATAGTTTGCTGATCATGCTCTAGGGGAACAGCACCACCCTAAGGAAAAGAAACTTAGGATGGAGAGTACATGGCAAGCCCTGGGTGCTCAATAAGTATGTGTGGGTTCATTGTGAAGTCATTTCTTTGAATCCAGGCAATAATAGCAATAAATAAACAGTTCTCCAATTACAGTTTTGCAGGAAAGCTGATGCTACTCTTACCTAAATTGTCTCTTTTTATGTCTAATTTATGTCAGGAAACTTCCCTCCTACCTTGGCTCATCTGTGAATTGAGATTTCCTCTACTGAGAACTAACAGTTCATTCATTAAACCCAAACCTACCCCTCCCCGCTCCCTGCACAACAACACTCACCAAGGACAAACCACTGCATCTACGATAGAGGTTCTGTTCTACTGAAGAGGAGAAGGGTCTGCTACTTCCTCCCCAGGCAACTGAGCCACATGTTGCTGGAAGGGCAAACTTTCTATAACACTCTTGAGATAAGCTTAAGTCCCTGATATGGTGGCAAAAACTGCAGCTTTCTGGCCTCCTCCCAGAAGTGAGAAAGCCACTTTGGGTGAAGAAGCTGCCTTCAAAAGAATTATCAGTGTAATTAAAGGATGTCACTGTGTGAGGAGCTTGGGGGACAGCCAGTTGGGCAGCAGCGTGGGGGCCCCTCACCTCCTCTGCAGCTGTTGCCACCAGGGCTCAGCCTGCAAGAGACAGAGAGAACATATTTTGAGCTGATTTGTTTTCATTTGTATTTATTGGTTTGGGGGCATGGGATGTTTGAAATGCCCATATGGTCCCCAACATAGGTTACAACAAAAAATCCAATCTTGGAGTTGAAATGAAACTAGGATTAACGAGCCAGGTCCATGAACCATGTTATCTACAGTCTGAGAGTTTTAGGGAGGACAGGAGGCAGGAGAGAGCTTGGGTTCTAATGACCAAGGGTCTAACCAATTAAGCCACCTCCTACTTACTTGGGGCTCCTTTGGCCCCCTCAATTGTTCTCTTTCTCCCTCATACTTCTTTCTGGATCCAGTCTCTGCTTCCCCATACCCCACAAGGGGTTCTTTGCAAGGCCAGTGGCTCCACAGGGAGACCAAACCATTGAAACAACATGGTCTTTCCACTAGATTTAACAACAGAGGAAGATGGGGCTGCAGGTTGCAGCTCAGCACCTATGGTTTCCACCACTTGGGGCATCTCTAGCCCAGATCACACTCACCATTTGGTGTATCTAAACCCATGACAAAGAGGATGTACCTATCCCTTCCTACACTGACCTCTCCACCCCTCAATCCTCCACAGCACATTCTCTCTGAGTCTCACCACTTGGCACTTTGCTAGCCACCATCTTATATTCTCAAAGATTCTAGATATTCCCTCCATAGTTATAAAGGAAGATCATTGAGGTAGGGATTGAAATTCAGAATAATAACCATATCTAAAAATGTTGAGGACAAAACAATAATAAATCACTCTTGTATCAGCAGTTCATAGTACTCTGCCTGGGAGTAGTGTAGGACAGGGTTGTGTTCATTCCTACCTCATAGCCTTTGCAAGCACATTCCCTTCTTCTGAAATACCTCCCCCCACTGTCAATCTCCACATGACTGATATCTTCACATCAGTCAAGTATCAGCTTAAACACCATCTCCAGCAAGGTCTTCTCTTGTTATTTTAGCTAAAGTAATTCTAGAGCTGTTCAATAAATATGTATTGCATGAATGAATGGTCTTCATTTTGCAGATGAAGAAACTAAAGCTCACTGTGATTAAAAATTACTTACTTGAGGTCAAAGAGCTGCTCAAGGGCACAAACTGAGGTCTGATGCCAGAATGTCAGAATACTTATATATCTCCTGTACTACAAGTGCACTTACAGGTTCTTACTTCTTATTCAATATCTATCTACTCCAGTACTCTGTAAGCTTTATAAGGACAGGGTCTGTATCTGTCACTTTCATTTGTATAGCTCTGTTATTGAGTACAGGATGTGGGTACATTAATATCAATTGTACTAATGATTATACAATAGACTAAACAATAAATAGCCATCCAGTTGGGTCTCAATAAATACTTGTTAATAGACTGAGTGCAGTGCACCCAGGACATAGATGCAGAAGATATGAGCCTTTAATTATTCCAGTCCTCTTTCTCTGAATAGTAAAACAACCTTTTCCTGGAATGTCCTCTGGGATACAGGAGCCACAAGGATACAGTGGAATTTCATTGAAAACGTGGAGCGAGAGCAGGGAAAATGAATATCTAATATAAGCAGTTTTTGCGCCAAGTTATAAATCTCAGCTAATTACAGGGCAGCTCTTCTCCTTTGGGGTCTTTCATCCAGTATGAATTTCCTTCACTCAGGAATCAAGGTTCATACAGCTCTTCTCTGCAACCCCTCCATTCCCAGGGTGGGCTTTGGTCTGGGTCAGGGAAGTCAGGGGCTATTGGCTCATCTCAAGATAGAGAGTTTTATGGCTGGGAGCAGAAACAGCAATAAAGGCAGAAGTTATGAGCCTACAGCCAGCAGGGAAATAGAGTGGGAGGCTGCTAACACACCGTATCCATCTCTAGAAATTTCATAAGATTTGATCCACTCTCATGTCATACACTAATCTACTTTTTTTCCTTCAGGTTAGATTCTCCTTCATTTTAGTCAACTACTTTTTTGCAAGATCAAGTGCATTTGTTCTCCTAAGCTTTCTCCCTCCCTCCATCTGACCCTCCTCTGCCTTCCACCTAGTCTCTCTCTAGTTTGAAGAAGGCAGTGTAGTTAGTACTCACAAGCTTGCAGTCACACTAATCTGGGTTTAAATCCTTGCTCTAGGAGGAGGAGCAAGATGGCAGAGGAGTAGGAGACCCGGATTTCATCTGGTCCCAGGAATTCAGCTGGATAGGGGTCAAACCATTCTGAACACTTACGAACTCAACAGGAGATCGAAGAAAAGAAGAGCAGCAACTCTCTGAACAGAAAAGCGACCACTTTCTGGAAGGTAGAACATGCGGAGAAGTGAATCCAAGGCAATATTCGGGAGGATAGATGGTGGGGGAGGGGGCCTCCGTCGGCCGCTTCTGGCAAGTGATAGAGCCGCGGAGCAAAAATCGGAACTTTTAGAAGTCTGCTCCGCTGAGGGACGTCACTCCGGTGGCTAAGTGGGGGGTGGAACCCTTGTGGGACAGTGTGCTCTCAGGACCCTCGGGGTCACAGAAAGACTGGGGGTGCCTGAGTGCAGAACTCCCAGGTATCGGAGCAGGGAAGCCGGCTGCAGAGACGGAGCCGGGGCGTGGAACTCAGCTCGGGGTTGCCATAAACTGATCCGCAGCACAGTCAGGCCACTGCTCCTCCAGCAGGGACCCAACAAGCGGCAGATCCGGGGAGACTCACCTTCCTCCCCCGGGAGGAGCGGCGCAGGAGCGCACCACAGGGATCTGCTGGGTTTGGAGACTCCACACCGAGTTGGGTGCCAGAGATAGAAACGCGCAGTCACAGGCCGGATGAGCATGGAGTGCGCCTGAGACCGGGGAGACGGGAGTGACTGACTGCTTTTCTCTGGGGATGCACTGAGGAGTGGGGCCCCGAGTTCTCGGCTCCTGTGGGGCGGAGATTGCGAGGCCACCATTTTCACTCTCGTCCTCCAAAGCTGTACGGAAAGCTTGCAGGGAACAAAAGCTCTGGAGAGCAAACCCGAGCAAATTACTTAGCCCAGACCGGCAAGGTCGGGGCAATTCCGCCTCTGGCAAAGACATTTGGGAACCACGGCAACAGGCCCCTCCCCCAGAAGATCAGCAAGAACAGCCAGCCAAGACCAAGTTTACCGATCAATGAGAACGACAGAACTCCAGCGCTAGGGGAATACTGCACATAGAATCCATGGCTTTTCTACCATGACTCTTTAGTCTTTCAAAGTTAATTTTTTTAATTTTCTCTTTTTTTCTTTTTCTTTTTTTTTTAAATTTTTCTTTTTCCCTTTTTCAACCAACATCTTATCAATCCCTTTTTAAGAATATTTTTTAGGGACACCTGGGTGGCTAAGTCATTAAGTGTCTGCCTTCAGCTCAGGTCATGATCCCAGGGTCCTGGGATCGAGCCCCACATTGTATCAGGCTCCCTGCTCAGCAGGAAGCCTGCTTCTCCCTCTCCCACTCCCCCTGCTTGTGTTCCCTCTCTCACTATGTCCTGTCAAATAAATAAATAAAATCTTTAAATAAATAAATAAAAATCTTTTTTATTTTTCATTTCTAGAGTCATTCTAAAGAGAGAGTTGTTCTCTCTTTAAAATTTTGGGATACAGTTTCTTCTAACAGACCAAAATATACCCTAAATCTCTAGTGTATGGGTTCGTTCTAGTCTCCTGCCTGATCACATTCTCTACTCTTTTTTTTTTCCTCAAATTTCTCTTCTTTCTTTTTCAACCAACTTCTTATCAATTCCTTTTATAAGATCTTTTATAATTTTCACCTTTATACAGTCATATTCCATCCCTTTATTGTATTTACCCTTATTTTTGTACATATATAAGTTTTTCTTTCTTTAAAAATTTGGGAGGCAGTTTCTTCTAACAGACCAAAATACATCCAAAATCTAGTGTGTGGCACTGATCTATTCACCAGCCTGATCATATTTGATCATATCCTTTTTTCTTTTTCTTTTTCTTTTCTCTTTTTTCTTTCTTTCCCTTTCTTTTCCCCCAGTTTCGGGTCTCTTCTGATTTGTTTAGTGTATATTTTTCTGGGGTCATTGTTACCCTGTTAGCATTTTGTTCTCTCATTCATCTATTCTCCTCTGGACAAAATGACAAGACAGAAAAACTCACCTCAAAAAAAAGAACAGGAAGCAGTACCGACTACCAGGGACCTAATCAATACAGACATACAGAATGACGATTATAAAGATACTAGCTGGGCTTGAAAAAAGCGTGGAAGATACTAGAGAAACCCTTTCTGGAGAAATAAAAGAACTAAAATCTAACCAAGTTGAAATGAAAAAAGCTATTAATGAGGTGCAATCAAAAATGGAGGCTCTAACTGCTAGGATAAATGAGGCAGAAGAGACAATTAGTGATATAGAAGAACAAATGATGGAGACTAAAGAAGCTGAGAGGGGCATCTGGGTGGCTCAGTCATTAAGCGTCTGCCTTCAGTTCAGGTCATGATCCCAGGGTCCTGGGATTGAGCCCCGCATTGGGCTCCCTGCTTCACAGAAAGCCTGCTTCTCTCTCTCCCATTCCCCCTGCTTGTGTTCCCTCTCTTGCTGTCTCTCTGTCAAATAAATAAATAAAATCTTTAAAAAAAAAAAAAAGTTGAGAAAAAGAGAGATAAACAACTACTGGATCATGAGGGCAGAATTCAAGAGATAAGTGATACCATAAGACAAAACAATATTAGAATAATTGGGATCCCAGAAGAAGAAGAGAGAGGGGGGCGGAAGGTATATTGGAGCAAATTATAGCAGAGAATTTCCCTAATTTGGGGACGGAAACAGGCATCAAAATCCAGGAGGCACAGAGAACCCCCCTCAAAATCAATAAAAATAAGTCAACACCCCGACATCTAATACTAAAACTTACAAGTCTCAGAGACAAAGAGAAAATCCTGAAAGCAGCTCAGGACAAGAGGTCTGTAACCTACAATGGTAGAAACATTAGATTGGCAACAGACCTATCCACAGAGACCTGGCAGGCCAGAAAGGACTGGCATGATATATTTAGAGCACTAAATGAGAAAAATATGCAGCCAAGAATACTATATCCAGCTAGGCTGTCATTGAAAATAGGAGAGATAAAAAGCTTCCAGGACAAACAAAAACTAAAGGAATTTGCAAACACGAAAGCAGCCCTACAAGAAATATTGAAAGGGTCCTCTAAGCAAAGAGAGAGCCTAAAAGTAACATAGACCAGAAAGGAACATAAACAATATACAGTAACAGTCACCTTACAGGCAACACAATGGCACTAAATTCATACCTTTCGATAGTTACCCTGAATGTAAATGGGCTAAATGCCCCAATCAAAAGACACAGGGTATCAGATTGGATAAAAAAAACAAGACCCATTGATATGCTGTCTGCAAGAGACTAATTTTAGATGCAAAGACACCTCCAGATTGAAAGTGAGGGGGTGGAAAACCATTTACTATGCTAATGGACATCAAAAGAAACCTGGGGTGGCAATCCTTATATCAGACAAATTAGATTTTAAACCAAAGACTATAATAAGAGATGAGGAAGGACACTATATCATACTTAAAGGGTCTATCCAACAAGAAGTTCTAACAACTGTAAATATCTATGCCTCTAACATGGGAGCAGCCAATTATATAAGCCAATTAATAACAAAAGCAAAGAAACACATCAACAATATAATAATAGTAGGGGACTTTAACACCCCCCTCACTGAAATGGACAGATCATCTAAGCAAAAGATCAACAAGGAAATAAAGACTTTAAATGACACACTGGACCAAATGGACTTCACAGATCTATTCAGAACATTCCATCCCAAAGCAACAGAATACACATTCGTCTCTAGTGTCCATGGAATATTCTCCAGAATAGATCAAATCCTAGGTCACAAATCAGGTCTCAACCGGTACCAAAAGATTGGGATCATTTCCTGCATATTTTTGGACCACAATGCTTTGAAACTAGAACTCAATCACAAGAGGAAAGTTGAAAAGAACTCAAATACATGGAGGTTAAAGAGCATCCTACTAAAGAATGAATGGGTCAACCAGGAAATTAAGGAAGAATTAAAAAAATTCATGGAAACAAATGAAAATGAAAACACCACTGTTCAAAATCTTTGGGATGCAGCAAAGGCGGTCCTGAGAGGAAAGTATATAGCAGCACAAGCCTTTCTCAAGAAACAACAAAGGTCTCAAATACACAACCTAACCCTGCACCTAAAAGAGCTGGAGAAAGAACAGCAAATAAAGTCTAAACTGAACAGGAGAAGAGAAATAATAAAGATCGGAGCAGAAATCAATGAAATAGAAACCAAAAGAACAGTAGAACAGATCAACAAAACTAGGAACTGGTTCTTTGAAAGAATTAATAAGATTGATAAACCCCTGGCCATACTTATCAAAAAGAAAAGAGATATGACCCAAATAAATAAAATCATTCATGAAAGAGGAAAGATCACAACCAACACCAAAGAAATACAAACAATTATAATAACATATTATGAGCGACTATATGCCAGCAAATTAGATAATCTGGAAGAAATGGATGCATTCCTAGAGATGTGTAAACTACCAAAACTGAACCAGGAAGAAATAGAAAACCTGAACAGACTCATAACCACTAAGGAAACTGAAGCAGTAATCAAAAATCTCCCAACAAACAAGAGCCCAGGACCAGATTTTTTCCCAGGGGAATTCTACCAAACATTTCAAGAAGAATTAATACCTATTCTTCTGAAACTGTTCCAAAAAATAGAAATGGAAAGAAAACTTCCAAACTCGTTTTATGAGGCCAGCATTACCTTGATCCCAAAATCAGATGAAGACCCCATCAAAAAGGAGAATTACAGAACAATATCCCTGATGAACATGGATGCAAAAATTCTCACCAAAATACTAGCTAATAGGACCCAACAGTACGTTAAAAGGATTATTCACCACGACCAAGTGGGATTTATTCCTGGGCTGCAAGGTTGGTTCAGCATCCACAAATTAATCAATGTGATACAATACATTAATAAAAGAAAGAACAAGAACCATATGATCCTCTCAATAGATGCAGAAAAAGCATTTGACAAAGTACAGAATCCTTTCTTGATCAAAACTCTTCAGAGTGTAGGGATAGAGGGTACATACCTCAATATAAAAGCCATCTATGAAAAACCCACAGCGAATATCATTCTCAATGGGGAAAAACTGAGAGCTTTTCCCCTAAGGTCAGGAACACGGCAGGGATGTCCACTATCACCACTGCTATTCAACATAGTACTAGAAGTCCTAGCCACAGCAATCAGACAACAAAAAGAAATATAAGGCATCCGAATCAGCAAAGAAGAAGTCAAACTCTCACTCTTTGCAGATGACATGATACTTTATGTGGAAAACCCAAAAGACTCCACCTCAAAACTGCTAGAACTCATACAAGAATTCAGTGAAGTGGCAGGATATAAAATCAATGGACAGAAATCAGTTGCATTTCTATACACCAACAACAAGACAGAAGAAAGAGAAATTAAGGAGTTGATCCCATTTACAATTGCACCCAAAACCATAAGATACCTAGGAATAAATCTAGCCAAAGAGGCAAAGAATCTGTACTCAGAAAACTATAAAATACTCATGAAAGAAATTGAGGAAGACACAAAGAAATGGAAAAACATTCCATGCTCATGGACTGGAAGAACAAATATTGTGAAGATGTCAATGCTACCTAGAGCAATCTCACATTTAAAGCAATCCCTATCAAAATACCATCAACTTTTTCAAAGAAATGGAACAAATAATCCTAAAATTTGTATGGAACCAGAAAAGACCCCAAATAGCTAGAGGAATGTTGAAAAAGAAAAGCAAAGCTGGTGGCATCACAATTCCGGACCTGAAGCTCTATTACAAAGCTGTAATCATCAAGACAGTATGGTACTGGCACAAAAACAGACACATAGATCAATGGAACAGAATAGAGAGCCCAGAAATGGACCCTCAACTCTATGATCAACTAATCTTTGACAAAGCAGGAAAGAATGTCCAATGGAAAAAAAGACTGTCTCTTCAACAAATGGTGTTGGGAAAATTGGACAGCCACATGCAGAAGAATGAAACTGGACCATTTCCTTACACCACACACAAAAATAGACTCAAAATGGATGAAAGTCCTAAATGTGAGACAGGAGTCCATCAAAATCCTAGAGGAGAACACAGGTAGCAACCCCTTCGACCTCAGCCACAGCAACTTCCTCCTAGAAACATTGCCAAAGGCAAGGGAAGCAAGGGCAAAAATGAACTATTGGGACTTCATCAAGATAAAAAGCTTTTGCACAGCAAAGGAAACAGTCAACAAAACCAAAAGACAACCAACAGAAAGGGAGAAGATATTTGCAAATGACATATCAGATAAAGGGCCAGTATCCAAAATCTATAAAGAACTTCTTAAACTCAACACCCAAAGAACAAAGAATCCAATCAAGAAATGGGCAGAAGACATGAACAGACATTTTTCCAAAGAAGACATCCAAATGGCCAACAGACACATGAAAAAGTGCTCAACATCGCTTCACATCAGGGAAATCCAAATCAAAACCTCAATGAGATACCGCCTCACATCAGTCAGAATGGCTAAAATTAACAAGTCAGGAAACGACAGATGTTGGCAAGGATGCAGAGAAAGGGAACCCTCCTACACTGTTGGTGGGAATACAAGCAGGTGCAGCCACTCTAGAAAACAGTATGGAGGTTCCTCAAAAAGTTGAAAATAGAGCTACCGTACAACCCAGCAATTGCACTACTGGGTATTTACCCCAAAGATACAAATGTAGTGATGTGAAGGGGTACATGCACCCCAATGTTTATAGCAGCAACGTCCACAACAGCCAACCTACGGAAAGAGCCAAGATGTCCATCAACAGATGAATGAAGATGTGGTATATATATATACAATGGAATATTAGGCAGCCATCAAAAAAACTGATATCTTGCCATTTGCAATGACGTGGATGGAACTAGAAGGTATTATGCTAAGCGAAGTAAGTCAATCAGAGAAAGACATGTATCATATGATCTCACTGATATGAGGAATTCTTAATCTCAAGAAACAAACTGAGGGTTGCTGGAGTGGTGGGGGGGTGGGAGGGATGGGTTGGATGGGTGATAGACATTGGGGAGGGTATGTGCTATGTTGAGTGCTGTGAACTGTGTAAGACTGATGAATCACAGACCTGTACCTCTGAAACAAATAATACATTGTATGTTTAAAAAAAAAAAAAAGGGAGAAGAAGAAGATAGTAGGAAGGGAAAAATGAAGGGGAGGAAATCGGAGGGGGAGATGAACCATGAGAGACTATGGACTCTGAGAAACAAACTGGGGGTTCTAGAGGGGATGGGGTGGGGGGATGGGTTAACCTGGTGATGGGTATTAAAGAGGGCACATATTGAAAAAAAAAATCCTTGCTCTATCCATTATTTGTTATTTGTCTGTAAGTAAGTTACCTAAAATTCCTTGAGTCTGTTTTTTAATCTGTAAAATGGAGATCATCCTCACAGGGGTGGTTATGAGGATTAAATAGTACAAATTGCCCAAAGGGCTTAGCACATTGCATGACAAACAGTAAGACTGAAGTAAATAGTGGCCACTCTTATTCCTATTACCAGCCTCATTTCTCCCTACCCAGCTCCATCTTACCCTTCCTCTTTGGCTCTGTGTCTACACACAAACACTGCCTGGCTTAATGAAACACTGGTCATCTCATCTAGCCCAGTATCTCAGGTTGGTCAAGATGCTTGATTGGGGGTGTGCCTGGGTGTCTCAGTCATTAAGCATCTGCCTTCAGCTCAGGTCATGATCCCAGGGTCCTGGGATCGAGCCCCGCATCGGGCTCCATGCTCAGTGGGAAGCCTGCTTCTCCCTCTCTCACTTCCCCTGTTTGTGTTCCTGCTCTTGCTATCTCTGTCTCTCTGTCAAATAAATAAATAAAATATTTTTTTAAAAAAAGATGCTTGATTGGCAGTCCTGATATTTCAGACTTTGTCTCTCTCTCCCTCCTTAATTTCCCCATATCCTTTTATCCTTGAGACACTTGACTTTCCCCAACTTTCCTGAAAATACCTGCTGAGACAGTGGTCATCAACTGCCTTTCAGTCAAGAGCCTCACCTGATTCTGCTCAGAACACTTGGCTAAGAGAGCAGGGATTCTGCCACTTAGAGTTTCTCTCACTTCGCCCACCATGTTTAATTCATGTGTGTTGCAGACCATTTAAAGAAGTTCAGTGAGCTGTGAAGATCAAGATATGAGCCATATAGATTATATATTATTGAATTAAGATGCTAAATATGGAGCCTAAGTGATGTCAAGGAGGGAATAGTGAAAGCCTTAATGGTTTATAATGATGAAAATCAGGGTGGGTCAAGTAAGTAGCAAATTGAAAAGATGTATGACTTCAAGGAAAAGGCCATTTGTCATAGTAGAATCATCCTCAATTTCTCCCTCTCCCTCATCCTCTACATTCAGTTCATCACTGAAACCTGTCACTTCTACCTCCAAATAAATCTCAAGTGTCCACTTCTCTTCATTCCCACTGCCATCACCCAAGGTCAAGCCCCCATCTCTGCTTTAACTACTGTAATAGGCTCACTTGTCTCTTTGGATCTATCTTACCCTTCTCTAATCCAGTCTTTCTAAAATATAAACCAAATCATGCCACTCCTTGGTTTAAAATCTTCCAACAGCTTCCTGTTGCTCTTAAAATAAAATCTAAACCTATTATCATGGTTTTGGATCTCTTTGTGGCCAATCTTATTTCAATCCACGCTCCCCCTTGCTTACTCTACTCTGGCCATCCTTCTCTCTCTGTCCCTCCAACATGCTAAGCTCATTCCCACCTTCAGGCTCTAGCATTTACTGTTCCTTCTGTCTATGTTTTGCATGGCTGATGCATTCTCAACACCAAGGCCTTGGTATAGAGCAACCTTTTTCAACCCCCTCTCAGTGTAGTTTCCCCCACTTACACTCCAGCTCACCATCCTGCTTATGCTCTCAACAACCTGGCTGATTTTTCTTGACTTTTTTCTATCTGCTCCATTAGGGTAGAGACCATTTCTATCTCATTCATGCTGTATCCCTTGTACTTTTACAGTGCAAATAATACAGTACTTGATCAATAAACATTTGCTGAAAGAGTAAATGAATGAATGCCATGGAAAGTCCCATTCAGAGATTTGATCTTTCGTTGAACAATTACAAACTAAAACCATTTCTCACACTCCTTCGTTTTCTTGGCTTTAGGCTGAAAAACCACAGCTACCAAGATTATTGAATGTAACATGAAGACACAGGCAGTTGGTCCTCAACAAAATAAGATAAAACAACAAAACTTCCACATTAGTAGAAATAAAACACTTGTTCATCCAATAAATATTCACTGAGTGCCTATGATGTGCCAGATACTGATCAAGCACCCATAATACACTGGTGTTTATCACAGCCTAAGTGGAGCTTAGCGTCTGGGAAAGGCAAACGCCAAACATATAAATATATAATTATACCCTAGGTTAAGTGCTTTGAAGGAGAGGAAAAGCTTCATGTTGAGAATAATAATGGGGGAGGCAGGATGGTCAGGAAATGTCTTTCTGAAAAGATAAAAACATTTAAGCTATGACCTGAAGGATGATGAGTGAATAATAAAAAGGATATGGTCCAAGGGTAAGCATTTGGCCATCTGGATGGCCTGTATCTTAAAGTAGCAGCAAGCAGCTTTGGCTGATACATCTTTGTGGATGAGGGCAAGTGAAGGGCCTTTACTCCAGGAACAAGGAGGGGCCGTGCATGGAGCTCTCTGCCACCTTCTCACACTCCCCTTTAGCCACAAGGGAAATAGATTTTTTTAAATCAATTCTTTTTCTATGAAAATGACTTTTGCATCCCAAGTCTGGGCATTCCGAGCTCAGAAGGAGCCTCAAATAGGATCTTCCTTTGCTTCAACAGCTTTGATCTTTGTTTTCATTATGTGTCTTTGGCTCCTTGAAGGATTAGAGTTGATCTGACAAACTTCAGCACATCAATCTCTCCCTACATGGCAAGGTTTTGTCTCTCTCATCTCCAGAGAGGAAACCATTTACCTCCTCTGATTCTTCTGGGTGGCTGACAGAGAGCAAATTAGAGCAATACTTACACATCTATGACAAAAATTTTCTGGGCACACTTGTTTAGGAAAAACATCCAAATTATTTGAAAGTCTACAATTCCTGTCAACTCATTATAAAAACTTGGGCATGCAGACCAAGTAGGAAAGGAGGAAGAGATAAAAGATCAGTGCCTTCTGGAGTTGGAAGGCCCTAGTTCCTCTTCTAGACAAGATCTTCAGTTAACAACCACTCTATGCCAAGAGCAACCACTCTATACCATTAGTCATGCCCACAATGGGGACATCCATGGCCTCCCCTCTTGAACCTGGAGGAATCTATGAGAAACATGGACAAAACACTGCACAAGGAGTCCATGCACAGGATTCTAGTTGTGCACATTGGCTACTAGACTTTGTCTCTACCTTGTTGCATGACTGTGAGCAAGTCTCTTTATCTTTCTGAATCTCAGGGTCCTCTCTTCTCCTGGTAAAATGAAGTCATCAAACTAGGTCAAGTGTTTTCTAATATTTTTTTAGCAGCATAACCTTTTCTTTAGAGGAAATCCTATGTGGAGGCCCAATATATAAAATGGGTAGAGTCCACTTATATTTTATCCCTTGTGAGGGGTCCCCAGAAGGTGCTATTTGAAATGCCTAGTGCTACTTGAAACATTACTTGAAAATCACTGAATTAGAAGCCTGCATGGTCTTTGATTCAAAAGGATGTGAAGGCTGATTTGTTCCATACTATGGACTGAATTACATACCCCCAAATTCATATTTTGAAGCCCTAATTCCCAGTATGACTGTATTTGGAAATTGAGCTTTTAGGAGGTAATCCAACAGGATTCGCAGCCTTATAATGTATGTACGTATGTACATACACCAAGAAAAGACTGGGAGGACACAGCAAGAAGTTGCTGTCTGCAAGCCAAGATGCTCACCAGGAAGCAATCCATCAGCACTTTAATCTTGAACTTCTCAGCCTCCAGAATTGGGAGAAAGTAAGTTTCTGTTGTTTAAGCCACCCACTCAGTGGTATTTTGTTATGGCAGCCTAAGCTGTGGAGTCAGTGACCCCTCAGTCTAAGGATGAGAGTGGCCATTGGAACTTTGAGTTTGACTCCTTTAATGTCCATGAATCAGTGTCCCAGGTGGAAGGCAAAGGGATGTCCCACCTACTCCACAAAGATGTCCCCATCCACTCCAACCACACAGGAAGCTTTCTTCCCTGAACTCTTCCTGCCCCCATGTTTTGTTTATCTCTTAGCTGAATAAAGAAAATCAACCTAACTTAAAATCACACAGGCAGGGTGCGCCTGGGTGGCTCAGTTGGTTAAACATCTGCTTTCAGCTCAGGTCATGATTCCAAGGTCCTGAGATTGAGCCCTGCATTGGGCTCTGTGCTCAGCAGAGAGCCTACTTCTCCCTCTCCCTCTGCCCTCCCCCCCCCCCCCCCCCCCCCCCCCCCCCCCCCCCCCCCCCCC